>NC_138772.1:445606067-446158567 GCF_965119305.1 Pelophylax lessonae | reverse complement strand
ATGTATAGGGGGACCCCCATGTGTGACACCTCCCTGTCCTATGTATAGGGGGACCCCCATGTGTGACACCCCCCTCCTGTCCTATGTATAGGGGGACCCCCATGTTTGACACCCCCATCATGTCCTATGTATAGGGGGACCCCCATGTGTGACACCTCCCTCCTGTCCTATCTCTAGGGGGAAAACACACATGTGTGACACCCTTCCTCCTGTCCTATGTATAGGGGGACCCCCATGTGTGACACCTCCCTGTCCTATGTATAGGGGGACCCCCATGTGTGACACCCTCCCTCCTGTCCTATGTATAGGGGGACCCCCATTTGTGACACCTCCCTCCTATCCTATGTATAGGGGCGACCCCCATGTGTGACACCCCCCTCCTGTCCTATGTATAGGGCGACCCCCATGTGTGACACCCCCCTCCTGTCCTATGTATAGGGGGACCCCCATGTGTGACACCTCCCTGTCCTATGTATAGGGGGACCCCCATGTGTGACACCCCCCTCCTGTCCTATGTATAGGGGGACCCCCATATGTGACACCTCCCTCCTGTCCTATCTCTAGGGGGAAAACACACATGTGTGACACCCTCCCTCCTGTCCTATGTATAGGGGGACCCCCATTTGTGACACCTCCCTCCTGTCCTATGTATAGGGGCGACCCCCATGTGTGACACCCCCCTCCTGTCCTATGTATAGGGGGACCCCCATGTGTGACACCTCCCTGTCCTATGTTTAGGGGGACCCCCATGTGTGACACCTCCCTCCAGTCCTATGTATAGGGGGACCCCCATGTGTGACACCTCCCTCCTGTCCTATGTATAGGGGGACCCCCATGTGTGACACCTCCCTGTCCTATGTATAGGGGGACCCCCATGTGTGACACCCCCCTCCTGTCCTATGTATAGGGGGACCCCCATGTGTGACACCTCCCTCCTGTCCTATCTCTAGGGGGAAAACACACGTGTGACACCCTTCCTCCTGTCCTATGTATAGAGGGACCCCCATGTGTGACACCCTCCTCCTGTCCTATCTACAGAGGGGACCCCATGTGTGACACCCTCCCTCCGGTCATATGTATAGGGGGAGACTCCCCATGCGTGACCCCCCCGTCCAACCTAAAGAGGAGACCCCCCCTGTGTGACACCCCCCACCCCCTGTGCTATCTATAAGAAGAGACCCCCACATGGCTGACACCCTCCCCCCCGTTGTGCTATCTATAGGAGGAGACCTCCATGTGTTACACCCACCCCTCCTGTCCTATCTATATGAGGAGACCCCTAATGTGACGCATCCACAGGACGGGGTGCTGGGGGGTACTCTGGTCTGTAATATATATCCCCAGTCTGTACTGCGCATTCTTGGTCTGTGTTATATATCGCCAGTCTGTACTATATATCGCCAGTCTGTACTGCGCATTCTTGGTCTGTACTATATATGGCCAGTCTGTATTCTATATCCACAGTCTGTACTACACATCTCTGGTCTGTAATATATATCCCCAGTCTGTACTGCGCATTCTTGGTCTGTGTTATATATCGCCAGTCTGTAATATATATATCCCCAGTCTGTACTGCGCATTCTTGGTCTGTGTTATATATCGCCAGTCTGTAATATATATATCCCCAGTCTGTACTGCGCATTCTTGGTCTGTACTATATATGGCCAGTCTGTATTCTATATCCACAGTCTGTACTACACATCTCTGGTCTGTAATATATATCCCCAGTCTGTACTGTGTTTGCTTGATCTGTACTATAAATTGCCAGTTTTTACTGCACGTCCCCAATCTGTACTATATATCCCCAGTCTGTACTGTGCATCCCATGATCCCCAGTCTTTACTATATATCTCCAGTCTGTACTACACATCTCTGGTCTGTAATATATATCCCCAGTCTGTACTGTGCATCCCATGATCCCCAGTCTTTACTATATATCGCTAGTCTGTACTGCACATCTCTGGTCTGTAATATATATCCCCAGTCTGTACTGCGCGTCTCTGGTCTGTAATATATATCCCCAGTCTGTACTACACGTCTCTGGTCTGTAATATATATCCCCAGTCTGTACTACACATCTCTGGTCTGTAATATATATCCCCAGTCTGTACTACACATCTCTGGTCTGTAATATATATCCCCAGTCTGTACTACACGTCTCTGGTCTTTACTATATATCGCTAGTCTGTACTGCACATCTCTGGTCTGTAATATATATTCCCAGTCTGCACTGTGCGTCCCTGGTCTGTACTATATATCCCCAGGCTATACTATACACTCACCACCAGCCACTTTATTAGGTACACCTTGCTAGTACCGGGTTGGACCCCCTTTTCCCTTCAGAACTGCCCTAATTCTTCAGGGCATAGATTGGTCAAGGTGTTGGAAACATAGTGACCTGATAGCATCACGCAGATTTGTCGGATTCACATCTATGATGCAAGTCTTCCATTCCACCACATCCCAAAGGTGCTCTATTGGATGAGATCTGGTGATTGTGGAGGCCATTGGAGTACAGGGAACTCATTGTCATGTTCAAGTGATGAGATAATTTAAACTTTGTGACAAGGTGCATTATCCTGCTGGAAGGAGCCATCAGAAGATGGGTACATTGTAGTTCTAAAAGGATGGACATGGTCAGCAACAATACTCAGGTAGGCCCTCGCGTTAATTGGTACTAAGGGGACCAAAGTACAGTATTATTGCTGCCTTATCAGTGCCCATCAGTGCAGCCTCATTAGTGCACATTATTGAAGGAGAAAAATGTTTTCCTTTTTGAAGAAAAAAAAAATGTTTAGCAAAAAATAAAAAAACCCAGTAGAGATTAAATACCATTTGGTCTGTACTATATATCCCCAGTCTGTACTGCGCATCTCTGGTCTGTACTATATATCCCCAGTCTGTACTGTGCGCCTCTGGTTTGTACTATATATACAGTGGGTACGGAAAGTATTCAGACCCCCTTAAATTTTTCACTCTTTGTTATATTGCAGCCATTTGCTAAAATCATTTAAGTTCATTCTTCTTCCTCATGAATGTACACATAGCACCCCATACTGACAGAAAAACACAGAATTGTTGACATTGTTGCAGATTTATTAAAAAAGAAAAACTGAAATATCACATGGTCCTAAGTATTCAGACCCTTTGCTGTGACACTCATATATTTAACTCAGGTGCTTTCCATTTCTTCTGATCATCCTTGAGATGGTTCTACACCTTCATTTGAGTCCAGCTGTGTTTGATTATACTGATTGGACTTGATTAGGAAAGCCACACACCTGTCTATATAAGACCTTCCAGATCACAATGCATGTCAGAGCAAATGAGAATCATGAGGTCAAAGGAACTGCCTGAAGAGCTCAGAGACAGAATTGTGGCAAGGCACAGATCTGGCCAAGGTTACAAAAAGATTTCTGCTGCACTTAAGGTTCCTAAGAGCACAGTGGCCTCCATAATCCTCAAATGGAAGACGTTTGGGACGACCAGAACCCTTCCTAGAGCTGGCCGTCCGGCCAAACTGAGCTATCGGGGGAGAAGAGCCTTGGTGAGAGAGGTAAAGAAGAACCCAAAGATCACTGTGGCTGAGCTCCAGAGATGCAGTCAGGAGATGGGAGAAAGTTGTAGAAAGTCAACCATCACTGCAGCCCTCCACCAGTCAGGGCTTTATGGCAGAGTGGCCCGACGGAAGCCTCTCCTCAGTGTAAGAAACATGAAAGCCCGCATGGAGTTTGCTAAAAAACACCTGAAGGACTCCAAGATGGTGAGAAATAAGATTCTCTGGTCTGATGAGACCAAAATAGAACTTTTTGGCCTTAATTCTAAGCGGTATGTGTGGAGAAAACCAGGCACTGCTCATCACCTGTCCAATACAGTCCCAACAGTGAAGCATGGTGGTGGCAGCATCATGCTGTGGGGGTGTTTTTCAGCTGCAGGGACAGGACGACTGGTTGCAATGGAGGGAAAGATGAATGCGGCCAAGTACAGGGATATCCTGGACAAAAACCTTCTCCAGAGTGCTCTGGACCTCAGACTGGGCCGAAGATTTACCTTCCAACAAGACAATGACCCTAAGCACACAGCTAAAATAACGAAGGAGTGGCTTCACAACAACTCCGTGACTGTTCTTGAATGGCCAAGCCAGAGCCCTGACTTAAACCCAATTGAGCATCTCTGGAGAGACCTAAAAATGGCTGTCCACCAACGTTTACCATCCAACCTGACAGAACTGGAGAGGATCTGCAAGGAGGAATGGCAGAGGATCCCCAAATCCAGGTGTGAAAGACTTGTTGCATCTTTCCCAAAAAGACTCCTGGCTGTATTAGATCAAAAGGGGGCTTCTACTAAATACTGAGCAAAGGGTCTGAATACTTAGGACCATGTGATATTTCAGTTTTTCTTTTTTAATAAATCTGCAACAATGTCAACAATTCTGTGTTTTTCTGTCAGTATGGGGTGCTATGTGTACATTCATGAGGAAGAAGAATGAACTTAAATGATTTTAGCAAATGGCTGCAATATAACAAAGAGTGAAGAATTTAAAGGGGTCTGAATACTTTCCGTACCCACTGTATATCTCCGGTCTGTACTGCGTGTTCCGGCCTGTACTATATATTCATGGTCTGCTGTCACGGTAATTGGTACTAAGGGGACGAAAGTACAGTATTAGTGCAGCCTCATCAGAGCACATTATTGAAGAAAAAATTATTATTTTTTTTTTTAATTTTCGATCCTTTTTTGTTTAGCAAAAAATAAAAGAAAACCCAGTGGTGATTAAAGAGGCTGTAAACCTCCCACATTTTTTTTAAAAAAAATTGAAAAACCTGAAAGGCAGAGGCATAAAGAACATTGCATACTAGCTCATTATGAAATACCTTAAAGCGAAGCCCACCGCAGCGCCACCCACACAACACTTACACGGCCGACATGTTATCCTGTCTTCTTTCCGGGTTTGCATCCTCTGGCCATCTGATTGGCCAGAGCCACAATGATGTCACTCCTGCGCATGCGCACAGGAGGAGCCGCCTTTCACGGCACAGGGCTCTGAAGGAACTGCACGGACGGCCGTTCCTTCAGAGCGCATGCACCAGTGATGTCACTGGCTGCATGCAAAGTAAATATCTCCTAAACTCTGCAAATTTAGGAGATATTTACAGTACTTGTAGGTAAGCCTTGTTGGCTTACCTAAAGGTACAAGTTACAGAGGTAGCTTTACTTCCTCTTTAAATTAGGGATGCACCGATCCGGCTTTTTTGGAGCCGATACCGATATCTGGCGAGGTGAAATCGCTGATACCGATACGGAACCGATCCAGAGCTACACACAAAGCAAGCGGCTGCAAAGCCACTGCTTCATGTGTGTGGCTCCTTCATTCACAGGCGGAGTGCATCTGATATCACTCCGCCTGTGAGCCGGTCCTATACAGGAAGTAGTGGCTCCCATCCTATACTAGTACTGCACCTAGTAAGGGATGGCTGATCCGTTACTCAGCAAAAACCGGATCGGCCCGTGGGACGGCTGAACTTTACCGATCTCCGATCCAGCTATTTTGTCTGGATTGGGGCCGATTTCCGATCCGAATATCGGATCGGTGCATCCCTACTTTAAATACCACCAAAAGAGGTCTCTTTCTTTGTGCAAAAAAAAAAAATTAATTTTAGTATATTTTTGCATGACCATGCAATTGTCATTCAAAGTGTCACAGCGCTGAAAACTAAAATTTGGCCTGGGCAGGAAGGGGGTGAAATTGCCCAGTAGGCACGTAGTTAATACCGTCTAGCATTATGGTACTTACAGTGTAACTTTTGGGTAGTTGTTGGTTTAGGTGGAGGGGTGTTTGTCCAAGATAACGATTGGTTCTAATTAGGGATCGACCGATTATCGGCAACACCGATATATTGGGGGCCGAGATGCACTTTCCCCCATATATCGGAATCGGCCCCTGAGGTTACCGATATTGCCGATATTTCGGGAAAGTGCTTGTACCGAGTGATGCCTGCAGCTAGAGGCATCACCCCGGTATCGGTGTCCATAGCTGACGGTTTGCTGACTTTTAATGATGACCGATGCAGCAGAGAAGAAGCTCGGCTGTCATTACAAGGAGGGGGAGACTACAGCACCCCCCCCCCCCGCCGCTCGCCAGGTCTCCCGTCCCATAGGGAAACCCGGGCATCCTACCTCCATCGCCGCCGAAGAGAAGACCCGATCAAAGCCGCGTCTCCATGTAAAAAACCCGGAAGTAATGTCATGACATCACTTCCTGGTACTCAGCGCCGAAGTAAAAATCTGACAGCATTCAAAACAGCCAAACTTGGGGTTTTGAATGCTTTTCAGTGCCGATGAGGGGTTTGGGGTCTTTTAGACCCCCAGATCCCTCCACAAGGAGTACCTTTTGTAAAAAAATAAAAAATATTTTTTTTTTATATGTCCGAAAATATCGGCTGATACCGATATCTGATGACCAAAATATCGTTATAGGCATTAAAAAAATGATATTGCTCGATCACTAGTTCTAATTAATGAAGCCCAGTGAAAAATAAACAAATTGGTTCTTCCATCCACACAGTCGAGGTGGGTAGAAGAATCCTCACCGCTGGCACATTGTTTTCTGATTGTACGATTCCTCCATTGTCAGAATACACTGATCAACCAGTGTGCTGATCAATGAAAAACAATAGATTCCCTTATTCACATATTTAGGGCGGATGATGGAATTCTCCGTGCTGCGCTATTATATTCTGACAGCGGGACTCCTCTGCTGTCAGGATACACTGATTGGCGCTGCAGCCAAAAATCCGGGCGAACAGCAGCTGCATCCAATCAGATCTATGTCAGATCAGTTCCGACAGCCAATGCTGGTGGCACATCCAGTAGGCACAGTGGGAGATTCATCCATCTTCACTGAACAGAGATTATATAATTTTTTATTTGTGCTAACCGTGTTAGGCCAGCCTTACTTCCTCACCTCCAAATCCTGCATTCAGTTTCTCAGATTTCTAACATAATACATTTGAATACATTCTAGCTGCTCTTATAATACTTCTTTTATTAGTAAAATTACAAAGTGGTTTAGTTAATTTTCAATTATATTCTGATGTGATACTTGTTAATACATTACCTGAAAGGGATTTCAGACTGAACTGCTCAATTAACCCAAAAAGGAATCTGGGATAAGTTTCCGTATATTCCCTCTTGATTGTAACTGTCTTTGCTACAAAAAGATCATACAGTATACTGTAGTATGGAAACGCCTGTCTATGAGCATTTAGGCCCCGTTCACACTGGGGCGACGCTACTTGCCGGGGCGACCTCACAGGTCACATAACATTGAAGTCTATGCAGGTCGCTCCGGGTCGCCCCAAAGAAGCTCCGGACCCTTTTTCTAAGTCGGAGCGACTTGTGTCGCTCCTATTAGAACGGGTCCACAGCTTCTCTATGGAAGGCGACCTGTCAGGCGACCAGGTCGCCTGACAGGTCGCCCCAGTGTGAACGGGGGCTTATAGTTGGTTGTAAAAGATTTGTTTAAAAAAAATAAATAAATAAAACATGTCAGTTACCTGCTCTGTTCAATGGTTTTGCACATAGTAGCTCCCATCTTCCTCTACTGGGGTCTCCCGCATGCGCTCCTGGCTCCCCCTCCTCTAAATGGCTAGCTGCTTGTTATGGGGGCACTCATGCAAACTTGCTCCTGAGCCTCGCTCTGTCTGTCCATTGACACACAGAACATGGCTCTACCCCACCCCTGATCTCTTCTTTCTGGCTGTGATTGACATCAGTGGGAGCCAATAAGGAGGCAGAGAAACACTGCTCTAGTGCACATCGCTAGATCAGGATGGGGCTAAGCCAAGAATAAATGGGGGGGGGGGGTGAGCTGCACCCAAAAGGTTTTTTTTTTTTTTTTAACCCTAATGCAGAGAATGCATAGTGTTCTGTTCTCACTACACGTATGCCCCAGGCGTGTGCAGCTTAACATACAGCTAAACCTTAATCCTGCAATAACCAGTCCTTTTGTAACTTAAATCTTTATTCCAGTGAAAGAATAGTAGTCACATGAGCAGGTTACAAGTCAGATGGAAATGCGAATAGGATTGTGAATAGGTGAAACTGTAAATAAACATATAAAGGCATACAGTCAGTATACAAAGATTAACAAACATATGCATTGAGTATATAACTGACAGTTCTGAGCATACCAGCGATGCTACAAAGGGGGGTTCAGAAATCTTCCCACAGGAACCTCAGATGCTGACTGGCTGTCTCTATGAGGTAAATCTTAGATTGCAAATTCTCCTCAGAGAAGGGTTGAACTAAGCCAGCAATAGAGTACAGGAAGTACCATAAAGTGCTGTATAACAGTCTATGTCACAGTGGCATCTTGTGGACAAGATTGGTATTACAAGTTCCAATAGAATTAATTACTTCTTTATGCTGGAGGCATGACACATAGAGGTAAAAAAATACCTTTTTAGAACCACTAAAGTCATGCAGCCATTTTTAGTGTAAATGAAGCTCTGCAATACAGTGCCTTGCAAAAGTATTCGCCCCCCTTGAACTTTGCAACCTTTTGCCACATTTCAGGCTTCAAACATAAAGATATAAAACTGTAATTTTTTGTGAAGAATCAACAAGTGGGACACAATCATGAAATGGAACCAAATTTATTAGATATTTCAAACTTTTTTTAACAAATAAAAAACTGAAAAATTGGGCGTGCAAAATTATTCAGCCCCTTTAAGTTAATACTTTGTAGCGCCACCTTTTGCTGCGGTTACAGCTGTAAGTCGCTTGGGGTATGTCTCTATCAGTTTTGCACATCGAGAGACTGACATTTTTGCCCATTTCTCCTTGCAAAACAGCTTGAGCTCAGTGAGGTTGGATGGAGAGCGTTTGTGAACAGCAGTTTTCAGTTCTTTCCACAGATTCTCGATTGGATTCAGGTCTGGACTTTGACTTGGCCATTCTAACATCTGGATATGTTTATCTGTGAACCATTCCATTGTAGATTTTGCTTTATGTTTTGGATCATTGTCTTGTTGGACAGTGGGGATGGTGTGTTCAGGGTGATGAGCTCTGTTGCTTTTACTCCAAACATAAAGTTTTGCATTGTTGCCAAAAAGTTTGATTTTGGTTTCATCTGACCAGAGCACCTCTTCCACATGTTTGGTGTGTCTCCCAGGTGGCTTGTGGCAAACTTTAAACGACACTTTTTATGGATATCTTTAAGAAATGGCTTTCTTCTTGCCACTCTTCCATAAAGGCCAGATTTGTGCAGTATATGACTGATTGTTGTCCTATGGACAGAGTCTCCCACCTCAGCTGTAGATCTCTGCAGTTCATCCAGAGGGATCATGGGCCTCTTGGCTGCATCTCTGATCAGTCTTCTCCTTGTATGAGCTGAAAGTTTAGAGGGACGGCCAGGTCTTCGTAGATTTGCAGTGGTCTGATACTCCTTCCATTTCAATATTCTCGCTTGCACAGTGCTCCTTGGGATGTTTAAAGCTTGGGAAATCTTTTTGTATTCAAATCCGGCTTTAAACTTCTCCACAACAGTATCTCGGACCTGCCTGGTGTGTTCCTTGTTCTTCATGATGCTCTCTGCGCTTTAAACGGACCTCTGAGACTGTCACAGTGCAGGTGCATTTATATGGAGACTTGATTACACACAAGTGGATTCTGTGTATCCTCATTAGTCATTTAGGTCAACATTGGATCATTCAGAGATCCTCACTGAACTTCTGGAGAGAGTTTGCTGCACTGAAAGTAAAGGGGCTGAATAATTTTGCACGCCCAATTTTTCAGTTTTTTATTTGTTAAAAAAAGTTTGAAATATCCAATAAATTTGGTTCCACTTCATGATTGTGTCCCACTTGTTGTTGATTCTTCACAAAAAATTCCAGTTTTATATCTTTATGTTTGAAGCCTGAAATGTGGCAAAAGGTCGCAAAGTTCAAGGGGGCCGAATACTTTCACAAGGCACTGTACATGCAGGAAACATGACCAGGCCACCTTCTTCCATTGTTCTATGGTCCAGTTCTGATGCTCACATGCCCATTGTAGGCACTTTTGGCTGTGGACACTGGTCAGCATGGACACCCTGACTGATTTGCAGCTACCCAGTCCCATAGACAGCGATGCACTGTGTGCTCTGACATCTTTCTATTGAATCCAGCATTAACATTTTCAGTAATTTGAGCTATTAGCACTTCTATTTGATCAAATTACAGAGGTCAGCCTTCGCTCCCCACGTGCATCAATGAGCCCTGGCTGCCCATGACCCTGTCGCAGTTCTCTTCTTTTCCTTACTTGGACCACTTTTGGTAGGTTTGGACTAGAGATGGGCCGATACCGATACCGCTGTTTTGGTCACAACGTATCGGTATCGGCCGATACTTTGTACATTTAAAGTTTTGAAAATTAAAGACAATTTTTGACACAAATCTGGTTCTGAACATGTTAATTTGTTTAATGCTTAATGGCTGGTTGGGTGGCTGGCTGGCACCCTGTGGTGGCTGGCTGGCTTGTTGGCACCCTGTGGTGTGTGGCTGGCTTGTTGGCACCCTGTGGTGGCTGGCTGGCTGGCACCCTGTATTGGGTGGGTGGCTGGTACAGGGCCTTTGGCTGGCTGGTACAGGGCCTGTGGGTGCCTGGCTGGCTGGCACCCTGTCTGTGGGTGCCTGGCTGGCTGGCACCCTGTCTGTGGGTGCCTGGCTGTCTGGCACAGGGGCTGTGGGTGGGTGGCTGTCTGGCACAGGGCCTGTGGGTGGCTGGTACAGGGCCTGTTGGTGGCTGGCTGGCTCGCTGGTACAGTGCCTGGGGCTCGCTGGCTGGTACAGGGCCTGTGGATGTGGGTGGCTGGCTGGCACCAGGATGCTGTGGGTGGGTGTATGGCTGTGGTACAATCCTGCGAGACTAGTCCCTACTCCAGATGAGGCTGTCCAAGGTGAGGGAGGAAGCCTATGAAGGCAGAATGACGTCACAAAAATATTGGCAATATCGGCCAGTTCTGGGGCTGATACCGATATATCAGGGAAAGTGCATATCGGCACCCAATATATCGGCCTGTCCCTAGTTTGGACCACTGCAGACCGGAAACATCCCATAGGAGCTGCAGTTTTGGAGTTGCTCTGACCCAGTCACCTAGTCCTCTGACCCAGTCACCTAGTCCTCACAATCTGGCCCTTGTCAAAGTCACCCAAATACATAAACTTGCCCATTTTCTTTTTTTTTTTTCTGCTTTAAATACCTCATTTAAGCTTCAGGGACAACATGTTCACTTGCTGCCTAAAATATGCCACCAACTTTCAGATGACATTGTTATAAGATAATGAATGTTCCTCACTTTACCTGTTAGTGGTCATAATGTTATGGTTGATGTGTGTGTGTGTGTGTGTGTGTGTGTGTGTGTATATCCATCGATATATCTATTATATCACATCGATAAAATCTATTGTGGCACTTTTTGTGCCCTCCAGTCATCCAGACACAAAGTGGGGGCAGACTGCAATAAAATAAAGGATCTAATGCTAAAAACTTTTTTTGCTGGAGTTTGCATTTCAAAACCCAAGATTATTTCATATCAGTCTTGTAATCTATTTATGGAACAAATGACACCCTACAATGAACATGTTACGTTTATCAGTGCTCCGGTTTACAAACCTTCAATAAAGCTACATGGGAGAGCTATAGGTTGTCAGGTATGTTGGTTACCTGGATCCGGCCCCAGCCCTAATCTCTAGTCATAGTGGATTGTGTGCACCCATTAGTAAATGTGTGGTGCTTTGTTTGTGTGCAGTGTGCAGGTGTCAGGCCCTCACTAATGCTTTGCTCCCCAACCGGGTGCTGTTGTGACACATCTGCTACACAGTTCATTCTGTGCGACAGACTTCTGTCAAAATATTAGAATACGACCGGGTATATAAATAAAATTGGCTATAATTGTATGCATTGTTGAAATAAATAAACCGCAACTACAAATAATGGAATTAAATAGAATTTAGATTTTTTTTTTTTAAAATAGAAAATTACTTTTTTGCTATCTGAGGCTCTCTAGGATCGAGGACTCTGCTGTTGATCACCCAGTGATTCCGTGGGGTGTCGTGTGGTATACTATGGAATAGGACCTCATCCTTGTGCAATATCTTCAGTAAAACTATATTTAAATATACACTATAATACCAAAAGTATTGGGACGCCTGCCTTTACACGAATATGAGTTTTAATGGCATCCCAGTCTAATGCCCCGTACACACGCATCGATAGTTGGCCGTGAATTTTCGGCCAACGTCCGATCGGCCGATTTTCGGCTTGTTAGTATGATGCTTTTGACAACCGACTCCGACTTTTCACCTGAACAAAATCCAAAATCTGGTGTGCAGGCTATAAAATTTTTGTTGGCCGTCAACACAACGGCCGATTTTCCGTCAGTCAGTACAGATTTCGGCAGACAAAAATCTGATGAGCAAGACTGGGCATGCTCAGAGAAGAAAAAACACACGAAAAGTAAACCAGAACATGACATCACTTCTGAAGTTGGTTTTTGTTGGCCGAGAAAATTCGTGTGCAGTCTAGAGCACATTCCAACCAACACAACAACACTGGACAAAAGACGGCCGATCGGTCGGCCGATAATCGTTGCGTGTGTACGAGGCTTTAGTCCGCAGGGTTCTATGTTGAGTTGGCCCAACCTTTGCAGCTATACGAGCTTCAACTCCTCTGGGAAGGCTGTCCATAAGGTTTAGGAGTGTTTCTATGGCAATGTTTGATGACTATTCTTCCCAAAGCGCATTTGTGGGGTTAGGCACTGATGTTGCATGAGAAGGCCTGGCTCACAGTCTCTACTCTAATTCATCTCAAAGGTGTTCTATAGGGCTGAAGTCAGGACTCTGTGCAGGCCAGTCATGTTCCTCCACCCCAAACTCGCTCATTTATGTCTTTATGAACCTTGCTTTCTGCACTGGTGCGCAGTCATGTTGGAACAGGAAGGGGCCACCCCCACACTGTTCCCACAAAGTTGGGAGTATGAAATTTGTTCAAAATGTCTTGGTATGCTGGGACCTTAAGTGTTCCCCTCACTGGAACTAAAAGGCCAAGCCCAACCCCTAAAATATAACCGCACACCATAATCTCCCCTCCACCACCTGATTTGGATTCCCTTGGTCAGAGCTAAAGCAACGCTGGCTAAATGTAGACGCACGTTCTACCAGTACAGTAACAAGTGTGGCAAGCTCCTTGCACATGCTCTCAGAGCTCAACAAGCCCATACATTCATTCCTGAGCTTTTTAATGAAAATCAGAACAAGGTTCATGCAATGGAAGAAATAGCGAAGGAATTTCAGGGATTTTATACAACGATCTATAACATTCCCCACCCTGAGGTGGATATCGCAGACCCTGATAGGGTAAATGCCATTCAGGCTTACATACAAAAGGTCAGACTTACCGCGCTTCTCGAATGAGGATTTAGCTGCTTTAGAGGAGCCTCTTTAAGCGACGGAATTGGCCTTGGCTATACGCACTCACGTACAGGCAAGGCATCTAGACTGGATGGATATTCCCGATTATACTACAAGGTGTTTGGAAACATTTTGACTCCGCATTTTCTTTCAGGCTACGACTCAGCGGAAACCAGGACTGCCTTTCCAGAAGATACTCTCCGTGCACATATTACTGTGATCGCAAAGGAGGGTACGGATCTGTTACATAGTCAAAACTACCGCCTGATTTCCCTTTCAAATCCTGACCTAAAACTGTTCACTAAAATCCTAGCAATGCGTTTGATTAACCTGATGCCCCAACTGATCCACTCTGACCAGGTGGGGTTTGTTCCCACAAAAGCACGTGACAACACAACTAAGGCCATCAACCTGATTTAGGCCACACAGACTCAAAAGATTCCTATGTTGCTTCTGTTGACCAACGCTGAGAAGGCATTTGATAAGGTGAACTGGGTATTCCTGACAGAGACTCTTAGACATGTCAGCCTGGGCCAACAAATGATGCACTGGATTCAAGCCATTTACTTCCGTCCATCAGCTCAGGTAAAAGTGAATGTGTTACTTTCCTCACCCTTTGGCATAACTAATAGTACACGACAGGAGTTTCCTCTCTCCCCACTGATATTCATCTTATCTCTTGAGCCCTTCTTACGGTCGGTCAGAAACAACTTGGATGTCACTGGTCTCCACTTGAATGCGGCGCTCTCCCCTAAGATTGCGGCATATGCCGATGACTTATTGTTCTGACTAACCCCTTGGCTTCTCTCCCGAACTTGCTCTCAGAACTAAAGATCTATGATGACCTATCCTCTTCTTCTTTTTTTTTTTTTTTTTTTTTTTTAAGGAACAATTATCAGAAATTTGGAGGCACTAAATGTATCAATTACAGCCTCCATTATCTCTCTCCTCAGGGCTGACTTCCCCTTCAAATGGGCCACTTCACATATAAAATACTTGGGCATATGTTTACCCAGTAGGGTGGATGACATTTTCATGCTTAAATTTTCCTCCCCTCCTGACAGTGATCAGAAAGGACTTTACATGTTGGCAGCATGGTCTGTTTTCTTGGTTTGGTTGCTGCAGCAATCAAGATGAACATCATGCTCCACTTGCTCTACCACTTCTAAGCCCTCTCAATACATATCCCAAGCTCATTCCTGCGGACGATCAACCGGACCTTCATTACTTTTCTTTGGGCCCGGAACCCACCTCACCTAGCACAATCGATATTGAGATTACTGAAACTGTTGGGAGGTATGGCCCTACCAGATGATACTCTTTATCACATGGCTTCCCACTTGACTAGAGTGCTTGACTGGTGCCGCCATGGTTCCCTCAAACAGTGGGTACAGGTAGAGCAGTCCCTTTCCGGTTACATAGTTACATAGTAGGTGAGGTTGAATAAAGACAATAGTCCATCCAGTTCAACCTGTGTAGGTGTGTGTGGCTGTAATCATCTCACATACCCCTGAATGTTCTGTTCCTTGAGATGCACGTCTAATAGTCTTTTAAAAGCCACCATACTTCCTGCAGAAACCACTTCTTGTGGTAGAGAATTCCACAATCTTGTAGCCCTAACAGTAAAGAACCCCCCCCCCCCCGTTGCCTGAGGTTAAAACGCTTCTCCTCTAATCGCATTGTGTGCCCCCGAGTCCTCATGCAATCCCTTCGACTGAACAGCTTTTTTTCTAAGCTGAGATCCCCATTGAGAAATTTCAAAATTGCTATCATGTCCCCCCTTAGGCGTCTCTTCTCCAGGGAGAATAAATCAAGCGATTGTAGACGGTCTTCATAATCAAGGTCCTCCAGTCCCCTAATTAGTTTAGTTGCCCTTATCTGTACTCTCTCCAGCTCCAACACATCCCTTCTGAGGACTGGCGACCAGAACTGGACAGAATACTCCAGATGTGGTCGGACCAGAGTTTTATAAAGTGGAAGGATTATAGTCTTATTTCTGGAAAACATCCCTTTCTTTATGCATGCTAATATTCTGCTAGCCTTGGTAGCTGCCGCTTGACATTGCAAGCTGTTGCCTAGTCTACCATCAACCAAGACTCCCAGATCCTTCTCCATTTTTGATTCACCCAAGGGTTCCCCTCCTAACGTGTATTGTGCTTTAATGTTTCTAGTCCCCAAGTGCAAAACCTTACACTTCTCTACGTTAAACCTCATTTGCCAAGTCGTTGCCCACTCCGTTATTTTGTCCAGGTCATTCTGTAGTATATCTGCTTCATGCTGTGCTGTTATTGCCCTGCCTAATTTTGTGTCATCAGCAAAAACTGATATCGAACTACTGATCCCATCCTCAATGCTATTTATGAATAAATTGAACAAGGTTGGTCCTAGGACTGAGCCTTAGGACTAAGCCCAAGGCTTATCTTGCTGTAGTCGCTGCCATGGTGCCAAACCAATTTGCCCTCACGGGTCCTCACTCATCCCACAGTAGGGGTGACATGGCTTATTTGCTCTAAGGCATGCCCGGACTTCTCTGTTGCTCCTTGCCCATCATTGCTTTACCCCAGTGGTTGGCAATCCAGCCTTCAGCCCTGGATTGAGGGATTACCGATTCCAAAACTTTAAGTCTGTGGGGTCAAATCATATCAGGCCCGACATTTTTATCGTGAACGGACGATGGATTTCCAGTCAGCAAATCATAGACCTTTGCAGGATTCTCTTTCTGCCAAAAAATTCAACTAGCCCACTTCATTGGCTCTGTCCCCCCTCAGGAGGCTTTAAAGAGGCGACTATATATGTTTGAGCTTTTATGCTTGGAATGATCCCTTTTTATGCCATGCGGTCTCTCAGACCTACCACTTTCCGATATCTCCGCCTTCTGTCTACAGACCTCCTTATATCTCCGGATGGGAAAAAGACCTAGGACTAACTTTTACAGACAAACGGGTGGAGAGGATCCTTCTGGTTTCTTACAAAACCTCTATTTGTTCCAAGCATCAATAATTCTGGTTTAAAGTTTTGACCCAATGGTACAATACTCCGACTAAGATTCTTAGGATGTTCCCTCAGTGTTCGGATATCTGCTAGAGATGTGGAGAGGACCCCGGCTCCCTTCACATTTTCTCGTCATGCCATCTTCTTCAATCTTATTGGACTGAGGTCCAGGGTATCACCCAAAAGTTCACTAGTCACAAGCTTCCACTGGACTCAGCGCTCTTCCTTCTGCACCACCACCGGTTCTCGAGCTCGTCCTACAGGCGTTCCATTCTACCTCTGCTGATTACAGCAGGAGAGAGTTGTATACCGTTCTTCTGAAAGCAGACACAACCTCCTTCGGTGGCCGTATGGCTGAAAAAAGTAGCCAAAATCAATGAAATGGAAGACTGTGTGGCTACAGAAAGAGGCCTACTGGAAAAATTCCTAAAAAAAATGGTTTACCAATGTAACCACATTTCTCCCCAAGGTTCCCTTAACAAAGAAAGCGCGGCCGTCTGCATCACACCCCGGTCCCAATATGCCCAGGGAGCCGAAGTTTAGGTAATTTGTCTACACGAAAATGTGTCTCCTGAAGGAAGTAAATATGAGCTTTCATTTGTTTCAGATTGGAGAGCACCATGGGGTGTTCAGACCTTTCACGTTGATAGAAGCAAGATGCACACGCTCTGGTCGGTCAGGTGCCATATCTGGAGGTGGGGAGGGAAGAGGAAGGCAAAGAAGAGAGGGACAGAAAAAGGAAAAGAAAGAGAAGTATGTAAGGATTTGGAGAGCAGGCAGGAAAAAGACCACTTGCTCAAAAAAACAAACCTAATACACCAAAGGCGTAGGAGAGAACTAGTCTCAAGACACCCAAACAGCCTAACCAACAAATCCCACCAAAAGGGGGGGAAAGGGAGAGCTGTAGGGTGTGGCCCTATGTGGATGAAGAGGCTAGACACAGTTTAGGTGGGAGGTACAAGATCCCAACCTAACCCCATAAAGTGATACAAAAATTATTGGTAAGTGAGAAAATCATTGCCAGACAATGTGACCACTGTCAGACCCACCTACGTTTCTAAGCAGGCAATGTGTCACAAACTTTGAGCAGGAAACATGTCAACACCCCAACCTTCCAAAAAGGGGGAGGTAAATATGTAACATATTCCGGAAGAACTTAACATCCCGTAACCAAAATCAGCAGGGGGATGTGGCCCCTGATGAAGCGTAATAAGCTAACTAACATAATATAAAGAGCAAAACATTTCTAAAGAGCAGTGGGCGTGTCTCCTGAATGAATAGTAGCGTCAGCTGAAGCCTTGGAGGATCCTCCTGGTCTTCTGGCGTTTAGAGTAGCTCATGGCAGGCGATATGCTGGCATAAAAGAGGAGTTAGGGCGGTTGGGAGCTTCAGCAGAAGGTTTCTTCACTCTGCTGTGTCCAGGCAACCCCCTGTTTTTTTTTTTTTTTAAATATATTTTTAGAATGGCTGATGCTATATTTGCAAATGCATAGCGTATCTTGAGTGAGAAGTTGCTGCAGTGCTTAACTTTAAAATAAGTAATGATTATTCCCTATTTTTCTTATTGTAAAGATGTAGGTATTTTAGCCACTAGAGGGAGCTCTGTGCACCACTGCTATTACTCATCTTGTCTGCTTAGAACACTTGAGAGATGATCTTTATCAAACAGAGCATTGCTTTCACCGCATCAACAGATCCAGACTTGCACTATTATAACAAGCTGTAAAATCGCATGCAAAGCAGGGAACAGAGCCTGTATTTGTAAAGTGGGTATATGGCTACCTCTTGGTATAAGTAGTAATAGACTATACTGTACATGGAAACATTAAAGCAGAACTCCAACCAAAAATAATAAGATACGAATGAATAGCCCATTAAATGATAAAAATAATAAAACCCACTTTTGCTGCAGTTTTTAACCTTCATTCCAGTGATCTTATTTTATTTTTTTCCTGTAGGACTTGTTTTTTTTTTTTATTGCTGTTAGATGTCCTCACTCCGCTGGTCGGCATCATTTAACCCACTTTTCCTTAGCCTAGCTATTCCTTGACCCTGCTTGTAATTGGACAGTGAGAGTTAAAGCAGCACAGTGATGAACTCCTCAGTCAATCTCTCTGTTCTCACCTTCTATCAGTATGCTTCTTGTCAGCAAATTACCTGATTGGGTTCTTGTGCTGCTTTTTCCTTTTACATCGCAGCCCTGCTGTACAAAGCCTGAAGGAGACTTATACCAGGTTAGATTCAGATGCTTACACTGCTAGTATTTAAAAAATACAGGAAGTCTCGGTTCACACTAGTGTAAATCCAAAGTCACGCAATTTCGAGTACAATTTTCATGCAACGTTACATTTTCTGGTCCTGAAGTCACAAGAAAGTTGAATAAAAGTAGTGCAGGAGCCTTTTCAAAGTCACATAGAACGGGTGCATTTTAAACCAATGGGCTGCGACTTCATTTTTAAAGTCACATGACAAGTCACACTAGTGTGAATTGGAGCCTTATTGATGTAATAAAGATTACAGAGCCCTGTTAATTTGTATCATTTATATTTGCCTAGAGGACAGCTCTAACATACATTGATTTAAGATTTGTTTCAATCAAGCTGATTGATTTAAATGATTTGCATAAAAACATTTTTTTCAAATGGCTACTACAGGTGCCATGCTAGACGTCTTCTTGAATGCCTGGTGAGCCCTGAACCCTTTAACACTGATTTGCATTCCTTGGAGTGCAGAGGGCTGCTGTGCTTTCTCCTAACACTTTAGTATTGGTCAGTAAGACCTCCCATCATAAGGATGATCCTGTAGGAAGGTGACGTTGGCACTGCAAGGAAATTACATCATTTTTATATTGTAGTGCTTTGGGATGCTCAAGAGGACATTTATAAGAACTATAGAAATAATGACTTTTTCTGAGTCGAAGGTTACATATGCATAAGCTGGTCCTTTGTGTTGATACCCTGGGGTGGCGAAAGCTTAGTGAGGTTCAGTGCATTTATACTGTAGGATGTGGGTGTGCGGGGGGGTGACTGTACCCAGCAGGCAGAGGTGGGGCATCTCCAGAGCCTCCACCCCCCCCCATTAAGTAAAGATGTGTACTGTCAACGTTTTTATCATACATCTAGACCATGGGTGTCCAACCTTTTGGCTTCTCTGGGCCACATTGAGTGTGGAGAAATTTTCTCGGGCCGCATATAAAATATATACTATAGTTAAGGTATATAAGTAATAAAATGTTGCCGCACCCTTCCCATGCCGCCACGCCCCCCGCACTAATTTAGCACAACTAGAGGATGATCAAGTGAAATGGAATCAGTATACAGAGGTTTACTTCTTCTGAGAGATAATAAACCACCACGACAACTTCAGTGATTTGAAGTGGTCATGGTGGTAGGAGCACATTCTCACTTCCTCCCCCTTTGAGGCAGCCTTTGCCTACCATTAGTTGGAAGCTGCTGTGGCCATGCCCCCGACCCAACTTCCTTCCTCCCCAGCAAAATAAAAATTGTCAGCGGGCAGTGGGCCACATTGCCTGCGGTTCTGGGCCACATGCGGCCCCCGGGCCGCAGGTTGGACATGCCTGATCTAGACGTTTGATATTTATCACTTGCTTTAAGCCCCTCTTCTGGATACAAGTTTTAGCCTTTTTACCTGTTTCTTCCACCCTCTTCTAACTGATCACTTTAGAAAAAAAGAAAACTAGGTAAAGCCTTTTTAGCTAGTCATGTGACACCGCCCACCTGAGTCGTCTTCTCTCTTGTTTACTTCCTGGTGGGGTCCACCTTTTGGATGTCCAAATCACTGCTTATGAGATGTGGACACATCCTATTGGTTGGCTGTCAGCAGGGTTCTCTTGGGAGAGAAAAGAGGATGACGTCATCGCGGGGTAAAGACAGGGGACCAGTGGTCTTGGGGGGTGGCATTGCAGTCCTGAATCAGAGGCCCCCCCCCCCCCCCCATCAGTCGGGGACCTGCATGGAAGGACCTAGGTGAGTATATCTGACTTCAACAGGTAAAGGGGGGATAATCAGGATGGTCAAGGGGGTGACAGGGAGGGAGTTTTCTTTTCTTTTTTTCTTGAAGTGAGGTCCCTGCCAATTTGTGAGAAATTAGGGGGCCAAGTGTAAAATGTCAGCATGTGGTATTGTACGGCATATATAAGATCTAAATGGGAACCAAACTGAACAGTTGTAGACCTAAATTAAATCCGCAGTGTTCCCCACACATGACATTCTAATGAAGAAGCAGCTGTTTCATTCCCCCTGCACTGTTGATTTTTGTCATCGGCCGCCTGCACTAGCTCTACCTCCAGCCTGAACCTTGGATGCGGCTCTTTACAGGTTGTGTTGGGACTTCTGTTTCAGGTCCCAGTCCCATGCACAGAGAAACCATGTACAATTGATTAGTGTTTTCTGGGGTGCTTCCACATGCCATGAAAGGTGCATGCAATGCCTAGGTGTCCAAACTCTGTGCAGGTGTTAATATGCCTCCATATACACTACCTCCGCGTGCTGTACTGAGAACAACAGTATTGCCCAAATTTTCTTTTTTTTTTTATAGTTTGGCCTTTTGCCAAAGGAAATCACAGCCATATGGAGCAGCGTTAAAGCTGGCTTTTATTCTGCTTATACGTTGCCTTCCCTGGTTCCTTCAATCTGGGTGCTTGTCAATTTGGAGAAGCAGGTGTTGGGAGGCAGTGTGCACTTGCATGCAAACTGCCACAGGCAACACCCGCATGTGATGCTAAGCCTCCATTATTAAAAGAACAGAAATCCGATGAATGAAAACGGGTGGGCCAGGGACAGGGAGGCTGAAAAAGAAAGAGCTAAATGAGGCTAGATGTCTTCCAGCCAGGAAGTGAGGTGAGCTGCATCTGATTTGCTGCAGCTTCTTATTCATACTGTGAGAAACTCAGTGTACAGTGGAATCAAGGTAAGTACTTTCAGTACCTGAGAGGTGCAAGTCTGAAGGGAAGGCTGGAGGACCACTTTTATGATTTGCACATACATATCTGTTATAGGGATGCTAGGTGGGATGGGGGTTATTTTTCTTAAGAGCATCATAAAAATATATTCAATAAATGACATGACTGATCCTTCGAAGATTGGGATACACACAAACTGCCCTGGTTAAGCGTAAAACTAAAGCTCCGTACACACGCAACGATTGTTGGCCGACCAATCGGCCGTCTTTTGTCCAGTGTTGTTGTGTTGGTTGAAATGTGCTCTAGACTGCACACTAATTTTATCGGCCAACAAAAACCAACTTCAGAAGTGATGTCATGTGCTGGTTTACTTTCCGTGTGTTTTTTTCTTCTCTGAGCATGCTCAGTCTTGCTCATCAGATTTTTGTCTGCCGAAATCTGTACGGACTGACGAACAATCGGCCGTTCTGTTGACGGCCAACAAAAATTTTATAGCATGCACACCAGATTTTGTTTGGCCGAAAAGTCGCAGTCGGTTGTCGGAAGCATCATATTAACAAGCCGAAAATCGGCCGATCGGACGGCGGCCGAAAATTCACGGCCAACAATCGTTGTGTGTGTACGAGGCTTAAGTCTGCCAAGACTTATCTCTGTTCCAACAATGCAAAATCTGTGAGCTCCCTCAATGGTGCCGACATTTTTTTTTTCTCTCTCTCTTATGGGTGCAGGTTCTTAAGCCTCGTACACAGGCAACGATTGTTGGCCGTGAATTTTCGGCCAACGTCCGATCGGCCGATTGTCGGCTTGTTAGTATGATGCTTCCGACAACCGACTGCGACTTTTCGGCCGAACAAAATCTGGTGTGCAGGCTATAAAATTTTTGTTGGCCGTCAACACAACGGCCGATTGTTCCTCAGTCAGTACAGATTTCGGCAGACAAAAATCAGATGAGCAAGACTGGGCATGCTCAGAGAAGAAAAAACACACGGAAAGTAAACCAGCACATGACATCACTTCTGAAGTTGGTTTTTGTTGGCCGATAAAATTCGTGTGCAGTCTAGGCACATTTCAACCAACACAACAACACTGGACAAAAGACGGCCGATCGGTCGGCCAACAATCGTTGCGTGTGTACGAGGCTTTAGGCCATCTTTGATTGGCCAGGGTGGGATGACTCATGCAAGCTGAACTCAGGATCTAATGCATGCTGAGAAATGTACCCCGAGGAGTGAATGTGCAGCTCGTTGTACATTCTAAAGAAGACTGAGCAGGTTTTTTTTTTTTTTTAAAGCACATCTTTTGCTATTAAGAACCTGCCTGCTCACACTTTTTTATTTTTTTTTATTTTTATCTTTAGTTCCACTTTACACACTATGAAGAAGATTTGTTAAACTGGTTAAGTTAAAAAAATAAACACCTGTGGTGATTTTAACCCTTTTGGTCTTCTGCTTGTTTGGGTTTATCCCTCATATG
The DNA here is from genome assembly GCF_965119305.1 of Pelophylax lessonae. Taxonomy (NCBI): domain Eukaryota; kingdom Metazoa; phylum Chordata; class Amphibia; order Anura; family Ranidae; genus Pelophylax; species Pelophylax lessonae. The sequence goes on along the minus strand of NC_138772.1, from coordinate 446,135,731 downwards.
GCTTGTAGTTTTGAAATGGATTAATGTGAAAATGGAAAGCAGCTGCTTTCCCGTGTTAACTGACGTGGCCTCAGGTAGTGTAATTATACAGCTATCCATACAACTGTTTTCCCCAACCTGCCCCTCAGGCTCACCGCCCATCTGACACTTAATGAGTTCTTGGTTGAATTTTTGCTTCGGCACCTAAAAATGAGAAGGCCTCAGCTTAGAAGTAGAGGGATCAGATTCCATGTATAATCGGTGTTTATACTGGCCGGGCACTGGTTCTCATGTGTACACTGGGCAAATCTGGGAGGATGAGGGGCTGCCTGCCATGCTGCTGTGATGTCATTTGTCTTCCCAGCTACCCAAATACAGAAGCCGTTCTGCAGGCGTGACTGTGTGTGGGCGTAGTGATATAGTTAGATGACTGGATGGCATTGACCTTGTCAGGAATAAATATTTTATGCCTAGCTTTAATGGTGGTAACCCGTGACACTTGTCTTACTGTGGAACTATAAATCCAAACATGCATTTTTACAGGCTGCAGGTCATGTTGAGACTCGAAAAGCTCCTTTTTAGATGTTTTATATGCTTTCAGTTATCATAGGCCTTCATTTTTCTCAGATCTAGAAAGTCTGATGCTGTTGTCCAGTGCTGTATTTAGTAGTTTCCAGATTGATGTGGTTAGTACAGAATGGATTAGTATTCGGACTGTGCATGCTTTGTGGTACAGTTACAAAAATGATGGCATTGGAGAACTTCTCTTCATGATCATTGCAGTAGAGTAGACCTATAGCAGTCATGTCCAAAGTCCGGCCCGCGGGCCAGTTGCGGCCCATCCTTTAGTTTTATACGGCCCCCTGAGACACTGCAGACTTTAAAATGCCTTTCTCTCGGAGACTCCTCACATCCCCACCCCGATGCCGATGCGATGGCTCGGGGGCGGGGCCTCTGGCCTCTCTCGGCAGCTCCCGAGTCCCGCTCCGCCCCCCCCCCCCCCGCTCGCTTCTATCTGCCCGGCGCTGCCCACGACTGCGCGGGAGTGCAGAATGAATTGTAAAATTGCATGCCTTCTCGCCTTCACCGCACACCGCCACCTGTAGGAGCCGACCGAGGATCTTGTGGAGCTGACTGAGGAGATGTCACTTTTTTACAATCCTACTGCCTGTTTCTGTAAGTGTGATATATGTGTGTGTGTGTGTGTATGTATGTATGTATGTATGTATGGAGCTGACCAAGGAGGTGTCACTTCTACAATCCTACTGCCTGTTTCTGTAAGTGTGATATATGTGTGTGTGTGTGTGTGTATGTATGTATGTATGGAGCTGACCAAGGAGGTGTCACTTCTACAATCCTACTGCCTGTTTCTGTAAGTGTGATATATGTATGTGTGTGTGTGTGTGTGTGTGTGTGTGTGTGTGTGTGTGTGTGTGTGTGTGTGTATGGAGCTGACCAAGGAGGTGTCACTTCTACAATCCTACTGCCTGTTTTCATAAAGTCCTGATGCTTATTATTTTCGTATATATATGTGTATGGATGTGTGTATGTGTGTGTATATATATATATATATATATATATACTGTATATGATATGTGTATATATATATATATACGTGTGTGTGTGTATTTATTTTAATGGTTCAAATGTCAGGCAACATGGTCGGCCCTCACGCATGTTCACTTCATCAGATCTGGCCCTCTTTGAAAAAAGTTTGGACACCACTGACCTATAGGTTCACCTTGGCTAGTAAAGTGGCCCCAGGTCTATAGAGCAGGTACCCTTTGTGCTTTTCTATTGTCTAATAAAAATGATTATCACATTTGATGGATAATAGGAAGGCGTGGGGGGTAGCAGAAGGTGGGAAGAGCTTGGATACAGAACTTGTTGGCAATATTTGCAAAAATAGGGGCATCCTGGAGGACCTGGTATCTTCTTCTAGAAATGATCCAATCCTGAAGTCTTGAATTGCACTAGGTTCCCTACAGTGCTGATAACATAACCAAGTGCCTAGAGCAGGGGTGTCAAACTCAATTTCATCGCAGGCCACATCAGCATTAAGGTTGCCCTCAAAGGGCCAGTTGTATCTGTAAGACTAAATGATACTAATACATACAATAGAAGAATACATAATACGTTTAAATGCAGGGCATTTTTTCTCCGAGAATAGGTGCAAGAACTCAACCACAGGCTCCCTGCTGACAATAAAAACCAGGGGTGCGTTATGTGCGGAGTTTGGGGATGTGCTACAGTATCTCACATAAGTGAGTACACCCCTCACATTTTTGTAAATATTTTCTTCTATCTTTTCATGTGACAACACTGAAGAAATGATACTTTGCTACAATGTAAAGTAGTGAGTGTATGGCTTGTATAACAGTGTAAATTTTCTATCCCCTCAAAATAACACAACACACAGCCATTAATGTCTAAACTGCTGGCAACAAAAGTGAGTACACCCTAAGTGACAATGTCCAAATTGGGCCCAATTAGTCATTTTTCCTCCCGGTGTCATGTGACTCCTTAGTGTTACAAGGTCTCAGCTGTAAATGGGGTGCAGGTGTGTTAAATTTGATATCGCTCTCACTCTTTCATACTGGTCACTGGAAGTTCAACATGGCACCACATGGAAAAGAACCCTCTGAGGATCTGAAAAAATAATTATTTCACTACATAAAGAGGGCATAGGCTATAAGAAGATTGCCAAGACTCTGAAACTGAGCTGTAGCATGGTGGCCAAGACCATACAGTGGTTTAACAGGACAGGTTCCAGTCAGAACAGGCCTCGCCATGGTCCACCAAAGAGGTTGAGTGCACGTGCTCGGCGTCATATCCAGAGGTTGGCTTTGGGAAATAGACATATGAGTGCTGCCAGCATTGCTGCAGAGGTTGAAGGGGTGGGGGATTAGCCTGTCAGTGCTCAGACCATAGGCCACACACTGCATCAAATTGGTCTGCATGGCTGTTGTCCCAGATAAGTTCTCTTCTAAAGATGATGCACAAAGCCCACAAACAGTTTGCTGAAGACAAGCAGACTAAAGACATGGATTACTGGAACCATGTCCTGTTGTCTGAGACCAAGATAAACTTATTTGGTTCAGATGGTGTCAAGCGTGTGTGGCGGCAACCAGGTGAGGAGAACAAAGACAAGTGTGTCTTGCCTACAGTCAAGCATGGTGGTGGGAGTGTCATGGTGCTGCCAGCACTGGGGAGCTATAGTTTGAGGGAACCGTGAATGCCAACATGTACTGTGACATACTGAAGCAGAGCATGATCCCTCCTTTCGGAGACTGGGCTGCAGGGAGTATTCCAACATGATAATGACCCTAATCACACCTCCAAGACGACCACTGCCTTGCTAAAGAAGCTGAGGGTAAAGGTGATGGACTGGCTAAGCATATCTCCAGATCTAAACCCTATTGAGCATCTGTGGGGCATCCTCAAATGGAAGGGGAGGAGCATAAGGTCTCTAACATCCACCAGCTCTATGATGTCGCCATGTAGGAGTGGAAGAGAACTCCATTGCCAACCTGTGAAGCTCTGGTGAACTCCATGCCCAAGAGGGTTAAGGTAGTGCTGGAAAATAATGGTGGCAGCACAAAATATTGAAACTTTGGGCCCAATTTGGACATTTCCACTTAGGGGTGTATTCACTTTTGTTGCCAGTGGTTTAGACAATAATGGCTGCGTGTTGAGTTATTTTGAGGGGACAGCAAATTTACACTGTTATACAAGCTGTACACTCACTACTTTACATTGTAGCAAAGTGTCATTTCTTCAGTGTTGTCACATGAAAAGGTAGAATAAATATTTACAAAAATGTGAGGGGTGTACTCACTTTTGTGACATATTGTATATACAGAGTGCAGTTTCATGGAACCCCCCCAAGAAGAAAAAAAAAACTTCCTGAAATCTCACCTACCCGGTCGGCTGTAGTACCTCCCTGCAATGTAGGGGACTCCTCCTCTCTCTCACTTGCAGGAAGATCATTGTTTGGCATCTGTGCACCTGGGCACAGATGGGGATATTTATTAACATGTGATGATCCATCCCACACTGCACCTGCATCTCCCTTGTCCTTTGAGTGCAGGGCACGCAGGGATCTGTCAGAGCCGCCAAGAGGAAAACTGTCTTTGTAAACACAGAAGCATTCTGTGACAGTGGTGACCTGGGAGTGGAGGGCCAGAGCAGGGGTGTGCGCAATTTTAAAGCATGACATGTTGGGTATCTACTTACTCGGCGTAACATCATCTTTCACATTATACAAAAAAAAATTAGACTAACTTTACTGTTTTTTTTTTTTTTTTTTAATTTATGTAAGTGTATTTCTTCCAAAAACTTGCATTTGAAAGACCCCTGCGCAAATACAGTGTGACCTAAAATATTGCAACGATCGCCGTTTTTTTTCCTCTAGGGTCTCTGCTAAAAAAAAATATATATATATATATATATATATATATATATATATATATATATATATACAGTGGGTACGGAAAGTATTCAGACCCCCTTAAATTTTTCACTCTTTGTTATAGTGCAGCCATTTTGCTAAAATCATTTAGGTTCATTCTTCTTCCTCATGAATGTACACATAGCACCCCATCCTGACAGAAAAACACAGAATTGTTGACATTGTTGCAGATTTATTAAAAAAGAAAAACTGAAATATCACATCCTAAGTATTCAGACCCTTTGCTGTGACACTCATATATTTAACTCGGGTGCTTTCCATTTCTTCTGATCATCCTTGAGATGGTTCTACACTTTCATTTGAGTCCAGCTGTGTTTGATTATACTGATTGGACTTGATTAGGAAAGCCACACACCTGTCTACATAAGACCTTCCAGATCACAATGCATGTCAGAGCAAATGAGAATCATGAGGTCAAAGGAACTGCCTGAAGAGCTCAGAGTCAGAATTGTGGCAAGGCACAGATCTGGCCAAGGTTACAAAAAGATTTCTGCTGCACTTAAGGTTCCTAAAAGCACAGTGGCCTCCATAATCCTCAAATGGAAGACGTTTGGGACAACCAGAACCCTTCCTAGAGCTGGCCGTCCGGCCAAACTGAGCTATCGGGGGAGAAGAGCCTTGGTGAGAGAGGTAAAGAAGAACCCAAAGATCACTGTGACTGAGCTCCAGAGATGCAGTCAGGAGATGGGAGAAAGTTGTAGAAAGTCAACCATCACTGCAGCCCTCCACCAGTCGGGGCTTTATGGCAGAGTGGCCCGACGGAAGCCTCTCCTCAGTGTAAGACACGTGAAAGCCCGCATGGAGTTTGCTAAAAAAACACCTGAAGGACTCCAAGATGGTGAGAAATAAGATTCTCTGGTCTGATGAGACCAAAATAGAACGTTTTGGCCTTAATTCTAAGCGGTATGTGTGGAGAAAACCAGGCACTGCTCATCACCTGTCCAATACAGTCCCAACAGTGAAGCATGGTGGTGGCAGCATCATGCTGTGGGGGTGTTTTTCAGCTGAAGGGACAGGACGACTGGTTGCAATCGAGGGAAAGATGAATGCGGCCAAGTACAGGGATATCCTGGACAAAAACCTTCTCCAGAGTGCTCTGGACCTCAGACTGGGCTGAAGGTTTACCTTCCAACAAGACAATGACCCTAAGCACACAGCTAAAATAACGAAGGAGTGGCTTTACAACAACTCTGTGACTGTTCTTGAATGGCCCAGCCAGAGCCCTGACTTAAACCCAATTGAGCATCTCTGGAGAGACCTAAAAATGGCTGTCCACCAACGTTTACCATCCAACCTGACAGAACTGGAGAGGATCTGCAAGGAGGAATGGCAGAGGATCCCCAAATCCAGGTGTGAAAGACTTGTTGCATCTTTCCCAAAAAGACTCCTGGCTGTATTAGATCAAAAGGGGGCTTCTACTAAATACTGAGCAAAGGGTCTGAATACTTAGGACCATGTGATATTTCAGTTTTTCTTTTTTAATAAATCTGCAACAATGTCAACAATTCTGTGTTTTTCTGTCAGTATGGGGTGCTATGTGTACATTCATGAGGAAGAAGAATGAACCTAAATGATTTTAGCAAATGGCTGCAATATAACAAAGCGTGAAAAATTTAAGGGGGTCTGAATACTTTCCGTACCCACTGTATATATATATATATATATATATATATATAATTGAGGATTCTAAGTAATTTTCTAGCAAAAAATACTGATTTTAACTTGTAAGCAAGAAGTGTCAGAAAAAGTCTTAGGCATGAAGAGGTTAACAATGGTTAAGTGTAAATAGTAGTAGTTCTGGTATCTTGTAAATAGGCCCCATGTGACATACTGGTTCTTGTATTGGATCTCACATCTTTACATGGTGGTTTGAAGAGTTGTTCTTAGAATAATGACGAAGGTCTGTTTCTCCTCTTACGTTTTAGTATGAGAAGTGGAGCAGTCATTTTTAGTTCGATCTCTGACGTTTTATTTGTTCTCATTAAGTAAGGCTGAGAAATGCTGCTTGGCAGAAGGTCTGATGTACTGTACCACTTATTGTGTTCCCATATGTAGCCAGATTCACACCTGTCTCTTTCCTTTATGATGCAAACATCTGCTGCGGTGCATGGTTCATTATCCAAAGCATTACAGCAGACGCACGAGGCAGAGCAGGGGATGCGATCTCTGGGCTCTTAGAGGAAATGGTGCAGTCACTGATGAACCATGGAAATGCTTATGCCGTGCCTCTGCTTCTCATTGAATGACATAGCTGAATTAGACCAGGCACAGTGATATTGCAGGGAATGTAGAGTCTTTTTAATGGTTTCTTCAGTATACATGTGAAAGTGCAGCTTGATAGAAAAAACATTATCAATGTGCGTTAATAAAAGCCTTGTTTCTATGCAGAGGTTGGAATCCTGCAGGTACAAGAGGGGAGCCATACTTATTATTATACTGGCTCCTGTTTTAGTTGTACTTTACCTCTCCTTCCCACAATGCCGATGCATGAGTCAGCTGACTCATTGACAACAGCTGTGAAGTCTAAAGACTGTGTCGTTTTATTGAGTTTTTATAGGAATTTCACTCCCCCCCCCCCCCCCTTTTAGTTTTTTTCCTTCTTACCTTGATAACTTGGTTGTCCTCAAAAAACATAATCCAGCAAAATCCTGCATTGTCTGGTATATGTAACTCCTGCTATATTTCAGACTCCATGTCCTTCACCACCACCACCACCACCACCACCAGAAGGGGGGGGGGGGGTGTTTGATGGTGGGAGGATGAAGGTCCACTTTATTGCAATGGAAGAGCAAGCATAGGGAAATGTGAAATTGGCATCCTAAATTACCAGGCAGTGTTGGTCAACTTACCTGATATGGAGACTTCAACTGCAGCCTCAACATCCTTATCCCATATTGGATTCCCAGAAAGTGCTTATATATGGTCGGAGACCAGTGACATGCGGCAGGTAAAGTTTTGAAAACTGGAGATATGTTGCAGTAGAATATTAATAAAGGGCAGCAGAGCACCTAAATAGTTGCTCAAATGTTTTTGCAAAACAAATCCTTTTATGTTTTGTGTGCTTTGACACTGAGGGGTTCCTCAATCAGGCCCAATAGTATAATCCTGCCATTGTGATAAGTATAACTGGGATCTTTCGGGGATTATGTCAGTTATAGATAAGATACTCTTGCCGTTGGCCTATTTTATGTACATGGGAATAATTACCACATTATTATTATTATTACAGGTACTTGTATAGCGCTGTCAATTTATTCAACACTTTATATAATGTACATTCACATCAATCCCTGCCCCCAAGGAGCTTACAATCCAAGGTCAGTAACTCCCATTCATACATACAAATACTAGGGCCAAATAACCTACCAGCATGTCTTTGGATTGTGGGAGGAAGCCAGAGTACTCAAAGGAAACAGGAACAAACTTCGTGCAGGTGGTGCCATGGTTGGGATTTGAACCGGGGACTCAATTGCTGCTAGGCCATGGGTTTGATTTATGAAGAGTGCAGTTGTTGCCCATAAAATCAGGTACATTTCATGTTTATATTTTCCCAGTGCAGGTTGGATTCAAAGCTAAAGGGTTGTTTCAGACATTGCACCAGTTTTCAAGTGTATGCCTGAGCAAAATAAAATAACATATTAAGTATATCTCTCCCATAGAGGAGAGCCGGGCTCTTACAGCTCTGTCTCTGCAAAGTAAGCGGAGATGGAGCTGTCATCCGCCTGCTCAGCAGGGATCGGCGGATTGATCCCCACTGAGCAAAACGGAGTCCGTCGGGGGCACCGCTGGTGTGAAAGGGGCCCTAGGTGCCCTGGGTGGCTCAATACTGTACACACAGTCAAGTGACCAGAGGAATGACTTATCCTCCCTCCCTCTCTCTGCCTAATTTGACTTCATACATATACAACTGAATGAGCAGAGAAGTGACTATACCTTCCTCTTTTTGCTCCACATGGATCCATACATGCTCAACTGAATAACCAGAGCAGTGACTTATCGTCCCTCACTCTGCTCTACATGGCTCCATACATATACAACTGAATGACCAGAGCAGTGACTTATCTTCCCTAACTCTTCTCTACATGGCTCCATACATATACAACTGAATGACCAGAGCAGTGACTTATCTTCCCTAACTCTGCTCTACATGGCTCCATACATATACAACTGATTGACCAGAGCAGTGACTTATCTTCCCTCACTCTGCATCTACATGGCTCCATACATATACAACTGAATGACCAGAGCAGTGACTTATCTTCCCTAACTCTGCTCTACATGGCTCCATACATATACAACTGAATGACCAGAGCAGCGACTTATCTTCCCTAACTCTGCTCTACATCAATTCATGATTATTTGTAAAATAGTTATACGTACCTCTAAAACATGCATACACCTAAAAATGGTTAATATGCCCAAGAATGTAGAAGTTCCCCAAAAACAGTGTGCAAAGTTAAAGTAACAAAAAAAAAAAAATCAGAGCTTTTAATTAACAATCATGATTTCTCTAAAGCTCCAGGCAAGTAGTTGTATAGCCTGGGGAACTGGTTGCTAACTTCATCAGTTTTGTGCAAAGGCCATCTGTTTAAATCAACCTGTTTGCTGCTATTGTGGACCGGGCTTATTGTATACATGCTCCACCAGTCTGCATATAGAAACAGTTGCAAGCAGATTGTGCCTGCCAGCGTGTAGACTGCGTTTATACAGCTGCCTATAGAGGTGATTGGCAGGATAAGCTGCACCCTGGATGGCTGTCTGTGACGGGTGGATGCACCAGAAGGGAAGCCCAAATGTCTATCCTTTATTGAAGAAGGGAACGCTTCTACCTCTGCACTGATCTTTGCTGAAGAAGAGGTCTGTTCTTTGATTGTTTTATTGAATTAGAACAATAGTAGGCTACTACAAAGCTGCAGTTGCTTGCTTCATCATCTTAGATTCTGGCGTGTGCTTTGCAGAGTTTGCTGAACTTTTATTCAACTTGCTGAAATGATATCACCGGCAGCAGAGTGGAGGTTCTGTCATTGCGGAGTCTTATCAGAGGGAAGCTTGCAAATATCCCCTGGAAGTGATAGAAATCTGCTGGGCTTGTCCTTTGTGAACATATTTTTTACATAAAGGAAATTCAACTTTTCCTGCTTTCCCTGATACAATTCTGTATGTGGTTTCATTTGTTTTTAACATTGAAACGATCCGCACCTACATCTTTGTTGTTTAAATAATATTACTGAGCAGTGTTTTCCTGGGAAAGCGCATTTTTGGCTCTAGTAGCTACCGAAAATGTTATGAGAAGTAAATGTACACATGGTTTTTAGGAACGGTTCTGATTTTTTTTTAACCACTTTACCACCGGAGGATTTTGCTGTCTTACGTCCAGGCCACTTTTTGCGATTCTGCGCTGTGCGACTTTAACTGACAATTGCGTGGTCGTGCGACGCCGTACCCAAACTAAATTTACGTCCTTTTTTCCCTCAAAAACAGAGCTTTCTTTTGGTGGTATTTGATCACCTGTGCGATTTTTTACTTTTTGCGCTATAAACAAAAAAATAGCGTTTATTTTGTTTTCTGCTACCTATGTTTGGTAAAAAAAAAAATCACAATAAGCGTATTTTGATTGGTTTGCGCAAAAGTTATTGCGTTTACTAAGGGAAAGATTTCTGTCATTTTTGGTGTTTTTTTTTTTTAACGCGTAATGGCGATGATCTGCAATTTTTTTTTTTTTTGCCGGACTGCGACATTGCGGCGGACAGATCGGACCCTTGACTGACATTTTCGACACTTTTGGTGGTACCAGTGACATTACTGCAGTAATCAGTGCTATAAATATGCACTGTTACTGTAAAAATGACACTGGCAGGGAAGGGGTTAATTTTATTGGAGAGGGAGGGGTTAATGTATGCCTGGTGCTTACTAACGTGTGGGGGGGGGGGGAGGTGACTGAGTGACATAAGGACAGATTGCATGTTCAGCTATGCTGAACGCTGCAATCTGTCACTCCTTGTCACTGAGGAGATCCGCCCGCTCTGTTTACACAAGCGGGCGGATCTCAAAAGTAGATTCCCCGACGATCGGGGAAGAGCAGCGGCGATCTCCGCCGCTCCTCCCCTGGCCCGACTCCCGCTGTGACTGAAAACAGCGGGCGCGCGCCGCCCACAAGGGGCGGAGTCCAGCGACGTATGTCTACGTCGCTGAACAATAACGAGCCACATTGCTGCAGTAGCAGCAATGTGAGCAGTGTTAAAGGGGTTATGAGAATCTGTAGCTCTGCCCCAAAAACACAAGCAGAGGAAAAAGTCTTCAGCAGCTGTCCCCCCCCCCCCCCCCCGTTACTGACACACAATGCCTTGTTCTGCGCCATGTCTGTGGAGGTAACCATCTTGGTAGAGGCAGAATGTGCTTTCCCCTTGTTAACTGGTGGAGTAATGCTCAAAAAGCAGCATAACAAATCAAGAAAACATTAGGTAGAAAGTACAGTGCATCCGGAAAGCATTCACAGCACTTCACTTTTTCCAAATTTTGTTATGTTACAGCCTTATTCCAAAATAGATTAAATGTATTATTTTCTACAAACAATACTCCATAATGTGTATCCCATCATGGGTAAGTTGTATAAAGTTAAATAGTGTTGCGCTGCTGAAATAAGTGTGCTGTGTGTATTGTGCAAAAACGGCAAAAGAAGTCCTGTGCACATTAAAGCCAATCAAAAAATGTGCAAATCTGGAAATAAATACATATATACAGTACTGTTGTGCCTATAGTCACATATCAAATCTTCAGTAACTGGTACATATATAAACACATGATACAAAATGCAATATTCAAGGTGCTAAATCATGGGTGTCCAACCTTTTGGCTTCTCTGGGCCACATTGAGTGTAGAGAAATTTTCTCGGGCCGCATATAAAATATATACTATTAGTTAAGGTATATAAGTAATAAAACACCGCCGCACCCTTCCCGTGCTGCCGCCCCCCCCCCCCCCCCCAGCACTAATTTAACACAACTAGTGGATGATGCCCTCCGAGGCTGCCTCTGTGGCCGTGCCCCCGACTCGACTTCCTTCCTCCCCAGCAAAAAAAAAAAAAATTGTCAGGGGGCAGTGGGCCGCATTGCCTGCAGTTCCGGGCCGCAGGTTGGACATGCCTGTGCTAAATAATTATAACGTGGGTATTATATGACTAATCCAACTGTGCAAATGTGCTTTGAAAGTCCTTTAAAGCAATGGTATATCCCTTCACCGTTGAATATGTGTGTGTACATAAGGTGTTATGTCTTCACTTTTCACCGTTGTGATACCTCTGTGCTCTCTAAGCCCTAATACAGCTTTTATTAAAGCGCAGTTCCGGCCACAAAATCGACATAATCGATTTTGTGGCCATCCGCTTGCTTTTCTTCACCTGAAAAGGAAATGGATAGTTAGGATTTTTTTTTTTTTTTTTTTACTTACCTTGTTATTGTAGAAAGAAATACTCCCCTTTCTTCCACTTCCTCCCTCGGTGGCTGTGGCCCGTGCTGTCACTTCCGGTTTGCAATGATTCCTGGGAGCTGAACGTCATCGCTCCCAGGAATCAATGCGACGGCACCGGCCCCGCTCGTCACTTCCGGTGCGACGCCGCATTCCCTGCTAAACAGCTTCTGGGCATACCCAGAAGCTGTGGAGGAATGCGATGCTGCACCGGAAGTGACGAGAGGGGCCGGTGCAGGCGCATTCTGGGAGAAGAAGACACTTAAGAGGACGCAGAAGAGGATCGCGCTAGCTTCAGCTGCCCACAACAGAGATGGCAACGCTGGAGAAGAAATTTTAAAAGTGAGTATTTCTTCTTACAGGTAAGTGCGAACCGGGACAGATCAGAGGCTAGCCATTTTGGAATGTACTAGCCCTGACTGTTCCGGGGGTATGTTCATTGAAATTTTTTTTTTGTGGCCGGAACTCCGCTTTAAAGCGGTTGTAAACCCTAAAAAATAAAAAAAAAAACCTGCAAGACAAAGGCATAATGAGCTAGTATGCATCGCATACTAGCCTATTATGTATAACTTTCCTTAGAACGAAGCCCCGACACGGACCCCCGGACATCGCTTCGGGCGCTGCCATGATCCCTCGCCGTCTCTTCCGGGTTCGGCGGCTCCGCCGCGGTGATTGGCCGGAGCCGCGATGACGTCACTCCCGCGCATGCGCGCGGGAGTGATTTTCCGGCAAGCTCCCGGCAAACAAATTGAAGGTCCCCCCGGACCTTCAGAGCGCATGCGCCGCTCGCGCGAGCGGCTGCATGCACTGTAAATATCTCCTAAACCATGCCGGTTTAGGAGATATTATTTGTACTTACAGGTAAGCCTTATTATAGGCTTACCTGTAGGTAAAAGTGTCAAATAGCGGGATACTACCGCTTTTAAGCATGTAGTGGTTATCTCAAAACTGGTGGTCCTTTCATCTCTGCTCTCCCCTGCAAGGCCTCTGTTGGTCCCTCCTACCTAGCAGATCTCTATGGCAAGTAAGGTCTCCTCCATGGTAATCCTGGGTATTCTCTCCATAACATCTGTGATAATGTGAAAGAGACTTCCCATAATGTAATATCGGTTTAAAAGAGTTAAAGTAAAGCAGCTCTTACTCACATTTAAATGAGTAAAAACGCATAAAAATCCTTGAGTGCCGAACTCGTATAGAAGCTGACGTCACATCCGGTATACCTTCGCTCATGCCCCTTTTTTTTTTTTTACACAGTGATAGTGTGGGATTAATCACTATAAAATGATCACAATACCTCATAATGACAAAGTGAAAGGAGTTTGTTTAAAAACTTTGATAATGTATTAAATCTAAAAAAAATCTCACGTGCATAAGTATTCACAGCCTTTGCTCAATACTTTGTTGAAGCCTCTTTGGCACTAATTACATCCTCAAGTCCTTTTGAGTATGATGCTACAAGCTTGGCACTCCCTATTTTTGGGCATTTTCTCCCATTCTTCTTTGCAGGATCTCTCAAGCTCCATCAGGTTGGATGTGGAGTGTCGATGCACAGCCATTTTCAGATCTCTCCAGAGATGTTAAATCAAGTCTTGGCTCTAGCTGGGCTACTCAAGGAAATTCACAGAGTGTCCTGTAGCCACTCCTTTGTTATGTTGGCTGTGTACTTAAGGTCGTTGTCCTGTTGGAAAATTAACCTTCGCCATAGTCTGAGGTCCAGAGCACTCTGGCGCAGGTTTTCATCAAGGATGTCTCTGTACTTTGCTGCATTCATCTTTCCCTCAATCCTGACTAGTCTCCCAGTTCCTGCCACTACAAAACATCCCCACAGCATGATGCTGCCACCACAATGCTTTATTTTAGGGATGATATTGGCTAGGTGATAAGCGGTGCCAAAGAGTTTGTTTCATCAGACTAGAGAATTTTGTTTCTCATGGTCTGAGAGTCCTTCAGATGCCATTTAAACTCCGGTGGACTGTCATGTGCCTTTTACTGAGAGGTGGCTTCCGTCTGGCCACTCTACCATACAGGCCTAATTGGTGGAGTGCTGCAGAGATGATTGTTCTCCTAAAAGGTTCTACACCGAGAAAGGCTGGAGCTCTGTCAGAGTAATCTCCCTGACTAAGGCCTGTATCCCCCGACGACCGTTTGGCTGGGTGGCCTGCTCTAGGAAGAGTCCTAGGGGTTCCAAACTTCTTCCATTTTACAGATGATGGAGGCTATTGTGCTAATTGGGACCTTCAATGCTGCAGAAATGTTTGACCAAAAAACTCCCAGGATGCTAGGACATTGCTAAGAGAGGCCTAGCTATTATGCTCGCCTGCACCATCACAGGAGTGATTCAAACCCCTCACATGCGCTTCGTTTGGGAACTCTCCTTTGATGGTGGAGGTGAGCAGAAATAGCTAGGCCTCCCTTAGTAATTGCTTAACATCATCCTTTATAGTATTAGTAAGGGCATTATTCAATTTTAGTCAAGGCTGCACAGTTTGTTTTTATCTACTGTACATACACCCCTTATCTGCATGGGGCGTTTTTTGGTAAAACAGAACTAAGCTGCTGGGAAGCCTCGGGCCTGTCATTGATGTGGATGTTACTTTGACATGTATCCACCTTCCTAAACATTGTTGCTGACTAAGTACACCGCATCATGGAGACTGTTTGTCCCTGCTGGCAGTGGACTCCTTCAGCAGGATAATGTGCCCTGCCACACTGCAGAAATGGTTCAAGAACGGTTTGAGGAATACTAAGAATTTGAGGCATTGACTTGTCCTCCGAATTTTCCAGATCTCAGTCCAATCGAGCACCTGTAGGATGTGCTAGAAATCAAGTCCAATCCATGGAGAACCTCACAACTTACAGTAATTAACGATTCTGCTACTGATGGCTTGGCGCCGGACACTACAGCATACCTTCAGAGGTCTAGTGGTGTCCATGGCTAGACAGGTCAGTATAGTTTTGGCGGCCAAAGGGAAACCTACCTAATATTAGCTGGTTGGTCATAAAGTTCTATCTGAACTGTGAGTATATGCATGTATTTAAGTGTGTGTGTGTGTGTGTATATAGTGTGTGTTTATGTATGTATGTATGTATGTATACATGTGAGTACACCCTTTCACATTTTTGTAAATATTTTATTACATCTTTTCATGTGACAACACTGAAGAAATGACACTTTGCTACAATGTAAAGTAGTGAGTGTACAGCTTGTATAACAGTGTATATTTGCTGTCCCCTCAAAATAACTCAACACACAGCCATTAATGTCTAAACCGCTGGCAACAAAAGTGATTTCACCCTTAAGTGAAAATGTCCAAATTGGGCCCCAAAGTGTCAATATTTTGTGTGGCCAGTATTATTTTCCAGCACTGCCTTAACCCTTTGGGGCATGGAGCCCCCCGGGAGCTTCACATGTTGCCACTGGAGTCCTCTTCCGCTCCTTCATGACGACATCATGGAGCTGGTGGATATTGAAGACCTTGAGCTCCTCCACCTTGAGGATGCCCCACAGATGCTTATTGAGTTTAGGTCTAGAGACTTGTTTGGCCAGTCCATCACCTTTACCCTCAGCTTCTTTAGCAAGGCAATGGTCATCTTGGAGGTGTGTTTGGGGTCGTTATCATGTTGGAATACTGCCTTGTGGCCCAGTCTTCTGCTATATCAGCCGCCGACACGGAAGAAGAGGCAGATCCCTGGTGGGAAAAAAAGGGGAAAAAGGTGTATTGTCACCCTTCATTTATTTTTACTTATTAATGGAAACCAGTATTTGTTATTAGAATTTATGTATATGTTATATAACCCCTTTTGTAAGCCTACACCATGGTATACTCTTTCTGATCCATACAATTGCACCCGGAAAGCCCCGTGTTTCTCTCATGAAGACGGGGCTGTTTAAAGGCATGAAGAGTGACAATACACCTTTTTCCCCTTTTTTTCCCACCAGGGATCTGCTTCTTCTTCCGTGTCGGCGGCCGATATAGCAGAACATCCTACCCCTGATTGCGCACGCATCCCTACCAGGCGCATGCAAATCAGGCACACAGCCGCAGTTTTTTTTTTTTTCCGGCCGTGTCACATGGTATCACGCAGTGCTACTGCACATGCACGAACCGCTATTCAAGGCCGGGGAACTGGACAAGGTGTCATGTCCCTCTTGGAGAGGGAGACGAGCACACCAGCAGAGACGCTGCTCCTGGAGTACCTTTCCTCTGATGACCAATCTTGGGCACCTGAACAGTGAGTTTAGTTGAGCAAATTTGTTGAGCTCCTCCACAAGTCTTGGAGGAACCCACTCAACACTCTTTCTAATAAATTTCTTTTGAAAAACTCACACACCCCTTTTTTTCCTTAATAGTCACTGATTAAACTTGGATGAAACCTTGGAAATACGTGAACCCCACTTGTACAGCTGCGGACATTCTGCAGCTTGTGAGTACAGAATCTGAATATCATGTATGTCAGGGGTGGGGAACCTTTTTTTCTGCCAAGGGCCATTTGGATTTTTGTAACATCATTCGGGGGCCATACAAAATGTATGCATAAATGTAATAGGCATTGCTTTGCGGCAAAAAACTCTGTAAAAAAAATTGAGTTAAAAAAATTTGAGGTCACAAAAGTGTGAAATGGGCCTTCAGTAATCAAGGTATAGTGTGCCCCCCTTTCAATGCAGACTGACCACAGCGTGCCCCCTTTCAATGCAGACTGACCACAGCGTGTCCCGTTTCAATGCAGACTGACCACAGCGTGTCCCCTTTCAATGCAGACTGACCACAGCGTGCACCCCTTTCAATGCAGACTGACCACAGCGTGCCCCCCTTTCAATGCAGACTGACCACAGCGTGCCCCCCTTTCAATGCAGACTGACCACAGCGTGCCCCCCTTTCAATGCATACTGACCACAGCGTGCCCCCCTTTCAATGCAGACTGACCACAGCGTGCCCCCCTTTCAATGCAGACTGACCACAGCGTGCCCCCCTTTCAATGCAGACTGACCACAGCGTGCCCCCTTTTATTGCAGACTGACCACAGCGTGCCCCCTTTTATTGCAGACTGACCACAGCGTGCCCCCTGTCAATGCAGACTAACCACAGCGTGCCCCCTGTCAATGCAGACTGACCACAGCGTGCCCCCTGTCAATGCAGACTGACCACAGCGTGCCCCCTGTCAATGCAGACTGACCACAGCGTGCCCCCTGTCAATGCAGACTGACCACAGCGTGCCCCCTGTCAATGCAGACTGACCACAGCATGCCCCCCTGTCAATGCAGACTGACCACAGCGTGCCCCCCTGTCAATGCAGACTGACCACAGCGTGCCCAATTTTAATGCAGACTGACCACAGCGTGCCCAATTTTAATGCAGACTGACCACAGCGTGCCCAATTTTAATGCAGACTGACCACAGCGTGCCCAATTTTAATGCAGACTGACCACAGCGTGCCCCCTTTCAATGCAGACTGACCACAGCGTGCCTCCTTTCAATGCAGACTGTGCAGAGAGACCACAGCGTGCCCCCCTTTCAATGCAGAGAGACCACAGCGTGCCCCCCTTTCAATGCAGAGAGACCACAGCGTGCCCCCCTTTCAATGCAGAGAGACCACAGCGTGCCCCCTTTCAATGCAGACTGACCACAGCGTGCCCCCCTTTCAATGCAGAGAGATAACATCGTGCCCCCTTTCAATGCAGACTGACCACAGCGTGCCCCCTTTCAATGCAGACTGACCACAGCGTGCCCCCGTTCAATGCAGACTGACCACAGCGTGCCCCCCTTTCAATGCAGACTGACCACAGCGTGCCCCCTTTCAATGCAGACTGTGCAGAGAGACCACAGCGTGCCCCCCTTTCAATGCAGTGAGACCACAGCGTGCCCCCCTTTCAATGCAGAGAGACCACAGCGTGCCCCCCTTTCAATGCAGAGAGACCACAGCGTGCCCCCCTTTCAATGCAGAGAGACCACAGCGTGCCCCCTTTCAATGCAGACTGACCACAGCGTGCCCCCCTTTCAATGCAGAGAGATAACATCGTGCCCCCTTTCAATGCAGACTGACCACAGCGTGCCCCCTTTCAATGCAGACTGACCACAGCGTGCCCCCTTTCAATGCAGACTGACCACAGCGTGCCCCCGTTCAATGCAGACTGACCACAGCGTGCCCCCCTTTCAATGCAGAGAGACCACAGTGTGCCCCCTTTTATTGCAGACTGACAACAGCGTGCCCCCTTTTATTGCAGACTGACCACAGCGTGCCCCCTTTCAATGCAGACTGACCACAGCGTGCCCCCTTTCAATGCAGACTGACCACAGCGTGCCCCCGTTCAATGCAGACTGACCACAGCGTGCCCCCCTTTCAATGCAGAGAGACCACAGTGTGCCCCCTTTTATTGCAGACTGACAACAGCGTGCCCCCTTTCAATGCAGACTGACCACAGCGTGCCCCCTTTCAATGCAGACTGACCACAGCGTGCCCCCTTTCAATGCAGACTAACCACAGCGTGCCCCCCTTTCAATGCAGAATTGAAATTCTGTTATTAAAAGGGACATTTTAATGTGAACTTTTCATTGATATATTATGTATCACTACCAGAAGCAGCACTCCTACAGTTCTCGTTGCAATTTGAGGATAAGCAAAAGTCTTTTCAACATGGATCAGGCAAACTATTAAAATGTATGTACTAGCCACTATGCTACAATGGGAAATTGCCCCCTTGTTTGCATATGTTTTTTGACTGAACACATTGTATTGTAATTGCAGATATGGTGAATAATCCTTGATAAAGGCATACTACCATAACCAGCCGAATGCTTTCTAGGATATTTCTTCTCTGCAAACTTCCAGGCTGAACTATACGCATGGAACAGCAGAGAACAATATTCAATTAAGTCACCATATCACCTTGTCACAAACTTTCAATTCTTACTCACTTTCACCAATGGGTCTTTAACCCAATACACAATATTGAACTCTACGTATTTTTTGCTCTTGCGCTTTATTTTATTTTAATTAATAAATTGTTAGATTTTACATAAAATCCTTGTAACTCGCCTTTAAAGTCCCACTCATTCTTGGCCTGAGGCACCAAACTTTCAAACTATCCTCTTCCCAAGGGATGTTGGCAAAACCAACTACATAGAGGTTCTATTAGAGAATCTCAACCTTTTATTATAGCCTCAATGAACTGTAGCTCCCCAATGCCGGCAGCACTCATGCAGCCCCAGATCAGGACACTTCAGCCACCATGCTTGAGTGTAGGTAAGACACACTTGACATTGTACTCCTCACCTAGTTGCTACCACACACACTTGAAACAATCTGAACCAAATAAGTTTATCGGCGGCACAGTGGTGTAGTGGTTAGCACATTCACTTAGCAGCAAGAGGGTCCACGACACTACCTGCCTGGAGTTTGCATGTTCTCCCTGTGCCTGCGTGGGTTTCCTCTGGGCACTCCGGTTTCCTCCCACACTCCAAAGACATACTGGTCACACAGCCTGCCGCCGGGAACTGGAGAACACATACCATCCTCACTTTTGATATATATGTCCTTTTCAGCTTTGCATGACTTGGTCTGGATTGAATTGCTAAGCCCAATTGGACTCCAGTTGTTCCGAACATATGAGAGACGCATTATCCATTAACTCCTTGTTTCTGGCTATAATAATCTATATGGGTTTCACTTCATGACCGCACAGCACCGGCTGGGCTCCACCTTTTCCTGTTTTTATCTAAGCAAGCATTATGTTACTTTTTGTGCAACCAACCATAAAATCATCCATAGTTACCCCTGATGAAGAGGTGTTTGACCTCAAAACGCGTCGGACACTGACTTTGGATTGGATGGTTGAGTCCCTAATTTGGCACATGTAACTATGCTTGCTCATGTTTTAATGTGGATACAATTGTCTTCTTTTTTGTATATTGTATATGTTAATAAATTATAGCATTTTATTACAATTTTTGTTACAAATACTTTGTTGTGCCTAAAAAGTCCCACCCTAGGGGAACCACAATTTTTGCAAAGACATGCTGGTAGGTTAATTGGATCCTGTATAAAAAAAAAAAAATTGGCCCTACAGTATGTATGCGAGTTAGGGACCTTAGATTGTAAGCTCATTGAGGGCAGGGACTGATGTGAATGTGCAATGTATATGTAAAGTACCTCAAATAAATAAATTAAAATCTTGGTCTCATCAGACCACAGGACATGGTTCCAGTAATCCATGTCCTTAGTCTGCTTGTCTTTAGCAAACTGTTTGCGGGCTTTCTTGTGCATCATCTTTAGAAGATGCTTCCTTCTGGGACGACAGCCATGCAGACCAATTTGATGCAGTGGGCCGCGTATGGTCTGAGCACTGACAGGCTGCCCCCCCCTCAACCACATCAACCTCTGCAGCAATGCTGGCAGCACTCATATGTAGATTTCTCAAAGACAACCTCTGGATATGACGCTGAGCATGTGCACTCAACTTCTTTGGTCGACCATGGCGAGGCCTGTTCTGAGTGGAACCTGTATGGTCCTGGTCACTGTGCTGCAGCTCAGTTTCAGGGCCTTGGCAATCTTTTTATAGCTTAGGCCATCTTTAGGTCATGCAACAATACTTTTTTTCAGATCCTCAGAGAGTTCTTTGCCATGAGGTGCCATGCTGAGCTTCCAGTGACCAGTATGAGAGAGTGAGAGCGATAATAGAAAATTTAACACCCCTGCTCCCCGTTCACACCTGAGACCTGGTAACACTAACTAGTCACATGACACCGGGGATGGAAAAAGGCTAATTGGGCCCAGTTTGGACATTTTCACTTAGGGGTATACTCACTTTGTTGCCAGCGGTTTAGACATAAATGGCTGTGTGTTGAGTTATTTTGAGGGGACAGCAAATTTACACTGTTATACAAGCTGTACACTAACTACTTTAAATTGTACAAAAGTGTAATTTCTTCAGTGTTGTCACATGAAAAGATCTAATAAAATATTTACAAAAAATGTGAGGGGTGTACTCACTTTTTTGAGATACTTTGTGTGTGTGTGTTTGTGTATATATATATATATATATATATATATTTATATATATATATATATATATATATATAATATACATACACATATACACAGTCAGGTCCATAAATATTGGGGCATCGACACATTTCTAATCTTTTTGGCTCTATACAACACCACAATGGATTTG
The DNA here is from genome assembly GCF_965119305.1 of Pelophylax lessonae. Taxonomy (NCBI): domain Eukaryota; kingdom Metazoa; phylum Chordata; class Amphibia; order Anura; family Ranidae; genus Pelophylax; species Pelophylax lessonae. The sequence goes on along the minus strand of NC_138772.1, from coordinate 446,114,645 downwards.
AAATAAAACAATTTAATTTGAGGGTATTTACATCCAAATCAGGTGAACGGTGTAGGAATTACAACAGTTTGTATATGTGCCTCACACTTTGTAAGGGACCAAAAGTAATGGGACAATTGGCTGCTCAGCTGCTCCATGGCCAGGTGTGTGTTATTCCCTCATTATCCCATTTACATGGAGCAGATAAAAGGTCCAGTTTTAATTTCAAGTGTGCCATTTGCATTTGGAATCTGTTGCTGTCAACTCTCAATATGAAATCCAAAGTGCTGTCACTATCAGTGAAACAAGCCATCATTAGACTGAAAAAAACAAAACAAACCCATCAGAGAGAGATAGAAAAAACATTAGGTGTCACCAAATCAACTGTTTGGAACATCCTTAAAAGGAAAGAACGCACCGGTGAGCCCAGCAACACCAAAAGACCAGAAAGACCAAGGAAAACAACTGTGGTAAATGACCGAAGAATTCTTTCCCTGGTGAAGAAAACACCCTTCACAACAGTTGGCCGGATCAAGAACACTCTCCAGGAGGTAGGTGTATGTGTGTGTCAAAGTCAACAATTAAGAGAAGACTTCACCTGAGTGAATACAGAGGGTTCACCACAAGATGTAAACCATTGGTGAGCCTCAAAAACAGGAAGGCCAGATTAGAGTTTGCCAAACAACATCTAAAAAAGCCTTCACATTTCTGAAACAACATCCTATGGACAGATGAGACCAAGATCAACTTATACTGTGATGGGAAGAGAAGAGTTTGAAGAAGGAAAGGAACTGATCATACCAAAGCATACCACCTCATCAGTGAAGCATGGTGGTGGTAGTGTCATGGCATGGGCATGTATAACTGCCAATGGAACTGGTTTTCTTGTATTTATTGATGATGTGACTGCTGACAAAAGCAGCAGGATGAATTCTGAAGTGTTTCGGGCAATATTATCTGCTAATATTCAGCCAAATGCTTCAAAACTCATTGGACGGCGCTTCACAGTGCAGATGGACAATGACCCGAAGCATAATACGAAAGTAACCAAAGAGTTTTTTAAGGGAAAGAAGTGGAATGTCCTACAATGGCCAAGTCAATCACCTGACCTGAATCCGATTGAGCATGCATTTCCCTTGCTGAAGACAAAACTGAAGGGAAAATGCCCCAAGAACAAGCAGGAACTGAAGACAGTTACAGGAGAGGCCTGGCAGAGCATCACCAGGGATGAAACCCAGCGTCTGGTGATGTCTATGCGTTCCAGACTTTAGGCTGTAATTGACTGCAAAGGATTTGCAAACAAGTATTTAAAAGTGAAAGTTGGATTTTATGATTGTTAATCTGTCCCATTACTTTTGGTCCCTTTTAAAAAGTGGGATGCACGTATACAAACAGTTGTAATTCTTACACCGTCCACCTGATTTTGATGTAAATACCCTCAAATTAAAGCTGAAAGTCTGCAGATAAAGCACATCTTGTTTGTTTCATTTCAAATCCATTGTGGTGGTGAGATTATATATATATATAATATAGTGCCTTTGCGAAAGTATTCGGCCCCCCTTGAACTTTTCGACATTTTGCCATATTTCCGGCTTCAAACATAAAGATATAAAACTGTAATTTTTTGTGAAGAATTAACAACAAGTGGGACACAATCATGAAGTGGAACGAAATTTATTGGATATTTCAAACTTTTTTAACCAATAAAAATCTGAAAATTGGGCGTGCAAAATTATTCAGCCCCCTTAAGTTAATACTTTGTAGCGCCACCTTTTGCTGCGATTACAGCTGTAAGTCGCTTGGGGTATGTCTCTATCAGTTTTGCACATCGAGAGACTGAAATTTTTGCCCATTCCTCCTTGCAAAACAGCTCGAGCTCAGTGAGGTTGGATGGAGAGCGTTTGTGAACAGCAGTTTTCAGTTCTTTCCACAGATTCTCGATTGGATTCAGGTCTGGACTTTGACTTGGCCATTCTAATACCTGGATATGTTTATTTGTGAACCATTCCATTGTAGATTTTGCTTTTTGTTTTGGATCATTGTCTTGTTGGAAGACAAATCTCCGTCCCAGTCTCAGGTCTTTTGCAGACTCCATCAGGTTTTCTTCCAGAATGGTCCTGTATTTGGCTCCATCCATCTTCCCATCAATTTTAACCATCTTCCCTGTCCCCGCTGAAGAAAAGCAGGCCCAAACCATGATGCTGCCACCACCATGTTTGACAGTGGGGATGGTGTGTTCAGGGTGATGAGCTTTGTTGCTTTTACGCCAACCATAAAGTTTTGCGTTTTGTTGCCAAAAAGTTCGATTTTTGGTTTCATCTAACCAGAGCACCTTCTTCCACATGTTTGGTGTGTCTCCCAGGTGGCTTGTGGCAAACTTTAAACAACACTTTTTATGGATATCTTTAAGAAATGGCTTTCTTCTTGCCACTCTTCCATAATGGACAGAGTCTCCCACCTCAGCTGTAGATCTCTGCAGTTCCTCCAGAGTGATCATGGGCCCCCTGGCTGCATCTCTGATCAGTCTTCTCCTTGTATGAGCTGAAAGTTTACAGGGACGGCCAGGTCTTCGTAGATTTGCAGTGGTTGGATACTCCCATTTCAATATTCTCGCTTGCACAGTGCTCCTTGGGATGTTTAAATCTTGGGAAATCTTTTTGTATCCAAATCCGGCTTTAAACTTCTCCACAACAGTATCTCGGACCTGCCTGGTGTGTTCCTTGTTCTTCATGATGCTCTCTGCGCTTTAAACGGCCCTCTGAGATTATCACAGTGCAGGTGCATTTATACAGAGACTTGATTACACACAGGTGGATTCTATTTATCATCATTAGTCATTTAGGTCAACATTGGATCATTCAGGCCCCGTTCACACTGGGGCGATCCGACTTGGGGGGGGCGACCTCCGAGGTCGCGGTGCGAGCAGCGCGCCGCGACCTCGGAGCGGCCGGCACGGACTTCATAACATTGAAGTCTATGACGGTCGCTCCGGGTCACCCCAAAGAAGCTCCGGACCCTTTTTCTAAGTCGGAGCGACTTGTGTCGCTCCTATTAGAACGGGTCCGCAGCTTCCCTATGGAAGGCGACCTGAGGCGACCAGGTCGTCTCACAGGTCGCCTTAGTGTGAACGGGGACTTGGAGATCCTCACTGAACTTCTGGAGAGAGTTTGCTGCACTGAAAGTAAAGGGGCTGAATAATTTTGCACGCCCAATTTTTCAGTTTTTTATTTGTTAACAAAGTTTGAAATATCCAAAAAAAATTTGTTCCATTCATGAGTGTGTCCCATTTGTTGATTCTTCACAAAAAAATTACAGTTTTATATCTTTATATTTGAAGCCTGAAATGTGGCAAAAGGTCGCAAAGTTCAAGGGGGCCAAATACTTTCACAAGGCACTTTATATTATACCCCTGACTATGCTCTCCAAAGCTACAAAATGTTTGCCTTTGGTGTACTATGATATGATTACCAAACATGTAAACTTGTTAAAGACTTGGTCACGACAGAAAAAGTCTAACAAAATGCCCTTAAATAGAGGTGATCTTTATGAATATCCACATGTCACAGTGGTCCAGAGCTATAGGCAGCTGAGCTAGAAGTGTATGTTTCGAGAGCACACCCTCTTTAGTTATTGTTTCCCTGTTGGAATGTTTGATGCAACTCATTTTTGTACCAGTTAGCGTGTTCTGTAATTCCTTTTTTATCCTGTTGTAGAGTCTGGTATATTAGGTGCATGAGGCAGGGTAGGTAAACCACTACGGCAACTTTTCTCAGCTACGTTGTATCCATGTTTAATGTGATCCCAGAGGTTCCAGGGATCCAGAATGGAAGGTTGAAGTGTCCATGTGAAAATCCTTATGGCTGTTGTATGGTGGAAGTGATTGACACTGACCATTACACTGGGAGGGGGGTGGCGGGCTCATTCACAGGCGCTGCATTCTTTCACACACACACTTTGTTCTCTGCCTTTTCACATGTGCCATGCTCCAAGATCTGAATTCAAGTGAGCTCGCCATTCACCTGCTGAATATTATAATTTAATCCTTTCACCAAGGGGCCCTCAGTTTGTTTGCACACTGGAGGGAAACTGTGAACTTTTTTTCCCTTCTCATAAAAATGTAATTTATGGCTGTTCAGAAGCTGAAGAAGTAAATTATTTTTATGAAAGTCAGCTCCTTTTTTGTTTTTCAAATCTATAGTGTAAATATTAGATATGCATGAAAAACTGACATTGTTTCCAGCGTGGAAGAATTGGTAAAGAGCAAGCACACCGTCCTAATTAAAAATTGCCCTAAAGGAAGCTGTTATCTCCTAGAACATCCAATCATAAGCTAGTTATCCTTTTGCTAATCGATGAGGAACACTCTTTGCCTTTGGACACAACAATAGCATTTTTCATCTTTTTCTGAAAATCCATCTTGCCTGGCTTTCTTTGGGTGTAATGTTTTGAGTCACAAATGCAGCAAATCAATCTAGAACTCTTTATCTCTGTAGTGATTCCAAGGTCAGAGACTCAGTCTCTTGGATGAGCATGACAGCCATACAGATGGCATTTTCAGAAAGGGTCAGCGATCAGAGTACATACCCCCCTCAGAACAGGTGTCGTTTAACCGGTTGCCGACTGCCGCACGACTATATACTGCGGCGGTCAGCCCCGGCCAGGCAGAGTGACGTATCGGTACGTCACTCGCCTGTCACTGACTTGCGAGCCTATAGCGGGCGGGCGCGCGCCCGCCGAGGCGCGCGCCCGCCGCGGCTCGTTCACAGGCAAGTCAGTGCGTGTGACCGGCGGACTCGATGTCCGCCAGTCACACTGCGATCGCTCCTGTGAAGGGAGAAAGACAGAGCAGCTTGTGTAAACAAGCTGCCTGTCAGTTCTCCCTGTGTAAAAGTAAAGATCTGACCGTTCTACTATGTAGAACGGTTGATCTTTGCTTTTACACCAATAGGAATGTCCCTACACAGTAGAAAGCACGCCCCTAGGACACACTTAACCCCTCCCTGTCCAATAAAGTTAACCCCTTCCCTGCCAGTGTCATTTTTGCAGTAACAGTGCATATGTATAGCACTGATTACTGCAGTAATGTCACTGGTAACCCCAAAAGTGTCAAAAATGTCAGTCAAGGGTCCGATCTGTCCGCCGCAATGTCGCAGTACCGAAAAAAAAATCGCAGATCGCCGCCATTACGCGTTAAAAAAAAAACACCAAAAATGACAAAAATCTTTCTCTTTGTTAGTAAACGCGATAACTTTTGCGCAAACCAATCAAAATACGCTTTTTGCGATTTTTTTTTACCAAACATAGGTAGCATAAAACAAATTGGCCGAAAAATGTTAAAAAATTTTGATTTTTACTTTTTTTTTTGGGGAATTTCATATAAAAAAATGTGAAAAATATTGTTATTTTTGCAAAATTTACGCTCTTTTTTTGTTTATAGCGCGTGATCAAAAAATCGCACAGGTGATCAAATACCACCAAAAGAAAGCTCTGTTTGTGGGAAAAAAAGGACGTCAAATTCGTTTAGGTACAGCGTCGCACGACCGCGCAATTGTCCGTTAAAGTCACGCAGTAAAAAATCGCAAAAAAACCCCTGGTCCTTTAGCAGCCAAATCCTCCGGGGCTTAAGTGGTTAAAAGGATAACTTTGGAAAATAATGCTGTATATCTCCCATGGTATATTGACGGACCTGTCTCCATGGGAGAGATTTTCTATTATACACTAACGCAGAGGGAATGTGTGTGTGCAGTGCAGAGGGACAATGACTCTATGACTCTCAATATTGAGATGTTACTCTGCTAGGCTAAAAATCACACACACGGATCTAGAAGGAGGTATGCTTGATTTGGGGAATATTTTGTAGGGAAGGATGAGGGAAATGGAAATTCCATATAAAGCCTAAGTGCACCCACAAAACAAACAATAAAAAAGTGCATTTATTAGGATTGTGCATTGGAGTCTGCAGAGCATTGCAACCACAGTTAGTGCATGAGTGCAGTGCACAGGTTCTTGCAGACTCTTCCCCTAGCCTCAGCTCTGTACAGAGGACCAGACCTATTATTATGGGGCCTGGAAGAAGTAAACAATGTTGAGAAGGAAATGGATGCACCTCGTTTCTTAAGGGTAGACATTCAGCAGAGCTAAAGATTTTGTGCTGTTTGCAGATGTGCAAATGCTAGACTAATGGGCCATACACACTATAAGATTTTCTGAAGACTTTTTCCTTTAGATTTACCAAAACCAGATAATATGAGGTCAAACCTAAACACTTTCAATTTGTATGCAATCTGGCAGGCCCTTGCACTACATAGAAAAGGTAAATCTGAAGGAAAAAGTCTTCAGAAAATCTTATAGTGTGTATGGCCCTTTAGCAATCCAGTTTATTAATTGTTTTGCCTTAAAGAGGTTGTAAACCGATAATTTTTTTTTCTTTTCTTTACATCCTGAAAGATAAAGACATAATGAGCTAGTATGCATCGCATACTAGCTCATTATCAAATACTTACCTTAGAACGAGCCCTCGCCGCGCCGCTCTCTTACCTCTATGACGGGCGACATGTACAGTCGCCCGTCTTCCGGGATCGCGGCATCCGGCCATCTGATTGGCCGGAGCCGCGGTGACGTCACTCCCGCGCACGCGCGCGGGAGCCGACGGTCACGGCACAGGGCTCTGAAGGAAAGGCACGATCTGCCGTTCCTTCAGAGCGCATGCGCCAGTGACGTCACTGGCTGCATCAAATGTAAATATCTCCTAAACGGTACATGTTTAGGAGATATTTACAGTACCTATAGGTAAGCCTTAACATAGGCTTACCTATAGGTACAACTTCCTGAGGAGGGTTTACTTCCTCTTTAAGTGTATATGTGTGTGTGGTGTTTTTTTTTTTTTTCTTTTTTTTTTTTAGATGACTTGGCAACCTGCAGGCATAGCTAGAGCCCGTGCCTCCAGATCATATATGGAGGATGTTTAAGTATATCTAGCACAACAAGCATGAACCTATATGTTCAGGGGTGGACCAAATTTGGTCTGGGTGCCATACACCGCTTGCTTTTTCCATAGTTTCACACACAAGACAACATAGATTGAGAAAATTCCACTGCCAACTATTGTGTTCAGAAGGTCGTGACTGCATCTGCCCGTTGTCGCTGTTCAGCTGAAAATTTTCCACCCAGGTCAATTTTTTTATTTAATTTTGTCAAACCATGGGGTGCCAGCAGGGTGATCTGACAGGAATTAGTTGAAATGCAAGCAAATCTATGTTGTTGATCATTTAATTTGTTTTTGATCAATATTTTGATATTTCCATTATTCTTTAAGTAATAACCCTGAGGGGCAACTCACTGTAACAGTAGAGCTCATTCTCCCAATGCCAACTCTAGTCTTCCCGCTGTCAAAATACAATAATGTAGTGGGGAGCATTCCCCCATCCACCTCCAATGTGTGAATGGGGAAATCTGTTCACTTGTTTTATTCAGCCTACTGGCTGAACAAAAAAAATCTGAGCCGTGTATGGCCAGCTTAAAGAGGAAGTAAACCCTCCTCTGCAACTTTTACCTATAGGTAAGCCTATGATAAGGCTTACCTATAGGTACTGTAAATATCTCCTAAACATGTACCGTTTAGGACATGGGTGTCCAACCTTTTGGCTTCTCTGGGCCACAATGAGTGTGGAGAAATTTTCTCGGGCCGCATATAAAACATATACTATAGTTAAGGTATATAAGTAATAAAATGCCGCCGCGCCCCCTGCACTAATTTAACACAACTAGAGGATGATCAAATGAAACTGAATCAGTATACAGAGGTTTCCTTCTTCTGAGAGATAATAAAGGAACACTCTAACCACCATGACCACTTCAGTGATTTGAAGTGGTCATGGTGGTAGGAGTCAGAAGCGCCCCCCCCTCTCCTCCGAGGCAGCCTACAGTTGGAAGCTGCTGTGGCCGTGCCCCCGACCCGACTTCCTTCCTCCCCAGCAACAAAAAAATAAATCGTCAGGGGGCAGTGGGCCAAATTGCCTGCGGTTCTGGGCTGCATGCGGCCCTCGGGCCGCAAGTTGGACATGCCTGGTTTAGGAGATATTTACCTTACATGCAGCCAGTGACATCACTGGCGCATGCGCTCTGAAGGAACGGCCGCTGGTGCCGTTCCTTCATAGCCCCGTGCTGTGACCATCATCTCGCGCGCGTGCGCGGGAGTGTTGTCACCGCGGCTCCGGCCAATCAGATGGCCGGATGCCGCGATCCTTTAAGACCGGCGACTTAAAATGTCGCCTGTCATACAGGTAAGCGGGCGGCACGGCGGGGGCTCGTTCTAAGGTAAGGTATTTCATAATGAGCTAGTATGCGATGCATACTAGCTCATTATGTGTTTCTCTTTCAGGTTGAAAAAAAAAATTTTTTTATGGGTTTACAACCTTTTTAAGGCTGGCCATGCACACACACAGATTTCTCTATCGTTCATTGACGGATGCAGTCTTCTATTCTCAGTTGCAGATTTATGCTGCCCCCTACAGGAGTAGGACACTAGGCAGAAAAAATTTCTGACTATGCCTATGGGCAGTCACTGGGGGTATAGCCTCTCTCCCTGCTATAGGATGTCAGTTTTAATCTGCCTAGTCAGGAGTAAGGACCTAGTTCCTTACTGGAATTTCTGGTCCTGGCAAAAGTTTTTTTTCTAGCTAGTTTTTTTCTAGTAAGGTTTTTCACTGGATTTTTTTTTTCCTGGGACATCTACAAGCAACTATGCCGGATCTGGGTGATGGGCTGGATATATATAGATCCAATGGTCACCCCAGCCAGCCAGCGAGCGCGCACAGACCCCAGCTCCGCGCTAGGTCGGCCGCAACATAGTCCCACCAGAGGGGACTGGCCCTGCGAGTTAAACGTCTCGCCAGGTCGCATACGACAGGCCCTAGGCCCGAGTCGCAATGTTCATATTGGCCGACAGCCCCCCACTTTGGCGGCGAGGGGTTCTGTCAAGAGATGGCACCCGCCTGTTCCTGGTATGGTGAGTAAATGTCCCCCCCCACCCCTGGCGGGTTTTGGGGTGGATGCGGGCCCCTCCTTGGGACAGTCAGACCCTAACGCTTCTGGGTTCCCCTCTGTCCTGTCACGTACCCCCCCTGATCTGTCCCCCTCCTCCCCCCCCCCCATTCACTACTGGGGCTATGGGGCTACTCCTGGGGGCTGGAACCGGGCGTAGGCTGATGGTGGGTGGGGGTGTGGGGGGGTCCGCCGCAGGCGGCCCGACGGTTGATTCTGCGGGGGAAGATTTACCGGTTTCTCCCAGGGCCTCCTTCCTGTCTATCCTGTCCAGGAGGCTGGGGTATCCCCTCGAGGGCCCCTAGAAGCTCAGTAGGCCTCCATTTTCTTGTAGCCTACATGTGCTGAGGAGATCGGCGACCATCTTGGTACACCCGGCACGGCCATTTTGCGGTAGATCCTATTGTAAATCAATGGTGGCCATGTTCTTGGAGTCTCGAGGTGTTTTATGTGGTGGTGGAACCCCTCCTTATACCCTAGTGCTGACACTCAGGTTTTTCTATGTGGATCGAAATCGCTGCAGACCCTCTCAAGGAGGCCGCAGGGCCTTTCGAATCCCATAAATCCATAAATGCACTGTCGGCGGTCTTGGAATCTGTTTGTCCCGGGTGGAGGTGACCTGTAAAGGACGGGGTGCCAAAAATCACCCCCCTCCTAACCCTGCCTCATCTGATTTGTCAGATTCTGAATCTGATTCAGCCACCGCAGGCGTGGGTCTCCCTGCCGGGTCTACTGCCTCGCGCCCTGTCCCAGGCCCCAGGCATCCTTCTGTGGTCTCGGTGGCAGGAGTGGAAAATTGGCAGGCGGATTACCTCAGTTGGCAGACCTTGGCTCCAGGCGAATGGTCTCTCCATCCGAGTGTGTTCCAGCAGCTTTGCCTTCGTTGGGACACTCCAGACATTGATCTGTTGGCATCTCAGAGCAACAGGAAAATGCAGAGGTTTGTGGCCTGCTTTCGGGACCCTCTGGCAGATGCCCCAGACGTGCTGGTAGCCCTGTGGGGTCAGTATCGGCTGATTTATGCTTTTTCTTCCGCTCAAGTTGCTGCTGAAACTTCTTCGCAGGATTGAGGCGGAAGGAATTCCGGTCATCTTTGTAACTCCAGAATGGCCTTGCCGAGTTTGGAACGCCGACCTGGTCAGGATAGTCACAGACGTTCCTTGGAGACTTCCTCTCAGGGAGGATCTGCTGTCTCAAGGACCAATCTTCCATCCTGCTTTGCGGTCGATGGTTTTGATGTCTTGGCTGTTGAAAGCCAGGTGCTGAAGGACAGGGGATTGTCTGCTTCTGTGATTCCCACTCTGCTTAAAGCAAAAAAAGCGACTTCTAGAAAGACCTATCATCGCACTTGGAAGTTGTATATTGCGTGGTGTGAGTCTCTTGGGGTTCCCCTTTGCTCTTACTCTGTGGTTTGGATCTTGGCTTTCCTTCAACGGGGGGGTTGATCAAAATTTGGCCTTGAGTACTATCAAGGGTCAGGTTTCGGCCTTGGCAATTGTTTTCCAAAGGCCATTAGCCTCCCATTCCCTGGTATGTAGTTTTATCCAGGGGGTGCGACATTTGGCTCCTCCGGTGCGATCTCCATTGCCACCTTGGGATTTCAATTTGGTGCTGTCGGTTCTCCAGAAATCTCACTTTGAAAATATTCGGGACATTCCCCTGCATACTTAATCTCAGAAGGTGGCCTTCTTGGTGGCTATTACTTCTGTGCGCAGGGTGGCGTCCTGTCGTTCTCCCTAACTGTTGGTTCACAGGGATAAAGTGGTGCTTCGTCCGTATTCGTCCTTCCTTCCGAAGGTGGTTTCCAGTTTCCATTTAAATGAGGACATTGTGTTATCCCTCCTTGTGTCCTAAGCCTAAACATCCTAAGGAATTAGCATTGCATACTTTTGGATGTGGTTCAGGCAATCAAGGTGTACTTGGCAACTACTGAGTCTTTTCGAAAGTCAGATTCGCGCTTTGTTCTCACGGATAGACTAAAGAAAGGGCTGCTTGCGTCTGCTGCTACTATTTCCAGATGGATCAGACAGACGGTTGTGCAGGCTTATTCATTTAAGGGTCAGGTTCCACCTTTTCCTGTTAAGGCACACTCTGCTCGGGCGCTTGGTGCTTCCTGGGCTTTTTGCCATCAGGCATCTGTAGTTCAGGTTTTCAAGGCGGCTACCTGGTCCTCTGTTCATACTTTCACAAAGTTTTATAAGGTGGATTTGCTGGCATCTGCAGATGCTTCTTTTTGCTGCAAAGTTTTGCAGGCTGCCATTTTAAGGGTGTTTTTAGTCTCCCTTAAGGGTGTTTAATGTTTTTTCAGGTGGGTCTCATCTTGTTGTTCTGATGAGTCCTATGTTGCCTTGTTGGCTCTGGTTCAGCCTTGGGGAATTATTTTCTGCTGTTCCCACCCCTCATGTTTTATGGCACTGCTTTGGGACGTCCCTACTGCTATTGAGAACCGAACGATAGAGAAAATGGGATTTTTGTCTTACCGTAAAATCCTTTTCTCTGAAGTTAGCGAGGCGGGTACTGCGCCTGTCAATTATTATGGAGTTGGGTTGGTATTGTTTTCTCTGACACTGCTTTGATACAAAGCTGACCTCCTATAGCAGGGAGAGAGGGTATACCCCCTGGGACTGCCCAAAAGAGGTAGCCAGAACTTTTTTTCTGTCTAGTGTCCTACTCCTGTAGGGGGCAGCATAACCCTACTGCTATTGAGAACAGAAGACTGCGTCCATCATTGAACTTCAGAGAAAAGGATTTTATGGGAAGACACAAATCCCATTTTCTCTTGTTCAGCTTGCTGGACTAACAAGAGAAATCAAGTAGATTTCTCCGTCCACTGTAAACTACAGGGGTGATGGAATCTCGCCTGCTCCCCTGCTGACTGTTATATTAGCCACTTCCTGACTGCCCCATAGCAGATCTACTGCTGCAGGGTCAGCCGTTCTTTTGTCCAATTTTGTAAATATTTTATTATATCTTTTCATGTGACAACACTGAAGAAATTTCACAATATAAAGTAGTGAGTTTACAGCTTGTATAACAGTGTAAATTTGCTATCCCCTCAAAATAACTCAACACACAGCCATTAATGTCTAAACCGCTGGCAAAAAAAAGTGAGTACAACCCTAAGCGAAAATGTCTAAGGGTCCTTTCACACGGCCGCTCCGTGTGTCCGCAAATCATTCTATTTTTTTGAGGATGATTTGCTGACATAATGTAAGTGAATGGCACTGCGGATGTCAGCGGAATACCATCCGCTGACATCCGATTTTCCTCCTTTCAGTTCTGTTCCGTTTTTTCGAATGGAACAGAACTCTATTTTTTCATCCGTGTAAAAAACAGAAAGGAAGGAAAATCGGATGTCAGCGGTGTCATCCGCTGACATCCGCAGTGCCATATACTTACATTATGTCCGCATATCATCCGCAAACGGATGGGATGATATGCGGGCATACGGAGCGGATGACACAAATGTCATCCGCTCCGTGAAAAAAAAAAAAAAAAAAATCCCGCAGCGGACTAAAGCAGCGGAGCGGCCGTCTGAAAGGACCCTTAATTGGGCCCAAAGTGTCAATATTTTGTGTGGCCACCATTATGTTCGAGAACTGCCTTAATCCTCTTGGGCATAGAGTTCACCAGAGCTTCACAGGTTGCCACTGGAGTCCTCTTCCACTCCTCCATGACGACATCAACAACATTGCTGGTTGATGTTAGAGACCTTACGCTCCTCCACCTTCCGTTTGAGGATGCTCAATAGGGTTTAGGTCTAGAGACATGTTTGGCCAGTCCATCACCTTTACCCTCAACTTCTTTAGCAAGGCAGTGGTTGTCTTGGAGGTGTGTTTGGGGTCGTTATCATGTTGGAATACTGCCATGTGGCTCAGTCCCTGAAGGGAGGGGATCATGCTCTGCTTTAGGATGTCACAGTACATGTTGACATTTATGGTTCCCTCAATGAACTGTATTTCCCCAGTGCCGGCAGCACTCATGCAGCCCCAGACTACCCGCTTGGATACACCTGGCGCCATATGTCCTTCCAGTGTCACAGCCTTACTGACCCCTGTTGGGTCGGGCATGTGATCTTTTGTTCATCCTCTTGTAAGTTGCAATTTGTCTATAATAAATACGATTTTTCTGTCTTTGTTTTTTGTTTATGCTGCCTAGAGAGTCCTTCATCTCCTGTGAGCTGCCTTCTATCCATGCTTGCCAGTCCGCTGTCTTTGCTATACTTTCACCACTCAGGCTGTTGCTTTGGATCCTGTGTCTCATCCATCTATGTACTCGTATAAAAATAAATAAAAATTCCAGTATATTTCCCATAGTTTGTTGACACTATAACTTTTGCGCAATCCAATCAATATACGCTTATTGGGATTTTTTTTTTTTTTTTACCAAAAATATGTAACAGAGTACATATACGCCTAAATTTATGAAGAAATGTGCTTTTTTTTTTTTTTTTTATTGGATATGTTTTATAGCAGAAAGTAAAAAAACGTGTTTTTTTTTTTTTTTTTTTTTTAAATTTTTGTTTTTTTATAGCACACAAAATAAAAATTGCAGTCATGATTAAATTCCACCAAAAGAAGGCTCTATTTGTGGGGAAAAAAAGGGCATTGTTTTTATTCGGGTACAGCATTGCATGACTGCGCATTTGTCAGACTAATGCAGTGCCTTATCGAAAAAAAAAATGGACATGAAGGGGGGTAAAGTAGTTAAAGCTGCTGCGACTGCCTGAATAAATAAACTGTGATTGCATCTGATGCAAGTAACTGATTACTGATATGGAAGTAACTAACTGTTAATAATACCAAGTACTATTTGAACTATATTACTAGAAAATATTTGCCATCCTTATTAACTAAATATTGGACTAAAGTGTTTTTTTTTTTTTCTGTGTGTAGTTGGCAGGATTGTTGTTGTGAGTAATGAGATTGCACAAGCAATATGATCTTTGACGTGATTGCAAAACCAAATGCATAAAAATTAGGATGTGCCAAAAACCAAGAAGTCCATAGGTTAGCCCTTCTCAACCCTTATTTTTTATCATGGAAAAAACACTAAAATTAGTCTCAGGGGACCCCTGCTAAAAAATATTACACAGTTAGGTCCATATATATTTGGATACAGGCACAATTTTTTAGTTTTATTTTTTTAAGTATTTACCAAAACATATTCAAGCTGTAATTATATAATGGATCTGGGCTGAAAGTGCACTCTCAGGTTTATTTGTGGGTATGTACATTCAAATCAGAGGAAGGTTTTAGAAATTACAGCTCTTAAGAATAGCCCCCCCCCCCTCCGCCCCCATTTCAAGGGACCAAAAGTAATTGGAAATTGGGGATCGACCAAATATCGGCAAAGCAGATCTATCGAGAGCCAATATGCACTTTTCCCGATATATCGCTATCGGACCCGGAGGTTACCGATATTGCCGATATTTTGGGAAAGTGCTGTACTGGAGTGATGCTTGCAGCTAGAGGCATCACCCCGGTACCAGCATCCATAGCAGACAGTCGGCTGTCTTGTAATGACAACCGATGCGGCTGAGAAGCTGCTCGGCTGTCATTACAAGGAGCGGGAGGGGTCTCCCCCCCCCCCCCCCCTCCCGTCGCCTTCCGCGACTCGCCCGGGTCTCCTGTACCACCGGGCAAACCGCGCAACCAGCCTGCACGGCCGCCGAAGACCCGATCAAAGCCGCATTCGGCTCTGATCGGGTCTCCATGCAAAAACCCGGAAGTGATGTCATGAGCCAGATTCAAAAAAATGACAGCATTCAAATGCTTTGAATGCTTTTAAGTGCAGAGGAGGGGTTTGGGGTCTTTTAGACCCTCAGATCCCTACATAAAAGTACCTGTCAAAAAAAAAAAAAAATTTAAATGTACAAAAATATTGGCCGATACCGATATGCATTGGCCAAAATATCGGTATCGGCAACGAAAAACCGATATTGGCCGATCACTAAATTAAATCAAAAGCTGTTTCATGGCCAGGTGTGGGTCTACTCCTTCGTTAGTTCTTCATCATTAAGCAGGTAAAGGGTCTAGAGTTGGTTTTTGGTGTGGTATTTGCATTTGGAATCTATTGCTGTGAACCTACATCATGCGTTCAAAGGAGCTGTCCATGCAAGTGAAACAGGCCATTGTAAGGCTTCAAAAACGAGAAGTGGCCAAATCAACAGTTTGGTACATTCTGAGGAAAGAAGAACGTGTGAGCTCAGCAACCTAGAAAGGCCTGGATGCCCACAGAAGACCACAGTGGTGGATAATCATAGGATCCTCTCTAAGGTAACGAAAAACGAATTCACAACATCCAGACAAGTGAAGTACAGGAGGTGGGTGTATCACTGTCAACGTCTACAATCAAGAGAAGACTTCACAAGCGCAAATACAGAGGGTTCACCACAAGGTGCAAACCATTCATAAGCCTGAAGAATAGAAAACCCAGATTAGACTTTGACAAAAAACATCTAAAAAAGCCAGACCAGTTCTGGAAAAGCATTCTTTGAACGGATGAAACTAAGATTAATCTGTACCAGAATGACAGGAAGAAATAAGTGTGGGGAAGGCTTGGAACAGCTCATAACATAAAGCACATAATGTCATCTGTACAACATGGTGGAGGCAGTGTGATGGCATGGGCATGCATAGCTTCCAGTGGCACTGGGTCATTGGTGTTCATTTGATGAGGTAACAGAAGCAGCCAAATGAATTCTGCAGTGTTTAGAGATCTACTGTCAGCCCAGATTCAGCCAAATGCAGCAAAGTTGATTGGACAGTGCTTCACAGTACAGATGGACAATGACAAAACACATTGCAAAATCAACCCAGGAGCTTTTGAAGGAAAAGAAGTGGAATATTCTGCAATGGCCCAGTCAATCACCTGATCTCAGCCCAATTGAGCATGCATTTCACTTGCTGAAGGCAAAACTAAAGGCAGAAAGACCAGGGCTGCCAACCATCAGTATTTTTACTGGCAGCCAGTAAAAACTTAGCACTTTTCTTCTGCCAGTAAATGCCAGCGCTTTTCTTCTGCCAATAAATGCCAGTGACCGGAAAAGGTTGCCAGTAAAAAAATATGGCATAGAGGTTCGGCATGCGCAGCTCTGGTCTGGAGCCAGCCGGGACCATCCGAGTGCCTGCTACAGTGTGTTGGAGTGGGGCCAGCGGGTTTTCAGAGTCTGGCAGGGACGGTGCCTGATGTGTTGTGTGGTGTCCTGGTGCAAGGGAGCTAGGCGGAGCGGCCAGGGCCTCGTATGCAGGACTGCAGGACAGGACCAATGCAATCCAGGGACTGTCAGTGCTGTTTTGACTGGAGCTGACTAAAGGGATCACCTGGTGTGGACAGAGCATGTCACTGTGACTCTGGAGGGGAGGGGACGTGTCATGCCGATTAGGCGTCATCATCATCTGTGCTGCTGCACACTGCTGTCAATTTCGCCATTCGAGCCAATTTCATGTGTGTATGCCTTCCCCTTTCTAATTTCTTTCCTGAGTCCTGTCCCTTAACTACTTACCATGGTTGAAGTAGTTAGGCCAAAGTAAGGAGAAACCTAGTGTATGCCCGCATCCCTAAATACAATATAGAAACACCAAGAAACCTGAATGGGACAATAGACTAAGAAATGTAAATTAGTATAGAAAATATACAAATGTATTAGAGTATCAAAAATAAATTGAAAACATCAAAAAGTGTACAATAAAACCATTGCAACTATTGCAAAAAATAGACCATATTGAACGTTTCTGTCCACATTGAGCTGTAAAGATCCAATGCGTTTCGATGTAAAGTGATTGTATCTTCTTCATGGGTCATAAAACAGAAAACCAAGGAGGGTATCTGTGATGAAAACAGTTATATTAGACAAACTCATTTCCACAGTGTACATAGCATTGAGTTTGAAAAAAATGCATACCCTGGATAATAGGTCAATGTTGAAACACAAAGTCGCATCATTAAAAAGTATCCAGATCTGTCATTGGACCAGGCCGAGAGATCCCCACCGACCCCAACAATATGCACCTCTGGGGCTACAGAGCATTTCCCCACAAGGGGCCACTTGGACACCAAAATGTCCTCTCTATTGGATAAAACACAAAGAGAGGGATCCATAGAAAATGGGAATCTTTAGAAAGACTGCATTTGTATTGCAGTCACTGGGGATAGGGAGGGGAAGCAAATACACTGGACAGGTAGCAATATCATACCTGAAAGCCAATGACTTAAGCTCAGTGTCTGTATGTATGGACAACCATTTCTTAGAAGTTACAATCAGTGATGAGTGTCCAGATATGGATCTGACAATCTGTTGGTTCCACAATGCTCAATCCAGGGTATGCATTTTTATCAAACTCAATGCTATGTACACTGTGGAAATAAGTTTTTTTTTTTTTTTTTGTCTAATATAACTGTTTTCATTATAGATACCCTCCTTGGTTTTCTGTTTTATGACCCCTGAAGAAGATACATCGAAATGTGTTGGGTCTTCACGGCTCAATGTGGACAGAAACGTTCAATATGGTCTATTTTTTGTAATAGTTGCAATGGTTTTTTTGTACATTTTTTGATACTCCTAATACATTTGTTTATTTTCTATACTAGTTTACATATTTTTCTTCGTCTATTGCCCCCTAAAGTCCTAGCTACTTACCATATTGAACATAAAATAAGAAATATGTTTTTTGTCTTAATATCTACCTTCAATCACAATAAATTGACAATTTATTAAACCCCCGCTAAAATTACTTACTGTACAAGATGAAAAAACAAGCGTTTTTCAAAACAATATCGTCTGGCTCACCACCTCTCATGGCACGACGTCACTAGCTCAACTTCTCCTCTAGACACGGTGCGCCACGCTTCCTCAGAAATTTGCACTTAACCACTTGCCGACCAGTCACTGGGACTGTACTGCGGCAAAGTGGCTCGATTCCGTCCAGCGACGTAGATCTACGTCGCTGGACTCCTCCCCTTGTGGGCGGCGCTCACGCCTGCTGTTTTCAGTCACAGCGGGAGTCGGGCCAGGGGAGGAGCAGCGGCGACCGCAATGTCGCAGTCCCGCAAAAAAAAATCGCAGATTACTGCCATTACTCGTTAAAAAAAAAAAAAAACACCAAAAATGACAGAAATCTTTCCCTTAGTTAGTAAACGCAATAACTTTTGCGCAAACCAATCAAAATATGCTTATTGTGATTTTTACCAAACATAGGTAGCAGAAAACAAATTGGCAAAAGTTTAAAAAAATTTTGATTTTTTTTTTTTTTTTTACATTTTTTTTGGGGGGAATTTCATATAAAAAAAAATGTGAAAAATATTGTTTTTTCAAAATTTACGCTCTTTTTTTGTTTATAGCCCAAAAAATAAAAATCGCACAGGTGATCAAATACCACCAAAAGAAAGCTCTGTTTGTGGGAAAAAAAGGACGTAAATTTTGTTTGGGTACGGCATCGCACGACCGCGCAATTGTCAGTTAGTCGCACAGTGCCGAATCGCAAAAAGTGGCCTGGACGTAAGACCGCAAAATCCTCCGATGGTAAAGTGGTTAAAACTGTAATTTTGTAACTTTTGGAAGAGTCTGTAAAAACTTGACTGTGCCAGTAAAATTTGGGTGTTGTGTCAGTAAATTTCAATCTGGTAGGTTGGCAACACTGAGACCTACAAACAAAGAACTGAAGACCGATGCAGTTAGAGCCTGGTAAAGCATCAGAAAGGAGGAAACCCAGTCTTTGGTAGTGTCCATAGGTTCCAGACTTAAGGCAACAAGCAGAAGAAGGGGAAAGGGTAAAAGGAAAAAACCCACCGCTCCAAGGCAGTCGGCAAAGCAATGATCCCAGAAAGACTGTAATTATCCTGTAGCTGGGTGCTCGCTGAGGTCCGTGGCCCAGAAAGTTCAATAATAAGAAAGGAGATACGGCACTTCCAGTAGCAGGAAAACGTGTATTTGTTGAAAAAATAAAAGATCCCACACTAGACTTGCAGGACAACACACCGATCAGCAGACGCATTTCACACCATAGTGCTTAATCAATGATTAAGCACTATGGTGTGAAACGCGTCTGCTGATCGGTGTGTTGTCCTGCAAGTCTAGTGTCGGATCTTTTATTTTTTTCAACAAATACACGTTTTCCAGACTTCAGGCAGTCATTGCCAGTAAAGGATTCTTAACAATATATTAAAAATGAACATTTTATTTATGATTATTTTTGTCCAATTACATTTGACCCCCAGAAAATGAGGGGACCGTATAAACAAATAATTGCAGTTCCTAAAATTTGTAGTTGATATTTATGTTCAATCCCTTAAATTAAAGCTGAAAGTCTACACTTCAAATTAATTTAGATTGTTTCATTTTAGTTTTATTCTGGTGGCATACAGAGCCAAAAGTATGAAAATTGTGACACTGTTTTTACAACAGGCCCCTGCTGTATATAACATAATGATAATATTAATAGTATGAAATTAATAATATGCCCTTATAAAGACTGAAAATTGTAGTGTCCCTTTACACTGATGGATCAGTGAAGAAATGATCCTTGTATATTGTATGTTAGTGAAACTTATTTTTGAGTTATGACCTATAAGCGCTAAACATGTCAACTGTTTTTGCTGCATGTTTTTATTTTTTTGGGTAGGTGCTACCTCGGATTGCGGCTGTCCAGATTTGTTTAACTAACTGAATTTGGTGGTCATTGTAGGCGGGAGATGAATCAGCCACTGCCCAATTAACCCCTGGGGGGAACCCTGCCATAGTTGAATGGAGGATATGCACAGATCTGCACATTCTGGTTAGTAACACATCAGGTGTGAGGTTTCACCTTCACGTCAGGCAGTGTGCAACCCATCAGAGACTTTTTTTTTTTTTCCTCCATTGACTTGCTGCAGTATTTATGAATATCACGTTAGCCATTAGTGAAGGAAACAGCAAGACCTGCAGATTACAATCAGACCCTCCTACATGGCAGAGATCTGCTTCTCTTGTACTTTTCAATTACAGGCAGTTCCCACGTTACAAACAAGATAGGTTCTGTAGGTTTGTTCTTCAGTTGAATTTGTAGGTAAATTTGAACAGGTACATTTTTTCAGTGTAACTCCAGCCAAATAAATGTTTTTTGGATAACATAGGGAACGGTTAATATCCCTGTAAAGTTTGTTTTGCGGTCTGTGCCCCTGTTCAGAAGATTTCACCTCACTTTCTGTCCCTATGACAATTGAAATTGGATTTTGAAAATTTTGGGTTGTGAAAACAAGGATTGATGATAAAGCTTCAGTGGAGACACTTTTTTCCTATGATAACTCTTACAGGAGTGAATTTCCCTTCCTAGGGGTAGATTTCCTCTCACTTCCTGTTGTTTAAAGGGGTGCCTTGAGATTAGATTGTCTATAATTTTAAAGGGTGCCCTAAATTAAAAAAGATTGAGATACACTGGTCTAAAAGGACTACCCTTGAAAATGAAATGTAATATTTTCAACCCGGGTTATGGGAGTTTTCCTATACATCTGGGACAAATCTGAAAACGAACTGAAAATCTAGGCGTGTGTAAAACACTGGCTCGGGCATTAAAGCCCGACTGCAGGGATTAGAAAAAAACTACCCTTGCATTGGAGTCTACCTGCACTGCACAGGGTTAAATGCTCTGGAGGCTAATGGGTAAGCTGTAATACTTGCTGCCTTTCTCGCTTCACCGCACTTCTAAGATCCCAGCTGTGGTCGGTCTCTCACTGTCATTACGTTCATTGCAGGGATGTTGGCCTAATATTGTGCTTGATTACATCATTGTGCCACCACAGCCTGAAGTGCCTTAAAGATAAGGCTTTGGGGGACCAAGCACTGCACAAGCACAGCTCCATTCCTGTGCCAGGATGACATTGAGGTGGAGCCCACTGCTGGATCATGGTGGGCACCGCCTGCCGGGGTTGCAGAGGATCAGGTAAGTAAAATTGTTTCTCCTCTCCCCTACATAAAATTAGTTCTTAACCCTTGCAGTGCGGGCACAGCCCCACTACAATGGATGATTTATTTGCCCAGAGTTGGGCTTCAAGGGCCCGTTCACACTACAATGCAGTGCGGGTAAGCCATGTTCCTGTGCAGCTTCCCACACCGCATTCCATTCGGACTGTCCCTGCGGTCTGCTGCAGGAGTCAGTACAAAGTTAACAACACTCCAAACTAGGGATCGACCAATTATCGGCAATGCTGATATATCGGGGGCCGATATGCTCTTTCCCTGATATATCGGAATCGGCCTGAGGTTACCTATATTGCCGATATTTCGGGAAAGTGGTGTACCGGAGTGATGCCTGCAGCTAGAGGCATCACCCCGGTACCGGCGTCCATAGCCGACGGTCAGCTGTCTTGTAATGACAACCGATGCGGCTGAGAAGTCTCCCCCCTCCCACCGCCTTCCGTGGCTCGCCCAGGTCTCCCGTCCCACCAGGACACCCAGGCATCCTACCTGCATGGCCGCCGAAGAGAAGACCCGATCAAAGCCGCATTCGGCTCTGATTGGGTCTCCATGTATAAAACCCGGAAGTGATCTCATGATATCACTTCTGGGTACTCTGTGGCAAATTAAAAAAAATGCGAGCATTCAAAACAGCCAAACTTGGCGTTTTGAATGCTTTTAAGTGCAGAGAAGGGGTTTGGGGTCTTTTAGACCCCCAGACCCCTCCACCAGAGTACCTAAAATTTTTTAAATGTCCGGAAATATCGGCCAATACTGATATCCGATGACCAAAATATCGGTATTGGCAATAAAAAAACGATATCGGTCGATCACTACTCCAAACGCTGGTTGCAAACTCAATGCATTTTCCCCACACTGTACGCAATGTTACAAAAGTACCATGGAATGCTGTTACCATGTGTTTCAAAAAGAAGTGCATGCATACTTTTTGTGCGGTTTAAGCTCAAAACTAAGAGGGCTGAAATCACACTGCACAGAACTGCATGTGAATCGCACAGGAACCGCACAGCTTTCCTTGCTGCTTGGCAACTAAAGCTGGCCTTACGCCAGTAGAATGTTGTTGGAAAATTTTAATATCGAAGTTGTTTAATTTACAGTTAGTATTGTGTTCATTAAAGTTTCCTCCCTGCTCCTTCGAATTTTCCAACATTTAATGAGTTTAAAAGGACGTTCGTTTTCAGGGATAGTGATGAGAAAATTCAAAGGAGCAGGGAGGAAAATTTATTGAACACAATACTAAGAGCCGGTTCACACTGAGGCGACACGACTTCGGGGGGTGACCTGTGAAGTTGCGTGCACCGCGACTTCGGCGCAACTTGCAGGGACTTCACATAATGGAAGTCTATGCAAGTCGCTCCGAGGTCGCCCCAAAGTAGTACAGGACCCTTTTTCTAAGTCGGAGCGACTTGTGTAGCTCCTATTAGAACGGGTCCTGTACTATTCAATGGACCACGACCGACCGCGACTTGTCAGGATGACAAGTCGCCTGACGAGTCGCGGCAGTGTGAATGGGCTCTAACTGTGAATTCGGTTTTTGTTTGAGAAAAATTGTGCAAAATATGATGAATCCTGTTTAATATGTCTGCGATTCTGCTCAAATAGATGGTCTGGGTACATTTAGTTGACTCAATGATGGCAAGACAGAATTTTCTATGGATTATTTTTCTAAATCTGTACAGATGAAAATCTAACCATGATTGGCTAGCTTTATTGTCACTGGGTTTGGGAAAAGTTCTAATGTATTTGTGGCCTGTTTATTACTGTTTTTCTTCAACAGATTTCTCTAGATAACCCTTTAATTCCAAGTTAGATAACTTCTTTCTATATCACATTGGCCAATCAATGCCTGTGTTTGTGACAGCATTATTTTGGTCCCTGTGTTTTTAAGCTGCAGATGATTAGCAGGGAGAACCATTCTTCTTTTTGCATCAGTTTCTGCTGTGAAATACACCAGCTATAAGGATCAGCTCTGTGCCCCGGTAAACAGTACATTTATTGGCTAAATTGGATTGATATGTGGACATCAGGACATTATTGGAGAAAACACTGCGGGTCAGCAGAGGGACACAGACACTTGATGGAGTCTTGTTTCAGTACATAAACACATGCAGCTCTGCAGTGTCCTATCTGTACTTTTTTTATTGTGATTCTTAAAGTACGTATTATTTAACCGCTTCTACTCCTGACACTGTGTACTTCTTATGGACCTGAGCGACTTTGACATTTCAGCAAAGGGCTCACTGATTTAGAAGTCATTTTGTCATTATCTATGATACCCAAGTACTAAATGTATGATAGGCTCATTACACAAAGCTTTATTACCGGGATAAGATTTTTATTTTTTTATTTTAGCCATGTGATGGGGATTGTCAAATCTTATTAGGTTCAGCTAACAGTCAAGTTTTTGCAAATAATGTTCCAAATCCTGGTGTGTTAGCTTTATAAATTGAACCTAGTAGGGTAGATTTACTAAATATGGTGCAGCTGTGCATAGTAGCTAATGAGCGTCTAAAGCTGGCCATACATGAATAGGAAATTGTTTAAAAAAAACCTTTGTTTTTGATAAAAATCTGTTGAACGTTTGTGTGTTAACGCCATCATTGTATTGAATTGTTTTCCACATTTTTTTAATCGTTAACGACATAAATGATACTTTTTGTCAATCAATTCACATGCACTGTATTTTTTTTTTCTTAGATCTTTTTTTGGCATAAAACTTTGCATTTCGAGAATGGAAATTTGCCCACTAATTGCCCACCATTCTAACAATTTTCTATCCATATTTGGCCAGCGTTACTCCGGCTTGTTCAATTAAGCTTTGACAATAAGGCTGATTTCACACGGGCAGTCACTGTAATGGCCATCTGTCTACTCAGCAGAGGGTCTCTCCACTGATCCCCGCTGAGCAGGTGCATGACGGGTCCGTGTCCAGTCCACTGTGCACAGCGGACACGGACACAGCTCCGCTGTTCTCTATGGGGCTGTCAGATTAAAACAGGCCACCTACCTTATTATTATTATTTTATTATTTCAGGTACTTGTATAGCGCTGTCAATTTACGCAGCGCTTTTACATATACATTACACATTCACATCAGTCCCTGCCCTCAAGGAGCGTACAATCTAAGGTCCCTAACTCACATTCATACATACAGTACATAGTAGGGCCAATTTTATGCAAGATCCAATTAACCTACCAGCATGTCTTTGGAGCATAGGAGGAAACCTGAGTACCCGGAGGAAACCCACGCAGGCACAGGGAGAACATGCAAACTCCAGGCAGGTAGTGTCGTGGTTGGGATTTGAACCAGCGACCCTCTTGCTGCTAGGTGAAAGTGCTAACCACTACACCACTGTGCCTACCTGTTTCCATCTGACTTTCATCCGATCAATCTGCCGGACAGATCGGGAATGGATGCCCCATCTATCTGTTTTTAGCAGACAGGATTGGATCAGATGCCAGTAGGTCCCCCGCTGAGCAGGAGGATGACAGCTGTGTCTCCGCGACGTGTGCTGTCAGTTCCCCATGCATCTCTATTGGGGAACATGTCTTCGCTGACATCCGATGCCCCATAGGGATGCATGGGGGGACCGTTCAGATCCGCCAAAAAAACGGACAGGCGGATCTGAATGGCCCGCCTGTGTGAAAGAGCCCTTAGTGTTTTGGGGACAGAAAAGACTTTCTTTTGGTAACATTGTATCAGTACACTGTAAATGAAAGCCACTGTGGTGGCTCCCTGCATTCACAATACAGTCCTTAGTTTTCCCTGTTGGGTGATCATTTAGCCAGGAAGACTGTGGACATTTTTGGTTGAAAAGTTACCGTAGAGGATAGTTCTGAATTGAAGGTTGAGTATTGTATTTCTGGGTCCTTTGCTGAGTGGCTAGCCTGATGCATTGTGAATACAGGAGGTCGACTGCTCGACATTTGCACCACTCAGAGAACGTTGTGCATTTTCTGAATGAATGCAAAGTGCTTTCTGTTTGGAGGAGGTGAAGAGCATAATACCACTTCGCCACCTCATTCAATCAGAGAACTCTTTGCATTCATTCAAAAACCTGCAAAGCATTCTCTAAATGGTGCCAGTGCTGAGCAACCAACCTGCTGTGTTCACAATGCGACAGGGTGGCTACTCAGCACAGGACCCAGAAGCAAGTGTTGGTGGCATATAGCCGTGTCTGCATCAGTGATTTCCCGCTTCCAGGGGCATCAGCCAGGTATGAAGCATACAAAGTTATGCTGGTTCAAACTGAACCAATGTAACTATATAAAAAAAATTCCATGCCTTGAATTCTTCTTTAAAAGAGACGTATGGCTTTTAAAAAACGAAAAAAACAAACCTACTCACCTAGGTTGGGATGCAGCATTGATCCGATACTGCATCTGTCTCCCGCTAGCTCTACAGTGAGAACTGCGTCATCAAACACAGCTGATTGCTCAGTTCTCCCCCTCCGCTCTGAGCAGAGAGCTGGTAACTGTCAGTCAGCAGCAATCTTCTTTCCCCTCCAGGGCTCAATGGAGCACTGGGCTGTGGAGGGGGTGGGAGGGGCTAGCTCAGTCTCTTAGCTGATCGCTGAGAGGCTGAGCTAAATGCTGGTCCAGGCTTCTAGTAGATCCCGACCATATGGTTGGGCTATTTTCAGAGCCTGGGCCAGCTCAGTGACTCCAGTCCACTGTCGGCTGAAAATGGGTCACAGGAATGCAGAATGAACTGCACTGCTGTGATCCATAGAAGAAGTAGGGCCAACAAAGCTTTGGCTATACTTCTTTGCAGAAATACATTGTTTTTTGTGCAGCATGTTTTACTTCTGTGTTGTGATCATTTTGCTTAAGGGGATTGTTACCAACCTTAATATGACTCAGAAGCCACAGGTGTGCTTTGCCATCCTCTGAATTTTGGGCTACATATTCCTTTTACTGACAGTGTAGATGACTCAAAATGTATCCATTCTTTGATTTAAAAAAGAAAAAAAAGAAGAAAGAAACAGCAAATATTGTGTAGTAATAAAAACACTGCAGTATTTTCTGTGAATGGAGCCTAACGGCTTCTTCCGTCTCAGGTTTTTGATGTGGAGGACGCATGACGCAATCCCTCTTTTAAGATGCCTTGAAAGATAAAACCAAGGTTTTCTAGCGATCTTAAGCAGTTTGTGTTTTCCATTAACTGCAAGAAAAAAAAATAAAAAATATATATATATATATATATATACATATACTTTATAATGCTATTTCTCTAATTCTTTATAATTCTGACTCAGGTTGTTAGTAAATGAAGAGCTCTGTGTAACCGCCTACAAGCCTGAGTCCTTACACATTTCTGCTGCTGATCCTTGGAAGGATTTGTAGTTTGCTCGATGGGACGGTGACGATGGAGGGTGTGTGGGAGGACTTGTATTGGCTGTCTTGTCATAAGAATCTTCCTTCTTATGAAACCCCCACACATCTCTGTGGAATAACACTTCCCACCTTACGGTTATGCCTCATCTATCTTGGTGTTTTACTTTGTGCAAACCACAAAAACACTTTTTTTTTTTTTTGTTTTAATCCCCTTTAAAGAAAAATGTGTTTGTATGTACAGTATATGCTCTCCCTTAGCACATCCCACCCCCTCTATGGAATGTCCTCTAAATTTAACAACAACCTTGATATATCATGTAGACGACCCTAATACTTCATAGTTGTTTATACGTCTGAAGGAAATCCTACAGTCATATCTAAACCTGTGTGGCCATCTTAAAAATCTGCTTGCAGTATGTTAACCCTTTTTGTATTTAAAAATGCAATAACATCTTTAACAAATATACTTAACCACTTGCCTTCTGTGCACTTAAACACCCTTCCCATCCAGGCCAATTTTCAGCTTTCAGCGCTGTCACACTTTGAATGACAATTGCGCGGTCATGCTACACTGTACCCATATGAAATTGTTATCATTTTTTTCACACAAATAGAGCTTTCTTTTGGTGGTATGTAATCACCTCTGGGTTTTTTATTTTTTACAAAAAAAAAGAATAAAGACAGAAATTTTTTTTTTGAACAAAAAGTTTTTCTTATTTTCTGCGAGTAAATTTTGAAAATACATTTTTCTCCTTCACTGATGTGCGCTAATGAGGCGGCACTGATGGGCACTGATGAGGTGGCACTTATGGGCACTGATTAGGTGGCACTTATGGGCACTGATGAGGAGGTACTAATATGCCGCACTGATAGGCGGCACTGATAGGCGGCACTGCTGGGCACTGAGAGGTGGCACTGCTGGGCACTGAGAGGTGGCACTGCTGGGCACTGAGGCGGCACTGACGGGCGGCACTGGGCACTGATAGGCGGCTCTGATGGGCACTGGCGGATGGCACTGATGGACACTGACGGGTGGCACTGATGAGCACTGATGGGCGGCATTGATGGGCAGCACCATCAGTGCCCACACTCAGTGCCCATAGTGCTGCCAGTCAGTGCTCATCAGTGCCTAGATGAGCAGGCACTGATGGGCACTGACTGGCAGCACTATGGGCACTGATTGTGGGCATTGATGGGGGGCACTGATGGCAGGCACTGTGGGCACTGATGGGGGGCAATTTGTGTATTTTTTTTACCTTTAGTAATCAGGGCACTGGTGATCAGTGCCCTGATTACATTGCTGTGTGTCCCCGGCGCTGTGAGGCTCCCCCTCCTTCCTCACACTGCAGGCTCTGTGTGAGGAAGGAGCGCCAGCGATGAGAGATGATCTCATATGTTTACATATGAGATCATCTCTCATTGGACGGTCCGATCACGTGGTGAATGGCCGCTGTGATTGGCCATTCACCACGATCTGTGATCGACCGTGTCCAAGGGACGCGGCCGACACAGGTTTTCCCCGATGCGCGCTCGCGGGAGCGGGTTACTGGGAGGCCGTATAAAGACGGCCTCCCGTATATAGGCTGTAGCGCGGATAGGGGATGGTTAAAGTGATTGTTATTTTCATATAAAAAAAAAAAAAAACAGGACTTTACAAACATTAGAAGCACATCTGTCAACACTACCCAAAGTTAAAATTCCTCTGTGGACATTGGCAAGGTCACTATGGAAAGAGGCTAAAAAGATGACTGGCTTCAATGATACTCCCTCAGAGATCACCATATGGAATATTCCAGCTCTAGAACACTTAAGGCCTCATGCACATAGGGCATTTTGCAGCTGCTTTTAGGAGCGCCAGCCTTTTTTTTTTTTCTGCAGCTTAAAAACGCCCCTTCATGTTATTTTATGGCCTCATGCACACACAGACATTTTGAAGCTGTAAGTGGCATAGGCGTTTTTCAAGCTGCAAAAAAAAAAAAAAACCCCAAGGCCAGTACATTCTGAGAACCGGCCTTACAGCTGTAAAAACGTCTGACGCTGCTAAACGTTGCTTAATGTTGCTTATGCAGTGTTAAGCTGCGTCATACATTTTTTATATTTTTTTTTTTCTTATGTGAAAATCAATGGTTCCCTATGGGAGCACATTGATTTGAATGGAAGTCTCATCCAAGTCGGATCTCGATGATCCGACTTGTGGTACGACTTGCGCTCTGATGATTTTGAGGGGGAACTCCATGCCAAAATGGAAATGTAATGGAAAAAACGGTGCGAGTGTCCCCCCCCAGGTTCCATACCAGCCCTTCGGGTCTGGTATGGATTTTGAGGGGAATCCCACGCAAAAAATGGCATTGAGTCCCCCCCCAAAATCCATATCAGACACTTATCCGAACATGTAGCCCGGCAGGAAAGGGGAGGGGACGAGCAAACAGCCCCA
Organism: Pelophylax lessonae; assembly: GCF_965119305.1. NCBI lineage: Eukaryota > Metazoa > Chordata > Amphibia > Anura > Ranidae > Pelophylax > Pelophylax lessonae. Next base: position 446,085,900 of record NC_138772.1, on the reverse strand, counting down.
CCCCCTCTGGGACCATACCAGGCCACACGCCCTCAACATGGGGAGGTGGGTGCTTTGGGGCAGGGGGACTGTGCACTCCCCCACCCCAAAGCACCTTGTCCCCATGTTGATGGGGACAAGGGCCTCTTCCCGACAACCCTGGGCGGTGGTGGGGGACTTCTCGGAATCTGTAACAAGGGGGCCCCCAGATCCCAACCCCCCCATGTGAATGAGTATAGGGTACATTGTACCCCTACCCATTCACCCCAAAAAAGGCAGTGTAGTGTCAATAATGACAAGATGGTTTTAAGAAGTCCTTTATTAAAAATCTTCCTCCGGTCTTCTCCCTCCGGTCTTCTGCCTCTGCTTTTTCTGCATCTGGTCTTCTGCTTCTGGTATTCTCCCTCTGGTCTTCTTCCTGAGAGGCCCAAAATATCAGTTTCCCCTCATTGGGATATTGAGATCACAAGGGCCAAAGGGATTAACTACTTACGGACCTCCTGCCACATAGTTAACGCTACTCTGACGTTAAATACCGGGGTTATGTATTTTTTTTAAACGGCGGGTGGTCCGCTTTGAAAGTGGTCCCAGCTGCGTATTCACTGCGGGATAACTTTCTTGGGCTGCGGGAGAGGTGCCCCCCTCCTCCCGCCGCTTCCTTAAAGGGCCCATTTTTTTCATGATGATTTTTTTAAAGGAACAGTGTAAAAAAAAAGGTAAAATAAGAAAAAAAGAAATGTAAAGCGCCCCGTCCCTCTGAGCTCGTGCGCAGAAGTGAACGCTAGAGCAAGTCATGCCCACATATGTAAACGGTGTTTAACCACTTTAGGACCGCGCGGCACGATACCGCTCAGCCACGTAGTATTAACGTGATGCGCGATCGCGGCTCCAGAGCGCGCTCCCGCGCGCCGCGGGTCCCGATCCCGATGGCATTCGGTAGGGAACCGATCAATCATCAGATACTGACCAATGATTTTTGGTCAGTGTCTGTAGATCGGTCCCCACCAATGGCAATCTGTCCCCTGTCTGTGTAATGTAAACACAGACAGGGGAAGTGATGTCACTGTCCCTCCTGAAGTCCTTTCGGTTCCATGGTTAATATCTAAACTGTATTCACATTTACTTCAGAGTAAAATATGCCAGGAACCTAGGAGAGTAAGGGATAAATTGGAAGTAGCTATCCCACAGCTGACAGACCGTGATTGGGACCGTGACTACTCGCATTTGACGGTATCTCTAGCAGTTAACAATAAAATGATTTGGATAAATATACATCAAACATACCTTAGTCCAACTAGATTGCACTAAATGGGGAGGATGGCAACATCAAGCTGTGTGCGATGCCGCTGGGAAAGGGCAGATTTTCTCCATGTGATGTGGTACTGCAGCAATGTCTTGGGATAGGGGAAACTAAATGTAGATAAATTGTCGAAAAAGTTAAAAAGACAAGTCCCGGGTACGATAGAGGTATGTTTACTGGGGCTATTAGTAGATGAGCACTGGTCTAGATGAACTAAGATATTCCAGCAAGATGTATTGTATATGGAAAGGAAATAAATAGTGGAAAGATGGATTCAACCTACAGCTCCATTGTTTAGCCAATGGGTTAAAGCCGTAAATAAGATTTTACTTTATTAAAGAATAATGTATGAACATAAAGGAAATTAGCAGAAATACCATAAATTATGGGGGAAATGGAACAATTCTTATTTGTCGCTGGATACAAAGGAGGGGTAGAAATTAGTACAACCTAAAAGGAGATTAGAATGTAAGGTAGATAGTATAAAGAGGCAATAGAGGGTGGAAGTAGAGATGGGATGAGAGTAAATGTGTGTAGGGACAAGCATGAAATTGTAAGATGATGTATGAAAACGATAATTGTATTTGTTATTTTTTTTTAACACTCTTTATTACAAAATTTTCTTACAAAAATACACAATACAATATCTTGGTTTCATTAATTACAAACATGTTCTACTTACCTGGTCTGTGCAGTTGTTTTTCACAGAGAAGCCCAGATCCTCCTCTTCTCTGGTCCCTCTTCGGCTCTCCTGGCCCTTCTCTTCTGTTGAGTGCAACCACAGCAAGCAGCCTGCTATGGGGCCACCCGAGCTGAGCCACAGCTCCGTGCATCCATTCAGACACAGAGCTGCGGTTCGGCCCCCTCCCCTTTCTCTCCTGATTGGCTGACTTTGATAGTTGTGGGAGCCCATGGCACCACTGCTGTGTTTCAACCAGTCAGGAGGGAGAGTACCAGATAGCAAAAGGCACTCATGGACATCACTGGATAGAGATGGGGCTCAGGTAAGTATTAGGGGGCTGAGGGGGCCTGCTGCACTCAGAAGGCTTTTTATCTTAATGCATTAAGCTAAAAAACCTTCTGCCTCTTCAACCACTTTAAAGTATAATTAAAGGCAATTATTAAAAAAACAAAACAAACATACTTATCTGCTTTGTGCAGTGGTTTTGCACAGGGCAGCCCAGGTCCTCCTCTTCTTGGGTCCACTGCTGGCGCTCCTGGCTCTTCCTTCCTACCGAGTGCCCCCATAGCAAGCAGCTTGCAATGGGAGCACTAAAACAGGCTTGATCTCGAGCCACTGCTCTATTTGCCCACTCAAACACCTCCCCTCTCCTCATTGGCTAACTGGCTGTGATTGACAGCAGCGAGAGCCAATGGCTCCCACTGCTGTCTCAGCCAATGAGGAGGGAGAATGCCTGGAGAGACCAGGCTCTCGTTCATATTACTGGATTGCAATGGGGCTCAGGTAAGTATTAGGGGAGCTGCTGCACAGAGAAGGTTTTTATACCTTTATGCATAGAATGCATGAAGATAAAAACTTGAGCCTGTAGAACCACTTTAAAGCTGAAGTTTTTAGGTATGGCTTTGATCTGGTATGGCTGTGTGTGTGTGTACCTTACCAGTCCAAACCCCATGGAAACTGTAAATCCGTGCAGTACGCACATCTGCTACAGTGGTTGCTACCTGTGCTTAGTAAACATGGAAGGCCGCTTGCCCAGCATGCGTCTGTCAGATAACGTTTTGCCACTGAGTTCAAAGAGTTTTTAGAATTTAAAATACAAGGGGGAGCTCATGATATCACTGCCCAGCTTTTCCACCTCTTCAAGTCAGAGAATGCTTTGTAGTACCGGTGCCTACCACAGGGATTGGCCAGTTATGACACATGCATATTTAGGCCTAATGAACACTCAAGCTCAAAAATACCTCTTTCTCTTACGTCCTCTGACAGACGCAGCTCTTAATGCTTCTTAACTAATGGGTAATGCACCATCTACAGGAGTAGACTAGGCAGTGAAAAGCTTTCACAGTTTTCACCTGACACGCCTATAGGGGCTGTCCCTCACGAAATAACCCCAGACACACTGTGCTCTAAAATCAGTTTCTTGCTGCCTAGTGAAGGAGTAGGACCTAGGTTTCCCTGCTGGGACTTCGGTATCAGTTTTTATTTTCTTTTGAAGTTGATTTGATGGCATCCTCTGATGCTTCCTTTGGCCGCAAAGTTTTGCAGGCTGCTGTTTGACGAAGAGACATGTTTTTCTCCTTTGGGGGTAAATTTTTGTTTTGGTGCAAGCTCCTGTTGATTGCACTTTCTTTGTTGCCCGGTTGGCTACGTTTTTTAGCCTTGGAATTGCGTTAACAGTTTTTTGGTTGCGTTCTTCCCAGCCCTCATGCCTACACTGCTTTGGGACATCTCATTAGTGATGAGAAGCATTGAGAGCTGCATCTGTCAGAGGACGTAAGAGAAAATTGGATTTTTGTAAGAACTTACCGTAAAATCCTTTTTCTCTGAGTCCTCTGACAGACGCAGCTCCTGCCCCTCTATTTTATTTTGAGGTAGGTTGTGTCTTATTTCACTGCTTGCTATGAAACTATGCTATGATTTTAGAGCACAGTGTGTCTGGGGTAATGTCATGAGGAACAGCCCCTATAGGCGTGCCAGGTGAAAACTGTGAAAGCTTTTCACTGCCTAGTCTACTCCTGTACATGGTGCATTACCCATTAGTGAAGAAGCATTGAGAGCTGCGTCTGTCAGAGGACTCTGACCATAAAATGATAGGGGTAAGTTCTTAAAAAAATTAAATTTTTACTGGCGTTCTCTGCATGTAAGCTCCCCTCCATGTTCACCTATGTGTCCGTGTACACTATAGGCGTTTACAGGAGTTTGGCGGCAGAGTGGATTTAGTGTCTGGGGGGTCTAGAAAGTGTACCTGTGAAGTTTTAGCTCTGTAGCATGTCCAGAACCAGAAAAAAAGATAATTTTTCTTATAATTTTTAGTAGCACAGGCATATGGCTTCTCTCCACCTGGGCGTTTTTCTTGCAGGCATTTATCGGGCATTTTTGGAGGCAGGCATGGCTTTTTTTGGATTTAGTGTCTGGGGGGTCTAAAAAGTGTACCTTTGAAGCCATATGCCTGTGCTACTAAAAATTATAAGAACAATTATCTTTTTTCTCTGGTTCTGGACATGCTACAGAGCTGAAACTTCACAGGTACACTTTCTCGACCCCCCAGACACTAAATCCAAAAAAAGTCATGCCTGCCTCCAAAAATGCCTGCAAGAAAAACGCCCAGGTGGAGAGAAGCCATATGCCTGTGCTACTAAAAATTATAAGAAAAATTATCTTTTTTTTCTGGTTCTGGACATGCTACAGAGCTGAAACTTCACAGGTACACTTTTTAGACCCCCCAGACACTAAATCCAAAAAAAAGTCATGCCTACCTCCAAAAATGCCTGATAAATGCCTGCAACAAAAACGCCCAGGTGGAGAGAAGCCATATGCCTGTGCTACTAAAAATTCTAAGAAAAATGCTCTTTTTTTTCTTGTTCAGGACCATTTTAATGGAAAGTCGGATCAGAAGTCGGATCACAAGTCGCTTCAAATAAGATAAGGAGGCGACTCCCATTGAAGTCTATGGGACAAGTTGGATACAAGTCGCCTCAAAGTAGTACAGGACCCTTTTCAGAAGTCGGAGCGACTTCAGTAGTGCCAATTAAGATGACACTCATTGATTAACATTGCTTTTGTTATGTCAAGCGACTTGGGGCGACTTGAGGGCACACAAGTCGCCTCACAAGTCGCGGCAGTGTGAATGGACTCTAAATGTCAATTGTTTCTAGTTTTCTCCCTAATCTTAACAAATTTAAAGTTTGAAAACCTTCCATTTTTGAAGAATCCCACACATTGTTTTGTGAATGCATTGACACATATTCACTATGTCCTGTGAGTAGGCACTGCTGTGTCACGCATTTCACAGAGCCTGCCTTCTGAACTACAGAGGTGCCGAGATTAGGCGGAGTCAGTACAGGAATGATTGCTTGCAGGCAGCAAGGTACTATGGGATATGTCGTTCTTAGAAATTGAAAGCAAACCGCAGAGGAGAAGCTGCAAAACATGCAGGAAAAAAACAAACAAAAATTCACAGCTTACCAGCCAGCCTGCAGTACACCAAATTGACCCTAACAGTGCACGTTAAAAACAAGGGGTTTAGTTTGCGCACATTTGCAAATATAGCTATATATATAGCTACAGCGGCCATATCATGGCATCCCAGTGCTCTGCAGTCCTAACTCTATAATTGTGAGAGTCTCCCAAGTTTGAGCAAATTAATGGATAGATTGACCACTTGAAGATGAGGCTTTTTTTTTTTTTTGCACTTTTTGTTTTTAACAATCAGTTACAATGAATTACTTAGAACCCTAAAACATTATACTGTGTGTGTGTATGTGTATGTGTATATGTATATATATATATATATATATATATATATATATATATATATATACATATATATAGGATATTTCAAACTTTTTTAACAAATAAAAAACTGAAAAATTGGGCGTGCAAAATTATTCAGCCCCCTTAACTTAATACTTTGTAGCGCCACTTTTTGCTGCGATTACAGCTGTAAGTCGCTTGGGGTATGTCTCTATCAGTTTTGCACATCGAAAAACTGAAATTTTTGCCCATTCCTCCATGCAAAACAGCTTGAGCTCAGTGAGGTTGGATGGAGAGCATTTGTGAACAGCAGTTTTCAGTTCTTTCCACAGATTCTCGATTGAATTCAGGTCTGGACTTTGACTTGGCCATTCTAACACCTGGATATGTTAATTTGTGAACCATTCCATTGTAGATTTTGATTTATGTTTTGGATCATTGTCTTGTTGGAAGACAAATCTCCATCCCAGTCTCAGGTCTTTTGCAGACTCCATCAGGTTTTCTTCCAGAATGGTCCTGTATTTGGCTCCATCCATCTTCCCATCAATTTTAACCATCTTCCCTGTCCCTGCTGAAGAAAAGCAGGCCCAAACCATGATGCTGCCACCACCATGTTTGACAGTGGGGATGGTGTGTTCAGGGTGATGAGCTGTGTTGCTTTTACGCCAAACATAACGTTTTGCATTGTTGCCAAAAAGTTTGATTTTGGTTTTATCTGACCAGAGCACCTTCTTCCACGTGTTTGGTGTGTCTCCCAGGTGGCTTGTGGCAAACTTTAAACGACACTTTTTATGGATATCTTTAAGAAATGGCTTTCTTCTTGCCACTCTTCCATAAAGGCCAGATTTGTGCAGTATACGACTGATTGTTGTCCTATGGACAGAGTCTCCCACCTCAGCTTTAGATCTCTGCAGTTCATCCAGAGTGATCATGGGCCTCTTGGCTGCATCTCTGATCAGTCTTCTTCTCCTTGTATGAGCTGACAGTTTAGAGGGACGGCCAGGTCTTCATAGATTTGCAGTGGTCTGATACTCCTTCCATTTCAATATTATCGCTTGCACAGTGCTCCTTGGGATGTTTAAAGCTCGGGAAATCTTTTTGTATCCAAATCCGGCTTTAAACTTCTCCTCAACAGTATCTCGGACCTGCCTGGTGTGTTCCTTGTTCTTCATGATGCTCTCTGCGCTTTAAACCGACCTCTGAGACTATCACAGTGCAGGTGCATTTATACGGAGACTTGATTACACACAGGTGGATTCTATTTATCATCATTAGTCATTTAGGTCAACATTGGATCATTCAGAGGTCCTCACTGAACTTCTGGACAGAGTTTGCTGCACTGAAAGTAAAGGGGCTGAATAATTTTGCACGCCCAATTTTTCAGTTTTTTTATTAGTTAAAGTTTGAAATATCCAATAAATTTCGTTCCACTTCATGATTGTGTCCCACTTGTTGTTGATTCTTCAAAAAAAAAAAAAAAAAGTTTTTATATCTTTATGTTTGAAGCCTGAAATGTGGCAAAAGGTCGAAAAGTTCAAGGGGGCCGAATACTTTCGCAATGCATTGTGTGTGTGTGTGTGTGTGTGTGTGTGTGTGTGTGTATGTGTATATATATATATATATATATATATATATATATATATATATATATATATATATATATATATATATTTATATTTGTTTATTTATTTTTTTTTTTAAAGAAGAGGCTCTAGAGAATAAATTGGTGGGTGTTTGCAATTTTTTTTATCTCGCATGTTATTTGCGCAACAGTATTTCAAACGCAATTTTTGGGAGAAAAATTGCTTGTTTTTAACGTGAACTGTTAGACAGGACAATTCAGTCTGTTGCTGGCTGGTAAATGAGCTGGGAATTTTAAATTTTTGACATGCATCACCCTTCCATGCGCTCCTTGCTGCAAGACTAGTTATAGGTTGGGGTATTTGTAATTTCTTTGTACAAGGAATCCAGTGAAAGGGTGCAGACAGGCAGAACTCCCATACCAAAAGGAGATTTTTCAAGTGTTAAGTGGCTTGTCAAATATTACTATTCTTTATACTGCTTCTACAATGCTTATGCTATAAAAACAAAGTGTATGCTGTGACTATAGATTTCCTTTAAATAAACGTCTTTTTGACCGTCCTCCTTAGCATGTCATGGTGGTCAAAGAAGAGGACCCCACTATTAAAATGCTGATGTTTATAGAAAGTGTATGCTGTAACTATATAGGTCTTTTCATTTGATCAGATGTAATAAGCTTTGAAAGAACTGTATGTTCATATTAGAGCACCCATGCAGATATTGATGATGATAGAAGTTTGTATGGAGATTTTTCTTGGTTTGCATGTAACAAATGTAAGTGCTTTAAAATGTATTTTTAAGAATTCTCTACACCTGCACTTCATTCGTGTCTGGAAGCAATCATCAATGGAAATAGGAAGACTATCAGCAGGAATCCAATGTCATTAAAGTATTTATGATCTTCCTTCCCCCCCTGCTCAATGCGAGTATTAAAGTTGTCAATCATATGTCAGGGAAAAAAAACTGTAAACTTTCCCCAGAGAAGGGAACCCGGGTCAGCACAGCTGTAACTGATGTTCCTGTGTACACATCTCTACAAAAGGCCTAGCCACTGTTCCATGACTGTCTTTAAAATAAATTAAACCCAAGAACAGAAGTGTAATATTTTGCAGCTTGCAAGTTCTTTAATGTAGTGGCTGTATTAGATTACTTTTAACATATAAGAACATTTTCTGTGTGTACAATGAATTACCTTGTAAACCTGCCAGAAACCCATTGTTCCTGTGATTTCCTTGTAGTGAACTGAAATCAAACTATGTTATCAGTAGGGATGCACCTATACCACTTTTTTAACACAAAGTACGAGTACCGATCCTTTTTTGCAAGTACTCGCTAATACCAATTACCAATATAGCTTTTGCCTAGAAAGAGTAGGTGGGGGGTGGTTGTTTGGGAGTTGCGTGCGGGCGGGGTGGGAGGGGGGGAGTAGAGGGGTAAGTGAGGGCAGGGTAGCTGAGGGTGGGGTGAAATAGGGCTTGTAGGGTGGGAGAGTTGGGATGGAAAAGGCTGTGATTGCTGGGGGGGGAAGAGCATGGGGGTGGACGGTCATTGGGAGACATAGGGGCAGAAGTGAGAGCTGGTGGAGGGAGGAGGACACAACACAGGGAGGGCACAGTACAGGGGGTTAGGAGGGCACAGTACAGGTGTTACTGGGCAGAGCTCTGTCTCCCATCCCTGGATTGTACACAGCCTGAACACTCCCCACACAGCACACACTGGAGCTGAAATCCTATTCCCTTAGAGCAGGGGTCTTCAAACAATGGCCCTCCAGTTGTTCAGGAACTACAATTCCCATCATGCCTAGTCATGTCTGTGAATGTCAGAGTTTTACAATGCCTTATGGGATGTGTAGTTCCGCAACAGCTGGAGGGCCGTAGTTTGAGGATCTCTGCCTTAGAGCTACAATGTGCACAGTGTATAGCTAGCTACTGGTTGCAATTCCAACCTGTAAAGTTCCATGGTAGGAACGGCAATTAGTGGCAGTAGCTAACTATATACTGTGCACATGGTGGATGAAAGGGAATGGGATGGGGAGGAGGAGCTCTTAGTGCTGTACTCAAGATGGGAGATTGCCGGTAAGCGTCAGGGATGGTGGAGGGCTAGATCGGGACATATTCTTTCCACTGCTGTGTTGGAGGGCTGGGTTTCTGGATGTAGGGCGCTCTGAGTAACAACACTAGCCAGAGATATGTCCACAGTGTAGATCCCAGTCTGGCCAGTAGAGGGAAGCCACAGATGTAGGCACCCAGAGGACAGTTGTGCTTCCAGGACCAGCATGGAACGCAGGGCCCAGAAGTTACTGGTATCGGTTTCGGGTATCGGCGCATTTTCACGAGTACTGATACTTGCGAAAATGCCTTGTATCGGCACTGGTATCAGGGCAACCCTAGTTATCAGCTTTCCTAGCTATCATTTATGAACTACTAGCAGCAGTGAGGGGTATTTTGAACACAAGTCTTCCCAACACCTCTCTAGTGTGCTCTCCCTATCCCCTAGCAATGTGTATTCTAAGGTACTTCCTTTAGGGGGACCAAGTTTACTCCATTCAGCTGCGGTCTCCCTCTCCTGCATGCATTGCAATTGGACTAAAGGCAGCTATGCCAACACATGTTGGGCTGGCACAATCCGCTGCTTCTACAATGCCTATGAGGATGCTGAGCTAACAGTACTGAACCTCATGTTCAGGTCCAGGAAAATGTCAGGTTCACTGCTTTAGAACTATGCTCTTTCAAAAAATTTTGATGAGAGTTCAGTTCTATTCGAACTATAGAAATGTTTTGGTTTAGCCCAGAATTGCACACCAATATTTGAATGTAAAAAGAAGTGTATTGGATTCAACCTTTCACCTTCCATTGCTGTGTGTTATAGTAATGGAAAAGCTGCACGTTACCACAAGCTTTCCATAATTTTTATTTTGTTCATTAGTGTTCGGTATATAATTGGCATATGTTATCTCTGTGAAGGTTCTGTGCTTTTGTGACAGGTGAGGGATTATCCTATTAGAAGTAATTGCTTGCAGGCTTGACAGGAAGTTTCTCTATAGACAGACTATCGCCTTGTACAGAACTCCAGTATCAGCTGGGTCTACAATGTAAGTGTTTTTTTTGCCTTTTAAGCATGTTTTTTTCTGTCTAATGCTAAAATGTAGTTTGTATTTTTTGGAGTACACAGCACCAAAATATTCACCTTTTCCAGAAAAGGTGAACACCATAAACTTGCCATATTCTGTCCCAACCCCCCTTCCACCAGTCTCTGTTGTACTTACCTCTGGGGTGCTGAGCTGTCTGTGCCCATACATCTGGTGCAGTGGTTCAGGGATATGAAGTCCCCACTCTTCTCCCTCTTCTTTATTCAGCCTTTCCATCCTTTGACCAATCAGAATCACTCCTATCTGTCCTGGAAATGCTGCACAGAGAAAAGGGAGAAGAGTGGAGATTTAAAATCCCTGGACCCACTGCATTGGTTGCGTGGGCACTAACAGCTCAGCATCCTCATAGGTAAGTAACATTGGGACTGTGGGGGGACTGTACGTGTTCACCTTTTTTTCTGGGAAGCTGAACTAACACTTTGAATGTATTGTGTATCCTCTTACCTTCAGATGACTTCTTCTACTAAGAATCTTCCATTTAGTGCCTCCTTCATAGCAGCTGTATACTGCCTTGAGCGGCTGTCTTTTGGCTTTGTGAAGGTTAACAGTAGCCACTGCTACTGAGGAAGGTTGTGCCACTCTCTCGCTCCCTTCTGCTCTCTCCCCTATTCACAGAGCATGATGCCTTTTGGGAAGATTTTAAAGCGGAGTTCCACTGGCTTTTGTGTTTATTAAAAGTCAGCAGCTACACTTTTAATAAACACATACTCGCCTGTCCCACGGTCCAGCGATGCGGCTGGGGGGAGCCTCGGTTCTCTCCGTCTTCTCCCCGTGGTGCCGGCAGCAAGTTGTCACAGCCAGGTGCCCACACTAGAGATGCCGGCACCACGGACATCCGGATGCACCCATGCCGATCTAGTGTGCGGTAAGCATTCTTGCCTCGTGGGGGACCACGGGCATAGCAACTCGCATACAACTGCACGGTACTAATTATTGAGCACTCAGTGCACTGGCACAGTTTGATTTGCATCTCTGAAGCACTAGCACTTTCTATGGTTTTATACTGTGGTACTTTTGTCCTCATAGGTCCACAATAAAACACACTGTGCACTTTCATGATTATATGGCTCTATGATTTTATGATACTTGTTTTATGTTACCTGCACCTGGTATTTTATACTTTAAAACGCACAGCACATACATTTTTTACCACTTTTTTACTATTTTAATATTGTGGTAGCGCCAGCACCAACAACACTTGCACCTTTCCACTATTTAAGAATAGTTTAAGAAGATTCTATGTGTTGAAACCCATAGCGCTGGTAAAACCACACACCCCCTATACAGATCCCCTGCTGATCTCAGTGAAGTCCTTCTCATGTCAAATGGGCCTAATAGTGAAGTCTTGCAGCACATCATTTGTTTAATGGATTGCCATAGTTCTAGTTAACGCACCACATCAGACTGAAATGGTTGTACAATGTAATTCCAGTGTCTAAATAAAAAATTTTTTGGGCTGGACGTACACTTGGAGTATGCTTCTAAGTTAGAAAAGTGAGAATATTAGTGTTAAAGAAGGCTCCATCAGTAGATGAAAAGCTATTCCCATTACTGTAAAGAACACAGAGTATAGACACTAGGTCACATAAGGAGCCTCATAAAGCTTTGTTTAGAAGCATTATTCTGTAAATCGGCTTTTATCATATAGTATGCAGCTTACAGCTCTCCAATCTGAAATGCCTGGTGACATTTAGCATCATTACAGGCTGCTGTTCAGGTAGCAGTGTGTCAGAGATAATATTAGGAGAGGGATTAGAGAAGGGGCCAATATGATGACTCTGAGCTCTTCTGTGTTACAAAGGCTTCCTGTGAAGAATGTCTCTAAGTGCTGCTTAGAAAGTACATTGTCCTTGTAGTTCTATGAAAGGAAACTGTACTTTCACAGTTATTCAGCACGCGGACTTATTTCCGGCTGCAGATGAAATGACATGAGAGCGAGTCTAAAAGTTTCCCTCTCATTCTTACTATCAAGCATGGCTCAACTGAAACATTATACATTTTGTATAAAATGATGTGTGATTAATTGTTTTTGAGTAGCTGAGACAAGAGTCATGTACACCTTTTCCGTGTGTAATTGTCCTACGTCACTAGCAAAGACTGCATCTCTTCCAAAAGTGAATCATCGTTGTTTGCATTAGGGCACACGTGAAGAGTCTAGAAGTTCAGGAAACACGACTCTTCCTTAGTTTCTACTGACACAGTTGTTAAGATCTTTAAACTATTTTCTATCAAACTTTGTCGCAGAGAGAACTACTAACATGCAAATTAGCTGATATGCTAATCCAGGCAACCAAAATAATTGTGTGAAAGTACCTTACTTTAGGCTCATTGGTGACTGCATTTGGTCACAATGTACATTAGGCAATTTTCTTTTAAAGCAGAGTTCCGGCCTCAAAAACATCTTTGCACCATCCGCTTGCTTTTTTTTACCTGAAAAAGAATTGGATAATTTACTTTTCTCTTACGTCCTCCGACAGTCGCCGCCTCTTCATATTCGTCACATATGGGGTATTAGACTTTGCTCCGAAGGAGTAGCTAGGCAACAGAATATGTTAACAATAAAGCTTTAACATATCCCACCCTCAAGGGGTGGTCCCCTCAGTCAATACCCTCCTACTTCCTGCAACCATATCCCAGTTTTAATGTCTAGCTTGTCAGGAGTGGCTGGCTCTCTCTGTGCTGGGACTTTTTGTCCCAGACTCTTTCTTCTTTTTGATATTTTGTTTGAGTTTTCTCTCTACCTTTACTTAGCTGTTATTTTTGTCAGCATTAGTTAGTTCTTCGGACGAAGAGGATCATGCGGACTGGGTCTCGGGCTGATCCCCCTGGTCGCAGGTCGTGGGTCAGTGGCTTCCCAGTCTGCCATCGAGCGTTCAGCCAGGTAACGCTCCTGGCACGGTGAACGACCCATCCCTGTTCGGTGCAGGGATGATTGGTGAGGTGGCTACCTCACCGGACGCTGTGCGGTTTCTGAACCGCCATTGTGTGCGTCTTGAGTAGCGACTCTCCCTGCCTCATGTGCAGCGGCTTGTTCGCCTGTGCGGGTTCCCCACGCCATGTGAGGTAAGTGTATCTATGTGGGGACCTGTCTGTCTGGGGGGGTCTCAGTCTGGGACTGTGTAACCTGCCTTTAATCACACTGCTTGTCTCCCTATCTCTCGGCTGCATGCTGTGGGCTGCAAGGGGGGGGGGGGAGCTGTATGACACTGAGTATGTCAGGCTGGGCAGTGTGAGGAGCTGTGTGCTGTGGGGCATGTTTTTTATGGCATGTTGGGGCATATACAGCGATCGCTGCGGCGATCTAACATGTATCCATATTATGGGATGATATTGTGTGTGATTTTATGCACTGTGGAGCGGCGATTTCGGCGCCAAACGGCGCCATTTTACCGGCGCCCGCTCCGGCCGCATGGTTTACATGCACGGCGGCCATTTTCTTGTAGCCTCCATAGGCTTACATAGAGCGCCCTGGCAGCATCACTTCCTCTCTCCTGGAAGCACCGATCGAGGCAGCAGCAGCAGCGGAGTCTCCTCAGGTTTTATCCTTCTATTCCTGTGTTCCATTGCCTGTATTCAGTCTGTATATTCCCTGTGGGGGTCTCATTGTGCCTGAGTGTGGTGCGGTGGGCTGCGCTTGCCGCGCTTGCTGTAAGGGGGCAGTTAACCCTTGGTTGTCTGGCATACAGGGGCAATGGATTCTCAGGAGGGCAAATTTCCCACAGTCTTGGTGGAAAGCCAGGGGACCGCTGTTTCCCCCCCAGGGGGGGATTTGGCCACTATTGTGGCTGGCCTTGCTGCACAGGTGCAAATGCTGGTGGCTGCTCAATCTACTAAACGGCCCAGAGTTGCTCTGTCCTCTGATTCTGAGGGTGAAGGTGATGGGGCTGTTCTGGCGGGGACCCCCCTATCGGGGTCCCGCTCCTCTCTGGATCTAGTGGGGTCTGAGGTAGAGGCTGAAGTTGAGGGGGTTGATAATTCTCCCCCTGGCTCGCCTGAAGAGCTTGCAATCATGGATGAGTTGATTGCTTCCATTAAGCAGACGCTACGTTTGCAGGACGAGGTGTGTCCCCCAGCTGCCTTGGCGGCTTATGGGACGCAGAGAAAACGCAGGACGCCGCAGGTCTTTCCCTGCAATGCTGATTTTCAGCGCGCTGTTAAGGACCAATGGCGCGATTTGCGCAAGCCTTTTGCGGTACCAAGTAAATTTAAGCTGCGTTATCCTTTCTCACCTGCCACTGATGAACGGTGGTGTGTGCCTCCGCCAGTAGATCATGCTATTGCGGTTTTGAACAAAGCCACTGCGATCCCGGCAGAGGGATCCCCTATTTTCCGTGATGCCACGGATAGGAGACTGGAGTCTCTTGCCCGTCACACTTATTCTGTTACGGGTTCTATGCTTAAGGCTCTGTTTGCTTCTCTCATGGCGGCCCAGGCGATCGCAAGTTGGACGCAGATGCTTAGGCGCGTCCTAGTGGCCGATTCGGCCTCAGCGGCGACCCTGGATATGGTGGATCAGATCCACCAGGGTGTCATGTATCTGTGTGATGCGGACCTGGACCTGATTCCGTTGGCCGCGCGTGTGCACAGCGTGGCGGTGTTGTCTCGCCGCCTGGTTTGGTTGAAATGTTGGTCGGTGGACCAATCTTCACGTAAAACCTTAGCCAATCTGCCTTATGATGGGTCTCGCCTTTTTGGGGAGTCCCTGGATGTGTTGATTAAGGGGATTACTGGGGGTAAGAGCACTCTCTTGCCCCATTTCCCCAAGGCTAAGGGGGCTTCTGGGAAGAAGCATGCTAATTTTCGGCCCCCTCAGGGGTCCTTTCGTGCCTTTCGGCCGCACTACAAGGGCAAACCGTTCAAGGGCCAGGGCTCTCAGAAGAAGCCCTGGTCTGGAAAACAGAAGTCCGGCCAATCCGGACCTGCGGCCCATAACAGTTCGGCCTGAAGGGGCGCCCTCACCCAGTTTTGGGGTGGGGGGACGCTTGCTCGGTTTTCTTCAGCCCTGGTTGGCCCGTGTGCGGGACAGATGGGTTCTGGAAATCGTTCGATCTGGTTACAAGATCGAGTTTCTCTCTCGGCCAGAGAGCAGATTTTTTCCCTCAAATCTACAACTGTCTCCAGAGCGCCTGCGGGATCTGCGCCTGGCGGTGCGGGACCTGAGGGCTCAGGGAGTGGTGGTTCCGGTGCCTCATCGGGACAGATTTCGGGGGTTTTATTCCAATCTGTTCACTGTGCCCAGAAAGGAGGGCAAGGTTCGTCCGATTCTGGACTTGAAAGCTCTGAACCGCTCTGTGCGGGTTCGCAAGTTCCGCATGGAATCCCTGCGCTCGGTGGTGGCTGCCCTGGTTCCGGGGGAATTCATGGCCTCCATCGATTTGAAGGATGCGTATCTTCACATCCCCATATTCGAGGGTCATCAGAGATACCTTCGATTTGCCATTGCGGAGGATCACTACCAGTTCGTGGCGTTGCCCTTTGGGCTCGCCTCGGCTCCGCGGGTCTTCACCAAGGTGCTTGCACCGGTTCTGGCATTATTGAGAGCCCAGGGCATTTCTGTCCTGGGGTATCTGGACGACATTCTGATTCGGTCTGCGACCAGTCAGGGTCTGGAGAAGGACCTGTCTGTCACGATGCAAACTCTGCAGGAGTTCGGTTGGACGATAAATGTTCCAAAGTCGACTCTGAGTCCGTCGGTTCGTCTTCCCTATCTGGGAATGATACTGGACTCGGTGCAGGCGAAGGTCTTCCTGCCGGAAGACAAACTCAGGACTCTTCAGGAGGAAGTCAGGTCCCTCAGGGACGTTCCGAACTCGTCTCTGCGGACGTGTATGAGATGTCTGGGATTGATGGTCTCGGCTTTCGAGGCGATTCCTTTCGCGCAGTTTCACACGCGGGGTCTCCAAGCGGAGATCTTGTCCAAGTGGGACGGGCGACCTCAATCTCTGGATCTTCAGATCTCGTTGAGTCATCGCACCAGGGAAAACCTTCTGTGGTGGCTCCAGTCCCCGTTGGTGTCCGGGGGCAAGTCGTTTCGTCCGATCTCGTGGACGATAATCACCACGGATGCCAGCCTGTCGGGCTGGGGTGGTGTTCTGGGCGTTCTGTCCGCCCAGGGGACCTGGTCGGAGGGGGAGTCTTCCCTCCCGATCAACATTCTGGAATTGCGTGCGATAAGGCTCTGTCTTCATCGCTGGACGGACCGGCTGCAGGGCTGCCCGGTTCGGGTGCAGACGGACAATGCCACGGCGGTGGCCTACATCAACCACCAAGGGGGCACCAGGAGTGCCCGAGCGGCTCGAGAAGTGGCCGACATTCTGTCTTGGGCCGAGACTCATGTCCCGGCGATAACGGCGGTTCACATTCCGGGAGTGGAGAACTGGCAGGCAGACTATCTGAGTCGCCAGACCCTGGATCAGGGGGAATGGTCTCTCCACCCGGCTGTCTTCCAGATGTTGTGCGCGAAGTGGGGTCTTCCAGATGTGGACCTGTTCGCGTCTCGCCTCAACTACAAGGTGAAGAGGTTCGTGGCAAGGACGCGCGACCCTCGGGCGGACGCGTCGGACGCGTTAGTGGCCCCGTGGCATCAGTACAGGCTGATGTACGCGTTTCCACCGATTCAGTTGCTGTCCCGGTTCCTTCGCAGGTTACACTCGGAACGCAGCACGGTGATTCTTGTGGCACCGGACTGGCCTCGCCGGTCCTGGTACGCAGACCTCGTGAATCTGGCGGTCGACGCCCCCTGGCGTCTGCCTCTTCGGGACGATCTACTGTCTCAAGGACCGATTTACCATCCTGCTTTACAGTCGCTGGCTTTGACGGCCTGGCTGTTGAGACCGAGGTCCTGAAGGAGAAGGGTCTCTCTCCAGAGGTTGTTCATACCTTGATCAACGCGAGGAAGTCTTCCTCGGGAAAGGTTTATTACCGTACTTGGAAGGCCTATTTTGCCTGGTGTGAGTCCAGGGGGTTTTCACCCCGCACGTACTCGGTTTCCCGTGTGCTGTCTTTCCTTCAGACGGGTGTCGATCAGCGTTTGGCGCTGGCTACGATAAAGGGTCAGGTGTCTGCGCTGGCCGTTCTGTTTCAACGTCCCGTAGCTTCCAACTCCTTGGTTGGCACTTTTATTCAGGGTGTGCGGCATCTGGTTCCTCCTAGGAGGGATCCCTTGCCCCCTTGGGACTTGAATCTAGTCCTGTCTGTGTTACAACGTGCTCCTTTTGAACAGATCAGGGAGATCTCGTTGTCTATGTTGTCCAAAATGGTCGCCTTTTTGGTGGCGATCACTTCGGCTCGCAGAGTGTCGGAACTGGCGGCTTTGTCCTGCAAGTCTCCGTACCTGGTTGTTCATTTGGATAAGGTGGTCTTGCGACCTAATCCTTCTTTTCTGCCGAAACGAGTTTCGGAATTCCATCTTAACGAGGATATTGTTTTGCCTTCGTTGTGCACGAAGCCTAAACATCCTAAGGAGGTGAGATTGCATTCTCTGGATGTTGTTCGAGCGATTAGGGTTTACCTTAAATCGACTGAGTCTTTTCGACAGACGGACTCCTTGTTTGTTCTTCCAGAGGGTCCTCGGAAGGGCATGGCGGCTTCCGCCTCTACCATTGCCAAATGGATCAGGCAGACCATTGAACAGGCTTATGCCTTGCAGGGGAAGGTTCCCCCTGTGCCTGTGAAGGCGCACTCTACTAGATCTCTGAGTACGTCTTGGGCCTGTCGTCATGGGGCTTCTGTAGCCCAGGTGTGTAAGGCGGCGACTTGGTCGACCGTGCACACTTTCACAAAATTCTACAAAGTAGATGTTCAGGCATCGGCGGATGCTTCCTTTGGCCGCAAGGTTCTTAGTGCGGCTGTTCCCTAGGGTCCCTTGTTGGGGACTCCTGGCTGTTGGGATAAGTTTTGTATCCCCTGGTTTTTTGTCTTTTCCTGGGTTGTTGTTCCTGTTGAGCACTTATTTTTGCTGTTGCCCAGCTAGTTTCCTTCCTTTGGTAAGGTTCCTTTCTTTGATGTGGAGACTGCGTTGCCTTTCGGCGCGGATGCGTTTCCCACCCCTCATGTTTGCACTGCTTTGGGACGTCCCCATATGTGACGAATATGAAGAGGCGGCGACTGTCGGAGGACGTAAGAGAAAACGGAATTTTTGTAAAATCTTACCTGTAAAATTCCTTTCTCTGAGTCCTCCGACAGTCGCCGCCCCCGCCCCTCTTTTGGGGTTTGAATGTATACTCTACTGCTATTCCACTAAAACTGAGATATGGTTGCAGGAAGTAGGAGGGTATTGACTGAGGGGACCACCCCTTGAGGGTGGGATATGTTAAAGCTTTATTGTTAACATATTCTGTTGCCTAGCTACTCCTTCGGAGCAAAGTCTAATACCCCATATGTGACGAATATGAAGAGGCGGCGACTGTCGGAGGACTCAGAGAAAGGAATTTTACAGGTAAGATTTTACAAAAATTCCGTTTTTTTTTTTTTATTTACTTACCTTGTTTTTAAAGGAAATATACTTACCTTCTCTCCTCTTCCTCCCTCTGCGGCCCGGCCCGCGCCGTTTCTTCCTGCTTGCATTGATTCCTGGGAGATGAGCGTTATCGCTCCCAGGAGTCAATGCACCTGCACCGGCCCTGCTCGTCACTTGCGGTGTAGGCGCATCATTCCCTGCTAAACAGCTTCTGGGCATGCCCAGAAGCTGTGCAGGGATGACACGCCTGCACCGGAAGTGACGAGCAGGGCCGGTGCAGGGCATTTTGGGACTCCGACGTCACCGAAGAGGACGCTCCAGCTTCCGCTGCCCACACCTGAGATGGCAGCGCTGGACAAGACATTTTCAAGGTAAGTATTTCTTCTAAAAAGTAAGTGAAACAGGGGACAGTTCAGAGGCTATCTTTGCTGAAATGCACTAGCCCTGACTGTCATGGGGGTATTTTTATCTAAAAAATGTTTTTCAGGGTGGAACTCCGTTTTAAGGAAGTAAAATCGCTCAATTCTTCCATGAACACAGTTAGTGTTGATGGGGGAATCTCTGTCTCTGCGCTATTGTAATCTCACAGTGGGGAGTTTCCCTGCTATGATAATACAATGATTACTGTTGTACGAAAAAACCCAACGGCCTGGTTGTACTGAAGTCGGTCGATAGATTCACTTAAAGTGTTTGTAAAGTCAAATAAGGATTACTGCCAGCCTCTCTGTTTTAACAAGCCAGACTACACAGTGTAAATGTTTTGTATAAAATGATGCCTCTAAATATCATATTTCAGATAGTTTCTGTTCAGTTGCAAGAGCTACAATAAAGCGATTGTAAAGTTTAATTTTTTTTCCTATATAAATAACAAACTTGTTTTATACTTACCTGTTGCAGTGGATTTGCACAGAGCAGCCTGATCCTCTTTTTCCTTGTTCCCTCTATGGGGATCCTGGTCCCTCCCTCCTGTTGAGTGCCCCCACAGCAAGGAGCTTCCTATAGGGGCACCCGAGCCGAGTCACAGCTCCCTGTGTCTATTCAGACACGAAGCCCAGCCCTGCCCCCTCTCTCTCCTGATTTGCTAGCTGACTTTGATTGAAAGCAGCGGCAGCCAATGGCACCGCTGCTGTGTCTCAGCCAATCGGGAGGGAAAATCTTGGTTGAGTTACTTATTGACTCTCACTTGACATTTTTGGACAGAGAGGGACCTCAGTTAATTTAGGGGCTCCGAGGGGGGCTGCTGCACACAGAATGCTTTTTATCTTAATTCATAGAATGCATTAAGATAAAAAAAAAAAAATTCTGCCTTTACAACCACTTTAAATACTTCTATACCAGAAAAAAGGGGGGTGGCCAGAAAGCAGGATCCTCTCACCAAAATGCTTTTTTACCTCAGCCATGGCCTCTTTCACTGCTTACATTCCTGGAGCAGAAAACTTCTTTGGTGGACTTGAATGTGGCTCTTCTCCAAGACTGGAGACATTCCTGTGTACTGCCCTCTGCATATGCTCCGTATTCAGTGTGTTTCTATGCTGAGCATTTTCTCCCTATCACATCAGAGCAGCCCATGTGACTCTAGAGTCACACATGGGCGTATACACAGTGGTAAATGACAGCCCACTCCCCCCCCCTCCTCCTCCATGCCCACTAACCAGATAAACACAATGGGGGCAGAAAATGACAGGTAGATTGATGGAGGCTTCACCTACCTCTAATTCTAAGACACAGGCTGGAGGAGCGTGTGCACAGGGTGTGCCTGGGCACACCCTAATCCACCCTGTGTGGTGCAGATTCCCTGTTTAAACCCCTGCTATTTCACCAGAGCCCCCTAACGGGGCTCCTAAAAAAATTGTAAAAAGAAAAAAAAATGAATTATAAAAAATAAAATATAAATAAAAACTGACACCGATCTCTGCCTTACTAACACCGTCAGTATACACATGCACACACACACAAATGTTTTTGAGCTTTGAGGTGCACACCCTGATGCTACAGCCTGTGCACACCTATGGGCCTGACACAGTCTGTGACCGGCAGTAATCCACCCACATCAAGTTATTGCCAAACAATTTTATAGATTTAATTTCAAATATATACAGTATATTTGTATGATTTTAAAACCTTAATTTCTCTATCGTTCATCGACAGATGCAGCTCTGCTTAATCAAAGACTATATGCTCCTCCCACTAGGGATAAGCACTAGGTGGAAAAAAACGTGTCCACGCCTATAGGGGCTGTCCCAGCAGGCATAACCCCTTAGGCTCTGCTATACTCAACAGTTTGTTCTGTCTAGTTCATTGTATGTGGAAATCATACATTTCTTGGTGCGAACCACTGAAAGTGCACCCTGCATTGTTTTCTATCGTCAGGGTTTTGGCTTTTCTGCAGAAAGGGGTTGAACAGAGGTTGGCCTTGGGTACTATCAATGGCCAAGTTTTGGCTATCTATTTTCAACGCCCATTAGCCACGCACGCCCTTATCAAGACGTTCATTCAAGGTGCGCGGCATTTAGCACCTCCGCGGCAATCCCTGTTACCGAAATGGGATCTCAGTTGGTCCTGTCTATTCTTCAAAAGCCTCCTTTTGAGAAGATTCGGGAGATTCTGCTGCTTCCTTTGTCGCAGAAGGTTGCCTTCTTGGTGGCGATCACTTCTGCCTGCAAAGTATCTGAATTGGCGGCGTTGTCTTGTCGCTCACCTTATCTGGTGGTTCACAGAGATAAGGTGGTACTTCAACCTAATCAATCGTTCCTTCCTAAGGTGGTTTCTGATTTTTATTTAAATGAAGACATTGTACTGCCTTCCCTTTGTCCTAAACCTCAACATCCTTAGGAGTATGCCTTACATTCTTTGGGTGTGGCCCGGGCTATCAGGGTTTACTTAGAGACCACTGCATCCTTCAGAAAATCAGGCACTCTTTTTGTCCTTACAGATGGACCTCGTAAGGGACTGGCTGCGTCTGCTGCAACCATTTCCAGATGGATCAGACAGACAGTGGTGCAGGCCTATTCACTGAAGGGTCAGGTTCCTCCTTTTCCAGTTAAGGCGCATTCTACTTCAGCGCTGAGTGCCTCCTGGGCTTTTAGCCATCAGGCGTCGGTGCTACAAGTTTGCAAGGCGTCAAATTGGTCGTCTGTGCATACATTCACTAAATTCTACAAGGTAGACTTGTTGGCATCAGCGGATGCTTCTTTTGGCCGCAAGGTTTTGCAGGCTACAGTTTAAGAGAGAACCCCCTTTTTTGGTTCCTCTTTGAGGGTTCGCTTTTTCGGGGGAGCTCCAGTTGTTTCTGCTTGAGCTCTTTTACCTGGTTGGCTATGTTGGCCATTGGGGCATTCAGGTTTTTTGTTTCCTGTCTTGTTCCCACCCCTCATGTTTTTACTGCTTTGGGACATCCCTATAGTCTATGATTAAGCAGAGCTGCGTCTGTTGATGAACGATAGAGAAAAATGGATTTTTGGAAGAGCTTATTGTAAAATAATTTTCTCTGAAGTTCATTGACAGACGCAGCACCTGCCCCTCTACTTTTTGAGTTATAAGGTCTTTTTCTGTCACAGCTTGCAACACAACTGTTTGAGTATAGCAGAGCCTGAGGGGTCATGCCTGCTGAGACAGCCCCTATAGGCGTGGACAAGATTTTTTCTGCCTAGTGTCTATCCCTAGTGGGAGGAGCATAACCCTATAGTCCTAAGATTAAGCAGAGCTGCGTCTGTCTATGAACTTCAGAGAAAAGGATTTTATGGTAAGTTCTTGCAAAAATCCAGTTTTTACTCTGAATCTCAAAGGCTGTTTGTTTTATTTTTTGAACATGTGACCAGCTGTAGAGAACTAAAAGCTCCTCCTGCTTATGTTTTTCTATAGACCGGTTGGAAAAGAGCTGGGTCATGTGATGGATATGTTGATTAGGAATCAGAATAATTAAAAAAAACACAAACCTTGCCATCATCCATATACAGAAATAGAAGGCACTATGAAAATGACACAGTGTGTGTTTAGTATGACTTTATTACTCGCTTTTCCAGCCACTAATATTTACTTTATTGAAGAGCTACTGCTGCACCATAGCCTTCAGAATATGACACTTCCAGGTGTGTTGGATGTCAGGTCCCCACATTCCACTTATTGTTAAATGGACTTTTATAGGTTGCTGATTGATATGATCATCTGTTGTGACCATTCTTTTTTTCTTGTTGTTTACAACATAATATCCTTTAATCGCAGCACAGTTAGTCGGTTCACACTAGCTCGACTTGTCAGGCGACTTGTCAGCCTGACAAGTCGCGGTCCATTGACCGCTACAGGACCCGTTCTAATAGGAGGGACACAAGTCGCTCCGTCTTAGAAAAAGGGTCCTGTACTACTTCGGGGCGACCTCGGAGCGACTTGCATAGACTTCCATTATGTGAAGTCCCTGCAAGTCGCTCCGAAGTGGTGGTGCATGGTAATGCACAAGTCGCCCCCGAAGTAGTAAGGAGTCATGTCGCCTCAGTGTGAACCGGCTCTTAGTCAGGAGACCCACAATCCCCCACTATAGGTTCGTATTTCTAGGCTTTTAGATTTTTAATGTAAATCAGTAAAGTTCTTTACCCCACAGGGTGCAGTTGATGGTGGTGTAAAACTTCTGATTTGGATTGGAAGCTTGTATTGGCACATTTGTTCTGGTAAGATTGACAAAGTTGCTACAAAGTACTGTCTGGCATATAAAGTGCTACAGGTTGTATGTGCCGGCCTGCCTCATATTTGTTGTGGCTGGGTATGTTTCCTGCCAGCTGGGCATGAGGTTTTGCCATTAATTACTACTTAGTGAGTGATGTCACTCTGGGTTGGATAGGAAGTGCATTGTTTCATTGGGTAGACTACTAGGAAGTGGAGGCAAGGTTACAAGTTCAGCTTAAATTGTTAAATGGTAACCATATGAAAGCACTGCGTATTTTACTTTTTTTTTTCTTTTTTATTCAGAAGGACTTGTTATTGCCTCATGGGTAAATTGTTAGAAATTGCCATGACCCAAGCAATTTGTGTTCCATGGGAATGATGTGAACAGGCATGTGTTAAAGCGTTAGTCAAAGAAAAGTTTTTATATTCATCAAACCTGGCAGGTTTTGTGAATATGTCCATTCTTGATTTATTTTTATAAATGCCCTGTATGCTTATGCTGGCGCTGTACAAACAAAGCTTATCTGAATCGAAA
Organism: Pelophylax lessonae; assembly: GCF_965119305.1. Lineage (NCBI taxonomy): Eukaryota > Metazoa > Chordata > Amphibia > Anura > Ranidae > Pelophylax > Pelophylax lessonae. The sequence goes on along the minus strand of NC_138772.1, from coordinate 446,061,808 downwards.
TTGGCTACAGTCGTCTTATTGGAATTTTTTTCTTTTACTCCATAGGTTACAGCTCCCCCCACAGGACACGGAACCCTAATTCCGATTGCAATGCACATAAAGATTAAGGGATCTATGTGGGACTGGTTTAGTCTAAAAACTGGAAAGTCTTGTACAATCACCCGATATGTAAACCCGATCACTAAAATCTCACTTACTCTTTAACATCTGAATGTAACTTGTCATTTCCAGTGCTATTAAATTTTCAGCTTTCAAAGAATATCTAGCATTTTTGATTCCTGTTCAGGTGCTTCTTGTTATGGGGTGACTCTGTCTCCCAATTGCTCCTCTGCTCTATCTTGCTTTTTACATGGGCTTCTAGTATAGACAATAAGAGGCTATGCCAATGCAAATTCCACAGGCATGCTTCACCATTGCAACCATCAGGAGCCTTACCCTGAGCAGTGACTAACAGCCGCTGCTAGAGCACATACCGGTCCTGTACACCAGAAGTGAAGAGGAAAAAAAAAAGACAGTTTTCTTTAACAAAAAGTGACATTTGTTTGTGGATTAGCAAGGTAAATGTCATCCATGGTAATTGTGCCTAAGCTATACCCTGAAAAATCTGCCTTTTTGTCTGGATTTCCTCCTTCTAATACTGTATGTGAGGGTGCTTAGACCCTCCTGTGCCTTTATCATCTTAACTGTATATCTGCAGTGTGAGTACAAAACATTTCCTGTCTAAAGGCACTACTGCCCTCTGATCTCAGTAGATTTGGAGATGTCATTATTGTGCTGCTCACTGTTCTCCTTAGGCCTGTTTCACATGGGCATTTAGCTTGTATAAGAACAGTGTGCACAGCAAGCTTTGACAACGCATTTGCTGAGCTTTCAGCAAACTTATTTAAAGTACCATTTACCTCCAGTTTGTAAATGTTGAACACAGAACCAAATAGGAGTGTTGTTTGCCACTTGAAGCAAGCTGTTAGCAGGCTTCAACAAGCTTCAATAAGTTCTGAAGCCTGCTAGCGGCTTGCTTAAAGTGGCAATCAGCACTCCCACTAGGATCTGTGTTCAACATTTACAAAATAGTTGAATGGTGCTTTAAGGAGTTGTAAAATCAGGTTTTTTATCTTAATGCATTCTATGCATTAAGATTGAAAAACCTTCTGTGTGTAGCAGCCTACCCAGCACCCCCTAATACTTACCTGAGCCCATCTCTATCCAGCAATGTCCATGAGTCCCTTGGCTCTCCGGGACTCTCCCTCCTGATTGGCTGAGACACAGCTGGCTTTGACAGGTACCTGCTCCCACGGCTCGAGAGGAAGTTCTCCCCTCCACCTCTCTCCCTGCAATCTTCTGAAACACAGGTCCCAGGAGATTTCCTGGCCAGTCAGGATGCGCAGGATGAATCACACATGCGCAGTGTGCACCCGGCTGTGAGGCCGCAAGCTGCCGCAGCCGGTTGCCCGCACTAGTAATGCTGGGAGAGCCGTGAGAGAGAACCGAGGGTTCGGGCGGCTGCATTGCTGGATCGTGGGACAGGTGTGTGTGTGTGTTAAGAGTCAGCAGCTACACTTTTTGTAGCTGCTGACTTTTAATAAACACAGAAATGGCTGGCACAGCCTTAATGGTTCAGTTGCTCTTTAACCACTTCCAGACCTTCGATGTACCCATACATGGTTATACAGGGATAATGCCTGCAGCCGCGAGCATCACCACTGTACCATTTTTAGTTGACAGCTCTCTTGTAAAAGCAATCCGAGCGGTCTAACTAGCCACTCCACTTCCATAACGCGCCATTATAAAATGACGTCGGCAGGAAGGCTGTCTAGATGTGGGCGTCATATGACGTCTGCCCGCTCTTGCCACTACTGCGCGCCCCGGGGGCGTGCAAGGCAGCGATCGGGTGAGGCTCGTCCCTCGGACTGAAATTGGCTGTTTACCACATGATTGGCTGTGTCAATCACAGCCGATCACATGAGCGGCTCCAGCGCGAGCCGCTCATTCTCTCTTCAATGAGCGCGGCGATCGGGGACGAGGCTCATCCATCGGACAGAGCCCATCCCCGATCTAGGTAAAGAGCCAATGAAATTGGCTTTTTACCACGTGACCGGCTGTCAATCACAGCCGGTCACAGAATGTCAACAGAGAACACGGAAACTAGCTGTCACCGTGTTCTCCTCACACACTGATCCTGTGTGAGGAGGAGATTGTGGTAACAGCTAGTTACCAATTACAGTGCACCCCAAAACACACTGATTCCCCCCCCCCCAATAAAGAGCACCTGTCACTAGCCCATCAAAGTACGTGTCACTAGCCCATCAAAGTACCCGAGTACCTGTTACCAGCCCATCACGTACTCTGATGACAGGTACTCGGGTACTCTGATGCGCTGATGACAGGTATTCGGATACTCTGATGACAGGTACTTGGGTACTCTGATGTACTTTGAGTACCTGTCACCGGAGTACCCGAGTACCTGTCATTGGAGTACCCGAGTACCTGTCACCAACCCATCAGGTACTCTGATGACAGGTACTCGGGTACTCTGATGGGCAGGTGACAGGTACTCGGGTACTCTGACTGGTGACAGGTACTCGGGTACTCCGATGACAGGTACTTGGGTACTCTGATGACAGATACTCAGGTACTTGGAATACCCGAGTACCTGTCATCCCAGTACCCGAGTACCTGTCACCAGAGTACCCGAGTATCTGTCTCCAACCCAGAGTGCCCGAGTACCTATCTGCATTCCATCAGATTACCCGAGTACCTGTCTCTAGCCCATCAGAATACCCAAGTACTTCTCGGAAGCTCATCAGAGTACCCAAGTACCTTTCTGAGTGTACCTGAGTACCTGTCTGCAGCCCATCAGAGTACCTGAGTACCTATCTGCAGCCCATGCCTCCTAGATTATGTGTTGGGGTGTTTTCTTTCCAAAAAGGGGTCATTTTGTTGGGGTTTCCATTGTCTTGGGGTTCCAGGGCCTTCAAAAGTGTGATAGGTTGTAATGAAATTAGACGTGTAATTTATGCTCCTAGAACACCTGACGGTGCTTCTTGGATGTTGGGCCTCTGTATGTGGCTATGCTGGGACAAAGTCCCACATATGTGGTATCGCCATACTCAGGAGGAGTAGTAGAATGTATTTTGGGTTGTCATTTTTGCTATGTACATGCTATGTGTTAGAAATATCCTATGAATTGACAACTTTGTGTAAAAAAAAAAAATGCGTTTTCATTTTCTTTCCACATTTTCCAAAAACTTGTGGAAAAAAATGACATGTTCAAAAGACTCATTATGCCTCATAGAATATACATTGGGGTGTTTGCTTTCCAAAATGGGGTCATTTTGTGGGTAATTCCATTGTCCTGGTGCTCCAGGGCCTTCAAAAGTGTGATAGGTCGTTAGGAAATTATATGTGTAATTTGTGCTCCTAGAACACCTGACGGTGCTCCTTGCATGTTGGGCCTCTGTATGTGGCCTAGCTATGTAAAAGTCTCACACATGTGGTATCACCATACTCAGGAGGAGTAGCAGAATGTATTTTGGGGTGTAATTGCAAGAATGCATATACTGTGTGTGAGAAATAAAAAAAAATAAAATAAAAACCCAGTGGTGATTAAATACTACCAAAAGAAAGCTCTATTTGTGTGAAAAAAAATGATAAAAAATTTGATTGGGTACAGGGTTGTATGACTGAGTAATTATCATTCAAAGTGTGAGAGCGCCGAAAGCTGAAAATTGGTCTGGGCAGGAAGGGGTTGTAACTGCTCTGTATGGAAGCGGTTAAAAGCAGCAGGTGGGGACGTCCACGTCCCCTCCCGCGGTTTTCTGTGGCTTGTTTGGGCTCTCCCCTCCCATCGGGAGACCTGAGCAACCAGCCAGCGCGTCTGCCAGCTTGTTGGACAACCGAACAAAGCCAGGATCGGCTTTGATCGGTTCTCTGCTTTGGTAACCCGGAAGCGATGACCTGATATTTACTTCCGGGTTACCCGGACGTCAACAGCGCCATTTTGAAAAAATCAAAACCATTCAAAACGGTCACATTCCTATTGCTGTCACAACGATGTTTACATTCCTTGTGAAAGCAATAAAAGTGGTAACATAAAAAGTTTAAAGAAACGGTGTATAAAAAAAATATATATTTATATATATTTATATATATATATATATTTTTTTTTTTTCCCCATTTTTTTGTCCCCCATTCAAGTGTGCAAAGGTGAATGCGTGCGTCTGTCATGCACACACAGTGATCGGTCCCACACGTGAGGTATCGCTGCGAACATTCGATTATGGGCAGTAATTCTAGAACTAGACCTCCTCTGTAAATCTAAAGTGGTAACCTGTAAAGGCTTTTAAAGCGTCGCCTATGGATTTACATTGTTTGTTGCTGTTTCACGGGCGTGTGCAATTTTAAAGCGATGTTTACATTCCTTGTGAAAGCAATAAAAGTGGTAACCTAAAAAGTTTAAAGAAACAGTGTAAAAAAAAAAAAAATATATATATATATATATATATATATATATATATATACTGATTGTTACATGTAAACAAAAAGTGCCACAATTGGCCTGGTCCTTAATGCTGTCAATGCACCGCAGTGCAGGTTATAACACACCAGAACCTTTTTTTCCATTGCAACACTTTACAGTTCGCAAAGTGTTAATGCACCACTCTGGGGACAGGGGGAAAAAAAAAAAAAAAAACCTTTTGCAGTACGGCCTTCCTGCAATGCAAGGGCTAGATTCTCATTAAGTCTAGGGGTAGAGCAGAGGTGTCAAATTCCATTTCTTTGTGGGTCGCATAGGCATCATAGTTGCCCTTAGAGGGCTGGTTGTATCTGTAAGACTAGATGTCCAGAGCACCCCACCCCTCCTTACATCAGAAGTCAAGAGTCCCCTATCCTCGCTTACATCACAGTGCGCCCCCCTTACCTTATGCTTCCGCCGAGAAGAAGATGGGGATGGAGCTGGGACCAGAGCAGGTCTGGAGGAGGACCAGAGGTTAACTGGAGTCTGCGGACTGCTGAGACCAGGGGAGGCAAAGAGGGGGTGTTGCGACTGCACAAAGAGGCGCAGAATCTGTAGGAGGATTTTTGTCTGCTGCTGACTGCTAAGACGGGGTGGAGAAGAGGGGGTTCCACAGCTGCAGGAATTGTTGAGGGCCACATGAAATGGCCTGGTTGCGGCCCTCTGGCCTTGTGTTTGAAACGTGGGTTAGAGGAATTAGCTGTAATAATTATTCCTTGTTCTAATAAACTTTCTCCAAGCTGTACGACTGGTTCCTTGAAGCCTTACTATGCTACGCGGTCGCACTCTGACATTGTTCCATACAATGCAGGACCAACAGTGCTGAATTGTACATGAGGACAGTGAGGCCTGCCTACATCCTAGAGTAGGGGTCTCTAAACTTTCTAAAAAAAAAAAGGGACAGTTTAGTGGAATGTTTAAGGGCAAGATGAAACCAAGCCAATGACTAAATCCGGCCCCCGGGCCACAGTTTGGAGACCACTGACTCGGAGCATCTTCGAGAAGAGGAGAGAACTGAAGCCTGCCAGAATGATTTATATGGCAAATATTACATCTTATTCATTCACCTGGTATGCAATGAAAATATACTAGAGATCACAGACATGTTTATAGATCAGCAGGTGATTCTAAATACCTTGTTTTTTTTTTTATTATGAAGAAAGCTTTTCTAAATATTAATTAACGTGTAGAAATTCTTGGAAAACTATCAAAATGAGTCATGTGATTCAGGATCCAAAACCACAGTTCACGTGAATGATGACATCAGCACTCTCGGTTAATGAGTCATACAGGGCATTACTTCCTGCCAAACAACACTTTGCTTTTTTTTCCCATCACCTATGGATCATTGGCAAGCTAGCTTCCCTTTTGGGGAAACAAACAGTATATTGATATTCTGTCAGAATTTTTCATCTGGTATTATGCTCCTTACCTGCCCAGCCTAAAATATTTTCATTGCGTTAAAAGCAATCAGCGGTCAGTGAAAGTAAAACTGCAATAACCCACATGAAAATGAAGAGAACACATTTTTGAACACTGCAAACATATGGTAAAGATTTCAGGATAATAAGGGAATAAAATGAGGGTTATTTATATGTTGATGAGAAGTCGCTTTTAATGTAAATTAAATGAAGATTCTGCAAGAGAAGAGAGCACTCGTAATTGCTAGTGACTAATTGTAGAGGCACGGAGCCAAACGCTGCTGGCGTAGAGACTCTTTAATGGATTTGTGAGAAGGTAGTGGCTTTGGAGTCTTGGGTTAAAATATGCACAGTTGTCCAGCTTTGTTGAAGTAAATCTGCCCATATGACCCGCATTCAGTTTAATGATGCCGAGTGGACAAATGTCCCATGAAAACCCAAGCCCCAGCCTTGGAAGTAAAATCTTTAAACACGCCGTACAGTAAACTAAACAAATTCTGAATTTGCTCCAAGTCGTCTCCACAATGGATCTTTTAATTGGGTTTCAGGGCTAATTAGCGAAAGAGGTTTTATCTCTCCCAAAGCCTTCGAGCTTGCATTAGCTAGCAAGAGCTGAAGACATTAATTAATCATTAATCAGAGCAAGGCAAATAATTCAACTTTTCAGAGTTGCAGTGAAACTAGTTCCAAGGTCAATATATTACGGGAATATTGCGGACTGTAGGAATGGATTGTCAAGCTAAATGATATTAACCCTTGTTCAGTTGAGTGGAGATGTCGTATCGCAGGATAACTGTGCTTTAAAAACTATACGCATAGTAAGCTCAAAGGTTATTGTTGGAAAATTAGAATGACTGTTCACTTGAAGTGGACCGGTCATTAAAATTACACATGAATCCTTATGGGCACATGGCAGCATTACTAAATAATGTTTTTTGAAGAAAAGTTGCTCCATCTCATAATAAAGAAATGTTTTCACCAGAATTTGGTCCTTCTTCAAGCCTGGAGCATGGAAGTACCAGTGCTAGTCTGAAACGTTACTTTGTATTTAGATATAGGGGTGATTTACTAAAGCTGGAGAGTGCAAAATCTCGTGATGCTGTGCATGGCACCCAATCAACTTCTAACTTGAGCTTGTTTAGTTAAGCTTTGATAGAAAAACCTGGAAGCTGATTGGTTTCAATGCAAAGCTGCACAGATTTTGCACTATACAATTTTAGTAAATTAACCTTATAGTCGTCTTATTTTTTTTATCCTCTTGCTAATGTATCCCCATAAAAAGAGATATTTTAGGCATGGGAACTCCCATGGTGCCTGCTACTCTGCAGCTGAGCTCTTGTTTGTGACTTAAACAGTAGGCAGCCTTGATCACATGGTCTCGAGCAGCATTGTGGATGTTTCATGTAATTAGAGCCTACAGAAAATCTGTTATTGTCAATCGGGCAGAAACTGTCAGACCAACTTGCAGTTGGGTAAGAGGATTGCCAAGGCATAAACAGTGTGCAGCACTATTAGGAAGGAAGCATTGCCTGTATACGTAATAATGGCTATCTTCATATACCAATGTAATCACAAACTATATTAGTTTCTGTATGTGGAAACAAGGTTTATGCTACATTATTAAATATTTGGCTTACAGTAGATTGATGAGACATACACACACAGATACACACAGCTATTTCCCTTTTAGACCAGGGGTGTCAAACTCCATTTCATTGTGGGCCACATCGGCATTATGGTTGCCCTCAAAGGGCCTGTTGTTTCTGTAAGTGCCGGTTCACACTGTTCCGACTTGTCAGGCGACTTGGTCGCCTGAAAAGTAGCGGTCCATGCTGTGCAATGGAACCGTTCTAATAGGAGCGTCTCAAGTCGCTCCGACTTAGAAAAAGGTTTCTGCACCTTTTTTTTGCAAAGTCGGATTGACTTGCATTGACTTCCATTATGTGAAGTCATTGCAAGCCGCGCCGAAGTTGCGGTGCACGGGTGACGGCATTAGTCGCCCAAAGTCTGGTCGGATCAGTGTGAACCGACACTAAGACTATATGAATGTATCTACTAGGGATGCACCGAAATGAAATTCTTGGCCGAAGCCGAATAATAATGAAATGTTTGGCCGAAGGCCGAATACCGAACGCGGTGTTTCGCATTTTTTCCATTTATTTTGCCAATTTTTTGTCCTCTCTCTTGTCCTCTCATGTCTCTCTCTCTCTTGTCCTCTCATGTCTCTCTCTCTCTCTCTCTCTCTCTCTCTCTTGTCCTCTCATGTCTCTCTCCCTAAATGTTACTGTAGGGAATGGGATTCATTGCACACTGCAGCCTTGTACCATAGGGTTAATGTTAGTGACACTGTAGGGATTGGGAAGGATGCTGGGAATGGAAATCAGGAAGCATGCAGGCAGCCTTGTAAATTTTAATTGCAGATACAGGGCACTGGGCAGGTCAGGGTTTATATGGTAACATCAATTACTCAGTGACAGTCAGTCAGTGTCAGTGTGGACTCGATTAGATTATACCGTGACAGACAGTCTCTCATAGTGGTGGTAGTAGGAGGCTGGAGGTGGACTAGTAGGAGCCTGGAAAGGAGCACAGCCTACAGTAGCGGCACAGCGGATCCAATCAGGTGTGCAGGCACGCGTTATTGGTTCGCTGTGCAGCTAATCACATCGTGATTGGCTTTCTGAATGTGCCATTGAAAAAACTAGGGAGGAGAGTAAGACTCACTGAATGTGTGGGGCGGGCTGCAGTGCACGAGTGAGTAATGTATGTATGCTCACCGCTGAAGTGTCCCGGCTTCCCCTGCCTAACACGGAAGTCTGTGAGTCCTCCTGTCCTCCTCCGAGTCCCTTCCCCCTGTAAATATCGTGACCTCGGCGATATGAATATCGCCTAAGGCCCCAGAACGATAGTCGATATCATATCGACTATCGTTCAGCCCTATTGTTCGGCACAAAATTATTCGGCCGAACACCGAAAGTGCTATTTTTTCTATTTTCGGCCGAATAATGTTCGGCCGCCGAATATTCGGTGCATCCCTAGTATCTACTCCTTTATTATGGTAAATAATTGCTTTTGCATTCTCCCCTTTTGGCATTTTTTTAGGGTGGACATGGGTAACTTCCAGGGACCATCGGACCTGCCTGTAGGTTCCCTCCTCCCATCATTTAATCCCTCAGTGAGCTGGGCTTCCCCCACTCCCTTCCCCTCTGTCTGGACCTGGAGTCTGGTGGGGGTCCCAGGGAAGAGAAAGCAGCGGAGACCATTGGGGTTTCCCTCGCTATCCCCACTCTTTAAGGGTCCTGGGATAGTGTGTGCCCTGCCCTGGTAGTCTGGAGGGTTCCCAGTGTAGGAGACCCCTAGGTACATGCCCTACTGTTTGCAGTGTGGGTATAGTGCGGGGGGGGGGGGTCCCGGCGCAGAGACTGGTGAAGAGTGTGCAGCAGAGTCTCCCCTAAAGAGGGTGCAGTGTTGCAGAGCAACAGGGAAGATACTGCATGCTTCAGCGTTTGTTGCGGATGGTGGCCATTTTCCCTTAGTCTGGCTGGTCTCGTTTGGCGGTCATGTTTGTGTAGTCCAATGATGTCACAGGGTCCATTTTCTCTTAGTCTGGGAAACGCTGGAGATGACCGAAGCCTCATGGGTTTGCGAAGCTCCTCCTCTGTTTCCTCTTCCTGTGCCCAGGACATATGAACTGGAATGGCGTCCATGATGATGCTGGGTTCAAATTTTTGGCGCTCCTCTGGTCGGTAGGGTGAGTCCTTGGAGGTCCCGGTTATCTCTCTCTTTGCTGATAGGTACCCTGAGTCTTCAGGGGATCCTTTAGCGGTGCTAAAAGATCGTTTTTGTACTGCAAGGTCATCCTTTCCTTATGGAGTGTCAAGGGCACATCTCCCCCACTGACCCCCTCATGAAGGTGGCAGGTCCCTCGAAACTCCAGCTTCCCATTGTTCCACTGACGGTGGTCCTGCAGTCCTTAGTATCCCAAGTGGAAGTGGCATGTGGGCAAAGGCCCAGGAGGAAGTGTCCCCCGCCTTCCCCTGCTCAGTCTGTCTAATCTGATTCTGAGCCAGATGCCGCAGTGGACTCGGCCTGTCCAGGGGGACTTAATATCACTTTAAAGAGACTTTAAAAATGGAGGATGTGGCTGATAAAGCCACGGACGTGGCTGTGTTGTTTGGTACGCATAGGTCACCTCGTACTCCAAAGGTGTTTCCCTTATGTTCCTTATTTTGACAGGTAATGTCCGAACTACCTAAGGTCCCCCCTATCCCTGTCCAGGGAATTGATTTACCTCAGTCTGATTTTAATTCTGACCTGGGTGGTCCTTCCTCTGGACAAATTTCAGGAACCACAGGCCATGATTCACCGGCTGCTGTCAAACTGTTCTCTCTCCCGATTTGCATACAGGTTCTGAGTCTGGTGGTATCCACCTTCAAGACAGTTCTGTTTGAACAATCCTACATGCAGCTCTTTTAGCAGATTCGGCTCCACAGGAGGATACTGAAGTTCGTGATCATGGGTTCCTCTGGCAGATGCAACAGGCATTCAAGGGCCATGGTAAGGCCAGAATCATTCTCAGCTCAGGCTCTTCCTGCAGTTCCTGTGAGGAATTAAGAGCGAGGATCTTCCAATCATCCTGATGGCCATACACGTCCCTTGGGGGCTTCCTCTCAGAGAAGTTGTCCCAAGGGCTAATCTACCATACTGCTTTACAGTCGCTGGTTTTAAGGGCTATTGAAAGCCAGGTACTGAGGTAGAGAGGTTTGTCTGGATCAGTGATCCCTACTATGATGAAGGCGAGGAAGTCGTCTTTCAGCAAGATATACCATCGTACTTGGAAAGCGTACATTTCTTGGTGTGAGTCTATTGGCGCTCATCTGTACGGTCTCTTTTGCCACCATGGGATTTAAATTTAGTGTTTTCATTTCTTCAGAAACCTCCATTTGAGAGTATTCGGGAGATTCCCTTGTCTGCGTTATCTTAGAAGGTGACATTCTTGGGGGCTATTATCTCGGCCCGCAGGGTATCGGAATTGGCCGCATTACCCTGTCGCAATCCCTATTTGGTGGTCCATAGGGTTAAAGTGGTTCTTCGTCTATCATTCCTGTTTCAAGTTATCTCTGACTTTCATTTAAATGAGGACGTTGTGTTGCCTTCCTTGTGTCCCAAGCAGGCTCATCCTTAGGAATTTGCTTTGCATATCTTGGATGTGGTTCGTGCGATTCGGGTGTATCTGGCAGCTACTAAATCCTTTTGGAGGTCAGATTTGCTTTTTGTGGTTACGGATGGACCAAGAAAAGGGCTGGCCGCTTCTTTGGCTACCATCTCCAGATGGATCCGACAGACAGTGTCTAAGGCATATTCCATTAAAGCTCAGTTTCCACTTTTCCCTGTCACAGCGCATTCTACTCAGGCACTGAGTGCTTCTTGGGCCTTCCGTCATCAGGCATCAATATCACAACTTTGTAAGGCGACCACTTGGTTGTCGGTGCATACCTTCACAAAATTCTATAAGGTAGATACTTTGGCATCTGCGGATGCTTCTTTTGACCGCAAAGTTTTGCAGGCTGCTGTTTAAGATGGGCTGTTCCCTCCTTGAGGGGTGTTTTTCTTTAAACTTTTATTATTTCAGAGGGGGCTCCTGTGACCCGGTAAAGGCTTCTGTGTCCTGGTTAACGGCACTTAGGTTTAGCCTTGGGTTATTTTCCCCACCCCTCATTTTCCTTTTGGCACTGCTTTTGGATGTCCCAGTAGTTATGATTTATGGAGCACTGTGTCTGTCGATGAACGGAAGAGAACATGGGATTTTTGTACTTACTGTAATATCCTTTTCTCTGAGTTCATCAATGGACACCGCACCCACCCCTCTATGGCGTTCTGATCTGCTTGCTACTAAACTGATTACCTAGAGCAAACAGAGTGGTTATATACCATGCTGAGGATGGCCCATGGGTATAGCCAGGTGTTTTTTTTGTTCTGCCTAGTCCTACTCCTGGAGGAGGCAATATAACCCAGTAGTTATGATTTATGGAGTGCTGTCTGTCAAATCAGAGAAATGGATTTTACAGTAAGTACAAAAATCCAATTTTTTTCTGCCCTCCCTTACCCGAAAGATGCCACCCTCTCCGCCCACAGATGCATATGTAGTGAGATTTGATGCCCACAACCTTCTATTTGTTGAGATCCAACCTTGTAAGTTCTCTTTTCCTGACTGCATTGTTACAGTAGAGCCCTATAGAAGTCTATGGGGCTCATGTACCCCCGTCTCCTAGCCAGTAACCCCATAGCAAATGCAGCAGTAAAAGTGGGCTCTGTTCCTTACCCATCTATGAATTCTAAAGATTTGTTGTTTTACAAAGCGATTGGTACCCAGTTTTATTTCTGCTGACACCCTAGAGAAAGAGCGAGGCCTGATGTGGATGTAAGTAGGCATGACAACGAATTAAGTGGACGAGGACATTTTAAGGAGGCCTCTCATGCCATCTATGACCTCAAGGTAAAAGTGATACACATCCAAACAGACTCTCAAATGCAGGTCAGGAGCAAAAAAAAAAAAAAAATGTTTTTATGTAAACTAACTTGTAGTCTGGCCATAGATGTGAAATTGTCTCGCTAAGGAACTCTGCCCAGTATTGAGAGTCAAGTACAAACTTTGTGGTTACGGGTTAAGTTAGACTCCTAGAGCCAGGATATTTGATTGCGTCGGCTGGCACTCATATCACACCTGACTCCTTTCCAACACATCGGCCTTTCTTAAAGATGCCAGAACTAGATGCCAGTCCAGTCTTCCCTGTATTAAAGCTAGTCATATGTTACAAGATTATTTCCCACACTTGACACTTGTCTTTTTAAAGGAGATCTCCGTTGAACACTTTTGGATGCTTTGATGTTGAGATCTGTTTATTGTCTGAAGAGTGCTTTGTGCTCAATGAAATCTCTGCATTGATTTAAATGGAAGCTTAATAGCCGTGTCAACATTATTGCAGTTTTCTGTCTGTGTAACTGAATCTGAATCTCTGGCGTGACTTTCTCAATATGATATACTGTAAATTAAATTGGAATGCCAGCCAAACAGTTAAATACACAGATGAAATACAACAGTGTAAGCTGTCTGACCTGCCAAAATGTTTGTAATTCGGTTCAGCAGCTCTTGTGATACATTCCTGTCATTGTGCGTATTCAGCAGTTTACTTTGACATCTGTCTGTTGGTTGGAGTGTGTTAGTGCGCTGTCATTGCAGAGGAGGTTCCTATATTGCTCAACAAACACCCCTCTATGAATCCAGCACTATCATTTCCTATGGGCTGGCAGTGTACCTTCAAGTAAAATTAAACTTATAATGCAAACATTTGCCAGCAGGCAGGGACTTTTGGAAGAAGAACCTTTGGAAGCCTAAAAACTCCTCTGCTTACCTACTAGCATTTAAAAAAAAATATATCTATATTTTCACTGACTGCAGCATATGTGTAATACAGTGTACAATCCCTGTACATAGGATGGAGCTGGGTGCTTATATATTATTACTCCAATGCGCGTGCGTGGGTGTTACTCATTAGACTGTCCAACTGGCTAAGCAGGAACCTGGTAGAGGAGAAGGACATGGCAGTAGTGGAATGCAGATGGGTAGCTCTGTAACTGGCATCACTAGAGGAGAGCACACCCAGAGGTAAATCGGCCATAATGGGCAGGTGCACTGTGCATACTGGGTCTAGCTGGCCTTTCTTCCACCGGTTTAATTTTGCCTTTAATGCACCACAAAACATGCAGGTGCTACAAAGTACAAGGTTGTGTGTGTTTGTTTTGTTTTTTTTTGTTTTTTTTTTAGAACCTCTGGCAGGGTTTTAATGCTGACCCCATTTTATAGTGTACGTGCTAGGTAGATTCACCTTCTCTGGACTGGTGACCATTACCAAAGTTGAAAAGTGAAGGATAATCCCAAATTTTGGGTCGTCCTCAAAGCAGGAATAGAGGCGAAATCATCTAATGAGGACACTAATTCTGGTGACACACCGGGATTCCGTGACTTTGGAGGGATTTCTTCTCACTTTCTGTTTGGCTATGGGACAGGAAGTGAAGGGAAGTCCTCCAAATGGGGCGAAAGATGGCAAAAAAAAAACTGATGGGCATTATAAGCATCCCTTAGTCCCCGTTCACACTAAGGCGACCTGTGAGGCGACCTGGTCGCCTCACAGGTCGCCGTAGGTCGCCTTCCATAGGGAAGCTGCGGACCTGTTCTAATAGGAGTGACACAAGTCGCTCCAACTTAGAAAAAGGGTTTGGAGCTTCTTTGGGGCGACCAGGAGGCGACCGCCATAGACTTCAATGTTATGAAGTCCGTGGCGGCCGCTCCAAGGTCGCGGCACGCTGCTCGCACCGCGACCTCGGAGGTCGCGGTGCAAAGTAGCGTCGCTTGTATGTGAACGGGGCCTGACTCTGTCCAAAATGGGGGGAAAAAAAAGATTTGCTTTTTAGTTTTACTTAATTTTTTCTGCAGTGCTGTGTACCGCAACACCCAGACATCTGTGAATTGTGGTGCACTAATAGAGCAAGTGCATTAGGCTGGGCACTGGGGTGCCAATCAATGCTCTACCCTTGTACGCTGCATACAACACCCTATTTTATCTGTATCCATCTGTGTACAATAGTTTTGCATTGCTGATTCACATATATAAACTCCCCATCCAGCTGCCAGTGCATTAATACATGCAAGATATTGCTTGCTCCTGCTCTGTAGATTTCAGGCAGTTATGGTATTTGATACACAGGTGAAAACGTTTTTAAAATATCTTTCAGAGTTTCCTTTTTTTATAGTATGCATTCTTATTGCATTAAAAGGATAAAATGAACATCTTTTCACAATCTGGAAGTTTACAGAACAGATGACTGTAACATTGTAAAACTGAAACTGTTGTCTTCTATACGTGCAGTGTGTTCACTGGACTATGCAAGTCTGTGTGTGAGCGGTGCTGCTGTTCTGCACCCAGCTCTTATCAGAACATGGGGAATGCTGAACTTTCACCTCTATATCCATTGTGTCACCATGGTATTCTGTTTGTGCCTAAGAGAAAATCACCTCCATGCTTCTGTGAAAATTAGTATTAAGGTCTCACTTTTTCTTTGTCCCTTCATTATCATTTTTAAAATATTGATTGTTCCACCTCTAACATCATTCCAACGAAAGATGGCGATACAAACATGGCATACTTCTGTCTATAGAGAGGGAGGGGATCACGCTACAGACATCCATATCCTCGCTTGAAGACTCAAGCCTTGCCAATTCATGGTCAGATAGGCCTTACAGACATGTGAATGTTCTGTGATCCCTCCATAAATGGTCAGATCAGACAAACTCTCTGTGATGTTTGTGAAAACCTTTATGTCCACTTTGAAATATAGGTGTCCCAGCATGGCTACAAGTGCTTTAGGGGAGTTGAAAGTGTGGGGAAATTTTCTTTGTATCCTTTGTTTAGATTTTGACCTTACTTTGGAGGGATTTGGAGGGAAGTTACATAGTTAAATAGTCTGTGAGGCTGAAAAAAGACATCGGTCCATCTAGTTCAACCTATGATGTGTGTGTGTGTGTTTTGCTGTTAACCGTACATTGTATACCCCTTTATGTTGTGGTCTTTAAGGTGCCCATCTAATAGTTTTTTGAAACTATTGATGTTACCTGCTGATACCACTGCTTGTGGAAGAGAATTCCACATCCCCACTGCTCTGACAGCAAAGAACCTCTTACGCATTTTAAGGTTAAACCGTTTTTCCTCTAGTTTTTGTGAGTGGCTACGTGTCTTATTGTATTCCCTTTCTCTGAAAAGTTTGTTCCTTATGCTAGGGTCATCACCAGTACAGTATTTGTACATTGATATCATATCCCTTCTCAAGCGTCTCTTCTCCAGAGAGAATAAGTTCAATGCTTGTAGTCTTTCCTCATAGCTGATGTTCCCCATTCCCCTAATTATTTTTGTTGCCCTTCTCTGGACTCTCTCCAGTTCCAAGCGCATCCTTCCTGAGGACCGGTGCCCAGAACTGGACAGCATACTCCAGATGTGGCCGGACCAGAGTCTTGTAGAGTGGGAGAATAATCTCTTTATTTCTGGAGTGAATCCCCTTTTTATACATGCCAGTATTCTGTTGGCTTTGCATGCCACTGCCAAGCCTGTTGTCCACTAGTACCCCCAGGTCCTTTTCTATCTTAAATTCACCCAGAGGTTCCCCCCCTCGTGAGTAGCTTGCCTTCATGTTTCTGATGCCCAAGTGCATTACCTTACATTTTTCAACATTAAACCTCATCTGCCATGTAGTTGCCCATTATTTTGTTCAGGTCTGCTTGTAAGGTTTCTACTTCCTGCATAGAAGATATTGGCCTGCTTAGTGTAGTATCATCCGCAAATGTGCTGGATATCCCCTCCTCTAGATCGTTTATGAATAGATTAAACAGGATTGGTCCCAGGACAGATCCTTGGGGGACCCCACTTTCCACACCCACCCAATCTGAGTACTCCCCAATTATCACCACCCTCTGGACTCGCCCCTGGAGCCAGTTCTCTATCCAGGTAATCACCCTATGGCCCATTCCTATGTACCTTAGTTTGTACAGTAAGCGTTTGTGGGGAACTGTGTCAAATGCCTTTGCAAAGTCCAGATACACCACATCCACAGGCCTTCCTTAATCTAGATGGCAACTCACTTCATCGTAGAAGGTTAAAAGATTGGTCTGGCAAGATCGATTTTCCATGAATCCATGCTGATTACTACTAATACCGTTTTCATTACTAAAGCCTTGTATATAGTCTCTTAACATCCCCTCCAAAATCTTGCAGACTACTGATGTTAGGCTGACCGGCCCATTGTCACCCGGGATATATCTCGGCCCTTTTTTAAATATTGGTACCATGTTGGCTTTTTTCCAATCAGCTGGCACCATTCCCTTCTGTAGACTATCCTTAAAGATCAAGAATAATGGTCTGGCTATCACCTGGCTGAGCGCTTTAACCCAAGGACTCTTGGGTGCAAGCCATCCGGTCCTGGTGATTTATTTATGTTAAGTTTCTCTAGTTTAGTTCTAAGTCTATCTTCTGTTAGCCATGGGGGTGCTTCCTGAGGTGTATTATTTTAATTTATCATTACAAACTGGGTTAGTGTAGCCCCCCAATTCTTTTGAAGACTGAAGATAAAAAATTATTTAACACTTTCGCCTTCTCTCTGTCCTCTGTGGCCAGATTCCCTCCATCGTCTTTTATGGGGCCTAGCCTTCTTACTATTTATATACTTCAAGAATTTCTTGGGTTTTTTTTTACTCTCTTCCGCTATATGTCTCTCGTGTTCTTTTGTAGCCGCCTTGATTCCGCCTTTACATTTCACTCTTTGTAATGCTTGAATGTTGCCAATGACCCCACAGCCTTGTATTTTTTGAAGGCCTTTTCTTTAGTATTAATATACATTTTTATGTTGGAGTTTAGCCACCCAGGGTTTAGTTTTGCTCTTTTAAATGTATTTCCCTTTGGAATGCACTGGCCAATCCCTTTGTTTAGTATGCTCTTGAAGCACTCCCATTTTTCCTCCGTGTTCTTTGTTCCCAGGGTTCTATCCCATTTGATATTTTTTAGCAAAGAGCGCAGTTTAGGGAAGTTGGCTCTTTTGAAATTCAGTGTCCTTACATTACCCTTGTGTTTCCTATTACTATGATTTATACTGAAACGAATTGACCTATGGTGACTGTTTCCTAAGTTGCCCCGTATTTCTATATCCGTGATCAGGTCTGTATTGTTGGTAATCAGTAAGTCTAGTACCGCATTGTTTCTTGTCGGTGCGTTCACCATCTGACCCATGAAATTGTCCTGCAAAACATTTTGGTATCTGCCGAGCCTTGGATGAATGCGCGGTTCCTTCTGCCCAGTCTATATCTGGATAATTAAAGTTCCCCTATTATAATGACATTTCCCATCCTTGCTGCCAATCCAATCTGTGAAAGGAGGTCCTCCTCCCTCTTGTTGGGGGGCCTATAGCATACGCCCAATATTACTTTCCCCATAGTGCCTTCCCATTTGAAGTTCTACCCATAGGGATTCTACCTCATCCATAGCTCCATTATTATCATCCCTCATATTTACCTGTACACTGTTCTTAATATACAGACATACCCCTCCCCCTTTTTTTACCTTCTCTATCTCTGTGATAAAGGGAATACCCCTGAATGGTCACCAGCCAATCATGAGAGCTGTCAAAGAAAGTCTCTGAAATCCCCACAAAATCTAAATCCTCCTCATACATCTGCAGCTCATGCTCTCCCATCTTGTTGGCCAGGCTTCTAGCATTGGTATACAAATGTCATGGTCTTACCTTCTTGCTGTTCTCCTTCGTTTGACATGTGCTGGCGGCCATCTTGGTTTCTGGGTCTCTTGTAGCCTCCCACCCTGCGGCTCCTCCTTCCCACTGGGAGGAGCTGGATGCCTAGCTCATATATATAGGAGGTCTGTGGCTTCAGTTCCCTGCTTGGTCCTCCTGTGTTCACATGCTTCTAAGACTGCTGCTGCTTCTGGTTCCTGTTTCTGGCTTCGTCTGACTACCCTGCTGGTTCCTGATCCTGGCTTCGTCTGACTACCCTGCTGGTTCCTGATCCTGGCTTCGTCTGACTACCCTGCTGGTTCCTGACCCCTGGCTTCGCAAAGACTCTGCATCGGTTTCGCCATCCGTTTGGACTTTTGCTTTATAGCTTGTTTTTCAATAAAGCTTTCTTATTTTCACTTATCTGTGGTTGTACGTCTGGTTCATGGTTCCGTGACAACAAACCTTGTAATTTTGACCGGGTGCATACTATATCCTCGTTTGATGTTGTTTTTAGGCTGCTCTTGCGATTTATTTATTTATTTTTTTCCCCCCATAACCACCTTGGGTTTTGGAACTCTGAACACCCTACCGAAGTAAAGGGGAACATCCTTGATGGGACACAGATGGCAACAAACTGACAGAGGTTATAATCCTCCTTTTACTCTATCCAAAATGGGGGGGGGGGTAGTTTTACCTTCAGTTACACTTTAAGTCCTGTCAGTTTCGATGTAGGGCCTCCATTTGTCAGACTTGTTTTTCCATCACATCCACAGGTTCTTAATTGGATTGATATGTGGAGCAGTTGAAGGTTCTTCAAACTTGCTGTTGTGTTCTTTAAACCATTCTTGAATTCATCAGACCAGACCACCTTCTTCCATGGCTTTGTCTGGTAGTTTAGATCAGTGTTTTTTAACCTATTTCAGTCAAGGCACCCTTTAAAATTCTGCACCATCTCGGGCACTGCATTCTAAACTGTAAAAAAACTAAGCTAATGGTTTTAAAAAAATTCAGCAACATCAACACACGTAGGACACCCAACGTTAAAAGTGATTTATACTTCCTAAGTAAATTCACCTTTGCTCACTGGTACTGATTAATATTCCAATGTTTTTCTTCTCGCTCAGTTTGCCTCCCTCGCTTAGCTATTGTGATTCCAGTGCTGACAGAGAGGAGCAGGGGAGGGGCAAAGAAGGATGCTGTGCAGGCACCTGATGTCCTTCTTTTCAACCAATGGCATCCTATAATGTTTGTATGCCAGCGGCTCGAAGGTTGTAATGGTGCACAATGGTGTGGTTTTGTGTAAGTAAAAGGCAGGCTTGATCCACCCACTGGCGTGTATACAATTTTTGGGCAATTTTTAAGGATTTTGCCAAGGCACAGCAGTGGTTGAAAAAGGCTGCATAGATGCTCACATGCCCATTGTAGGCACTTTTGGCTGTGGACACGAGTCCACTTGAACACCCCGACCAGTCTGTGACTATGCAGCTTCACACACAACAAACTGCAATGCACTGTGTGTTTTGACACCCTTTTTAAGGGAGCCAGCATTAAAGCCAGCATTAAAGAAGTTGTAAAGTCTCAAGGTTTTTCACCTTTAATGCATTTTTTGGTAGGTCTTGACCACTGCAGACCAGGAACATCCCACAAGAGCTGCAGTTTTGGAGTTGCTCTGACCCAGGCGTCCAGCTATTACAATTTTACCCTCGTCAAAGCCACTCAAATTCCTAAACCCCATTTCTTCTGCTTTCAACACTTCATTTTCAGGGACAACATGATCACTTGCTGCCAAATATATCCCACCCACTTTCAGGTGCCATTGTAACAATATATTCCATGGTATTCCCCTTACCTGTCAGTGGTTATTTTCTGTTATGGCTGATCAGTGTGTGTGAGTTCATGTAATGTACACCAAAATCTGAGTCTGCTATATACAATAATATGCAGAAATTGGTTTTGCGAGGTCAGGTATATGCAGAAGTTGGTTTTGTGAGGTGATGTTTTTCCAGTATTCTCTCCTCTTGTTTTGTAGATTCACTGTGGCCATGTTTCTCACAAAATTGGAACCAGTCATGTCCTTTTGTTACTACAGCCCATCCTTTTAAAGGCTTAAAGATGGCTTTTTTCCACACCATTGTTGTAAAGACTGATATGTTGCAGCAGCTGCAATTAATTTATTGCTCACTTCAGGGCAGCCATTTATATTGTCCCAGTATTGTGCTTAGTAGTGTCATTGCTGTGTATTATTATCTGCTTTTATCCCAGATTATGATGTTAATTTACTCATGGTTTGTACTTTTTTTTTTCCCCCTTTACATAGGTTTTCTGCTAACTGGAATAAGGAATATTACAGTAATATCAGCATACTTGACAAAGTCTCAGGAAAAGTGGAAAGGTAAATTGTATTACTTCTTTTTTTCTTAGCAATTCAAGAGAAAACCAATCACAATGTTAAAATAGTACTATGATCTCCCTTAAAAAAGAAGTTGGGCTTTTTTTTTTTTTTTTTTAAATCATACTTGCCTAGGTGGATGCAGCATCTTTTCCCCACCAGCTCTAAGACTGGGAATCGAGCGATCAAACACCGCCAATTGCTTGGTTCTCAGAGCTCTGTGAGGGGAAAGCTGGTAACTGTCAGTCACCGCTCTCTGCTCTAAGTGTATCAGTTTACTGGCTTTTTTTCAGGCGTCTGGGACGAGGTTCAAGGGGCAGATCTTCAATACTTGGGATTGTCCCCAGAAGTCCCATCAGTATGGTTGTCAGATATTGGGATTGTCAGTTTCTGAGAAGCCATTGGGAATCCAAAAGCATGCCAGGCTGGGTTGAAATGGTGCAAATTGGCCACGTTATGTAGATTCGTTGCCATATACTTGTGGACAAATCTGATCTATGTTGTAGAAATGCTGGTACTGAATACATGTGAGGTATACGTATATACCAACATAGTCATTTGGCTAATTACCAGAACTGCCTCACTTTATCATGCAGTGTACTGGAAATGCCTGGACACCAGAGGTCGTGTCATCCTAGGGCCATTTATACTACCCTGAAGGACGGCACCACACTAATCTGTACTTCTGCATGAGGAGAAACCAACGCAGACTGATTACAACAGGGTGTGGCTTAGAATTCTCCTGACGGAACATGTGGACAGACAGGCATTTCACATCAAATACAAATGTTATAATTGCTGCGCTAAAACCATATCAAAACGCTGCACTAATAATAAAATCAGTATATTAAAAATTAATCTCCGGAAAGCAGCTGACACAAAAAGATAGAAACATGTATCTTAACAGAAATATGGTATAGTGGTGTCGCGCTAGTCCATATCCACCAGTATTGATAGACAGATAATATAAATGTAAGAGTAAGTCCCAAAAAGTGTCGGCAGGGTCCACATCCACTATAGCGATGAGAAGCAGTGAAGCAGGAAAGACCACCACCAAAACAGGATAATAGGGTACTCTTACCGACTATGTAGACCACTAAGGGTCAAAACCAGCCCAAATAATGATGTTGGCACCGACAGGAAGGGATCAATTAGTTTCCAGATGCTTCTTTCAATAAGGGTATATCTGGGTTCCCCCGACTCCTCCTTCAAGCACTCCGAAAATACAGAAAACAAGATCCCCTCATGGTGCAGTAATTCGATACAAAATGTATTTAAAAAGAAGAAAGCAGCTTACATGTCCATAGAGATATACTGGCATATCGGTAGCGTGGGTTTCCAACCGACAAAATGGCCGCCGCGTCCCTCTTCTGCGCATGCGCCTTGGCTCCAGCCAATCCCGACGCGTTTCGTCATAGAGTGACGTCGTCAGGGGTGTGGCTTGGCCCGAGACGCCTGCCAATCATTTGGCTAATTACCAGAACTGCCTCACTTTATCATGCAGTGTACTGGAAATGCCTGGACACCAGAGGTTGTGTCATCCTAGGGCCATTTATACTGCCCCGAAGGACGGCACCACACTAATCTGTACTTCTGCATGAGGAGAAACCAACGCAGACTGATTACAACAGGGTGTGGCTTAGAATTCTCCTGACGGAACATGTGGACAGACAGGCATTTCACATCGTTGTTCACCCACACTACACTATAACTAAAACTGAAACCACTGTCCAAAAGCCTGACAATAACACCTTGGCGCAGTCTGACCATAACAGCAAAGGGAAGCATCAGTTTTATCTCAATGGTCAGGCCTTTATTCTGGAAGAATATTACACTACTGAGAGAAACATAAATATGTTAATATGTCATGCTTACTGTAAATACTAGACCTCTGCTTCCCCTTCTAGTATCTTAGGACCACTCCTGACCGTTACCAATGTAATGTTTCCAGCACCGTGATGCCACCATCCCCACCTTACCAAGTTCCTTCCCCATGTGGTGGTGCTGTGGTGAGCTTTCATTTGTTCATTTCCCCTTCCTGTGTTATTTTTACTCCCTTCAGTCCTATATACTGCAATCTATTACTATTGGTCCAGTTCTGCTCTCCATGTCCAGCACTTGCACACTCATTACCACATCCTTTTTTTTGTCATGTTTGTATGCTATGCTGTGATCCTTCTGTGTGCGGTCCCGTTGCTTGGGTGAGCTTTTCAACATTTGTGAATGTATTTAGGTGGTGGATTTATGCAAGGCTAGATATACACACTTCAATTTCAATATAGATACCTCGAAATTGATGGATGTCTTCACCCAGCGTGGGTGGAGGAATTTCCATTGCTGGCTTATGTATTCTGACAGTCGTACACTCGTGGCTGACAGAATATCTGAACAGTGACTGCATCTGGTTGGCTGGGACTATTTGGCTGACCGTTTTTTTTACCCAGTTCCTTTGATTTTTAGGTCAAAGTTTGTCGAACCAGGTGATGCCGCCAGGGCCATCCACTGCTTAGATTTCAGCTGATTCAGCAGCAATTGGCCAAAATTTGATTGGTCAAAAGTATACTATGTAAAACGCGCTAAATCCTTGTTAGAGCTGCTGACCAACTCTCATCCCCTTCTGGGCACAATTTACATTAATATACACAAATATGACAGACAGCACTCTTAAATTCCTAACCACTTAATCTTGCATGTGTACAAATTTCTCAACTCCTAAGACTTAAAATATTTGTGTAAATTAAAGATTAGGCCCTCATTCACACCACTGCAACTTGTCATGCGATTTGACAGTGCCAGATCACATGACAAGTCGTACCCCATTGCCGGTGTAGCGTGAGAATTACCTACCCCGTGAGAATTACCTACCCCTCGTCACTTCCGGCCAGGAACAGCTGAGCAGCGCAGCAGTGCGCATGCTCACAGGGCCGGATACCTAAAGGGACGACAGAGGAGCTGACTAGTGCGCATGCGCACTAGTATGGAAATAGGACGGTGTACCGTGGGAAAAACCTACCCACGCGGCGGTTAAATAAAACAGCGGGGTTGCAATACGAATCATCTCCGCTCCTGTGGCTGTCACTTCCCTGCTCTCGGCAAGTAAATATAAAAGCGGCTGGCGTCTCCGTGATTTATGTTTACATACACCCGCCGCCGCTTTTATATTTACTTGCCGAGAGCAGGGAAGTGACAGCCACAGGAGCGGAGATGATTCGTATTGCAGCCCAGTTGTTTTAATGTAACGGCTGCATTCCATACAGTGCCGTGAACCGGAAGTGACGAGGGGTAGGTTTTTCTCACGGGTAGGTAATTCTCACGGAACACCGGCAATGTAACCATTCATATCACCGTGACTCATATGTACTGTCGATTTTCAATGAGACTTACATTACATAGACCAGTGTTTTTTAACCTTTTTTCAGCCATGGCACCCTTTAGAACTGCGCACAATCCTGGGGCACACCAGTGTGTGGGCTTGTTCACACAAGGAGGTGTGTCCGAGCGCAAGCGCTTTTTTGCATGTTCCCTCGTGTTGCGTTTTTGATTGGGCTGCTCAATGCTTGTGACACATGCAAAAAGGTGCTGGCATAACTTTTAAATTGAGCCCCACCAAAATGCATGGTCCCTGGATACCATGTGTTTTAGTGGGCACAAACATACATGCAATTGGTGGCTGCATAGGGGTGCCATTAAGAAGTAATGGTGCACACACACACACACACACAACTGCAAAAGGCAATGCATTTTTATGTAATTTCACATGCGTTACCGTACTGCACCTGGGATGAAAAGCCCTAAAATGTAGTTGGCAAGGCAGATTTAAAGTGATCTTCTAAAAAATAAGCATATCTTTATTAACCTGCTCTGTGCAACGGATTTGCACAGAGTGGGCGCGATCCTCCTCTTCTCGGATCCCCTGCTGGCACTCCTGACCCCTCCCCTCTGTTCAGTGCCTCCATGGGATGCTGCTTCCAATGGGGGCACTCATGCGAGCTTGCTCATGAGCCCTGCTGTTGCGTCCATTGATAGAGCAGGCAGAGGGACTCGGACCTGCCCCCCCCCGCTCCCTTGTCACTGGGTTTAATTGACAGCACTGGGAGCCAATGGCTCCTGGTGCCCCAGCAAAGCCAATGAGACCCGAAAGTGAGGGGAGAGAAGAACTGCTGACATTCACGGCGCTGGATCGAAAGAAGGCTCAGGTAAGTAAAAGTGGGGGTGAGGGGAGAGGCAGAAACCTAAACATTTTTTACCCTATATCAAGGAATGCATTAAGGTAAAAAAAATGTTTAGGCTTTAGAACCGTTTTAAGTGGTCAGTAGGTTGTAAGTCCCACAGCACAAAAAAAAAAAAAACCCTCAAATCCCCCCCTCCTAGTACAAATCTCCCCTCTTAGCACAAATCCCCCTCCAAAATCCCCCCCAAAGCCTGCCTCTTTGCCCTTGCCGCAGCTAAAATACACACAGCCCGGCAAAACTGAAAGCTATGCAAGCCGCCTGACCTGCCCTTAGCAACCAATGATGTCATCGGTTGGTAGGACGTGGGCGGGAAGCATGCATAGCTTTCAGTTTTGCCTGCAAAAGTACAGAAAACAACATGGGGGAGGAGAGAGTCAGGAGGATGCTGGATGTGATCTCTCCCCCTCCTCTGTACACAGACATTATAGTGGAAATATATAATGATTGGACAGTACAGGGCTGTATGTAATTTTACCGTGGCACCCCGGTTGAATAACCCTGGACTTCTATTAAATGAAGCCGCAGTGCAAATCGCTAAGTGGGTGTGACTTGTTTTTTTTTTTTTTTGCAGGAGGGAGAAAATGGGATTTAGGCATGCTGTCATTTTTTGTGTCTATTAAAATTTGATTTGTGTATGGTTTACTGGGCTGGAATTGTACTTTGCCTCTTGAAGACTGGATGGTCTGATTTTGTGATTGTTTCTAAATGGTCACCTTACCTTGTGCTCTGTCCCAAGTCTTGCAACAAAATGTCTATATACCATTGTTTAGAGTCGTTGAGAATCTTAACGTGTCCCTGGAAATCAGCTGATGGCCACATCTCTATAATGTGTCTATTTAAACACTTCCTGTTCTAATGCAGATCATTCCAGAGTGATAAGACACTTTGTATCATTCTGTAGATGGACTGTTGTAGATAGCCGTGGAGCTCATATGATGGGGCCCAGAGTACAGACAGAGGCCCCCGCCAGGTCATACGATGCCCATAGGTGATCTTGTTAAATTGCAGTCTTGATGTACGGCACTGAGTAAAATGAATGAGCCTGTCATACACAGAGATGCGCAAACCTCTTTAGTAAAGATTGCCATTGTCCATGAGCTGTATTTCTCAGCTTGCGAATGAATCACTTTTTACAGCCTTGTGCAATGTGACCACAGCACATCAGTGAGAGGTAAACTCAGGTTACACACAGAAGCAAAGGGTGCTGTTGAGACGTAATGTAATGTCCCTTCTCTTCTTAAAGTAAATAGGTTTTATCTGTTCAAATCGTGACACAATGTCCTTACGCACAGAAGTAGCGGGTAAATACACACCGTACTTTTGGTAGCTTGTGCTGTTAATAGGCTCTTAAAGTAAGATGAAAATAGAAGGAAAGAAACACATTAAACGTCTTGCGCTCTATAAGAACAGCCTTTACAATAGAGGCTTGTGCCCTTAAAAGCCAATATTGCTAAACTGTAATCATTACCAAACGTTGGTGCATTTAAGGCGTTTGTTTATAACTGTCCTTTTGTTAAAGTGAAGCTCCAACCCCCCCACCAAAAAAATTGAAACCCAGCAGCTACAAATACTGTAGGTGCTGACTTTTACTATCAGGACACTTAACTATCCTGGGATCCCGCGGTGTCCTCATCCAAGCTGATTCTTAAAACGGCTCTCGGATGCTGGTGCCACCATCTTGGGTAAGGGAAATCGGCAGTGAAGCCTTGTACAAATCGCCCTGCACTTTCTCAATGGGCCAGGTGCAACGAGGGTGAACTTCAAGCTCAGTTCTCCGTGGTGAACTCAGCAGGAAGTGGGAGCAGGTACCTGTCAAAACCAGGTACCCACTCTCCCCCTCCTCCCCTTAAGGTGCCAAATGTGGCACCTGAGATTGGGGGGGGGGGGGAGGCATGACAAATGGAGCTTTACTTTTTGGGTGGAGCTCTACTTTAAGATCTAAGATCTATCTATCTATCTATCTATCTATCTATCTATCTATCTATCTATCTATCTATCTATCTATCTATCTATCTATCTATCTATCTATCTATCTATCTATCTATCTCACCATGTAATGTAATGAGGCACCGCTTTATAGGCCATCATTTGAGACTGAATCAGCTGATATTAATTTGCACTGTCACGGGGCAGGATTGCTTATCAATTACTGATAGGTTTCAGGTGGTTATCTTGGCTTTCCATGCCTTTTTGAATCTCCCTTTCTTCAAGTGTTCAATACCTTTTCTGTGTGTCATTCCCTTTTATTACACATAACTTAATTTCTGAACTTATTTGTTTTGGTTTCTTTGGATTGCATGGATTGTTACCGATGTGGTGAAAATTTAATGTCAATAACACCTTTAATAATCTATTGCCTAGAACAATGGTGACGTGTACTTATTTTACCCTCTGTGTGTGTGTGTGTGTATGTAAATGTGTGTGTATGTATATATAGTAGAGATCGACCTATTATCGGCAACACCGATATATCGGGGGCCGATATGCACTTTCCCCGATATATCTGTATCGGCTTTTGGATTTACCGATATTGCTGATATTTTTGTGACGTCATTCCGTATGTTGCATGCACACGTTCTGCCTTGTAACACTGCCTCCCATGCCTGCGCGGACCATATTCACCGTGCGCGCCATTTCACCGTGCGCGATGCACTTAAGACAGCCTCCCAAGCCTCACACAGCCTCGTGTTACAGCCAGCTGCAGTCCGGTCTGGTCACGCTGCCAGTCATCCATCCACCCACAGAAACAGGATGCCAGCCCAGCGAGCAAGCAACCAGCTACCCAGATGACACCAAGCCAGCCACCCGCCGCCACCGTGACCATTGTTCCAGCAAGCCAGCTACCCGCCACAACAGGCCAGGGTGAGTGAGTGTGTGACACCAAGCCAACCACCCACACAACCGTGTGACCCCAAGCCAGCCCCCCACCACAGTGTTCCATCAAGCCAGCCACCCAATACAGTGTTCCTGCAAGCCAGCCACTCATAACAGGGTGACACCAAAGCAAGCCAGACAGCCACCACAGTGGAATGTGTCTATTTGGAATATCTAAAAAAAAAAATCTCATGACCAAGCTCCAGCAGCTGCAGTGTAAATTTATGAGGCCACATGTTGTAAATTTATTAGATCCTGAAAGGTGGGTCTGACTTCTAATCTGTCTTCCAGGATTGCACAAATGAAGGTTTGTGTGTCTCCTCTATTCCGTGGCTACTAAATTGCCTCTGTGTGACCTAAAAACATGGCATGTACATATACAGTATATTTAAAGGAACCTCTGCTTCCAATTCTGTAAGCGTAAAAATGAAATTGAATTAGTGCTACATCTATGAAAGAAAAAGGGAATTTCTATTTGCACATACTCATGCCACTGGCATATTATCAAGAGACCTACAGTATTTCACAAAATTCAGTACACCCCTCACATTTTTGGAAATATTTTATTATATCTATCCATGTGACAACCCTGAAGAAATGACACTTTGCTACAATGTAAAGTAGTGAGTGTACAGCTTGCATAACAGTATAAATTTGCTGTCCCCTCAAAATAACTCAACACACTGCCAATGATGTGTAAACTGCTGGCAACAAAAGTGAGTACACCCCTAAGTTAAAATGTCCAAATTGGGCCCAAAGTGTCAATATTTTGTGTGGTCACCATTATTTTCCAGCACTGCCTTAACCCTCTTGGGCATCGAGTTCACCAGACCTTCACAGGTTGCCACTGGAGTCTTCTTCCACTCCTCCATGACGATAGCACAGAGCTGGTTGATGTTAGAGACCTTGCGCTCCTCCACCTTCCGTTTGAGGATGCCCCACAGATGCTCAATAGGGTTTAGGTCTGGAGACACGCTTGGCCAGTCTACCACCTTTACCCTCAGCTTCTTTAGCCAGGCGGTGGTCGTTTTGAAGGTGTGTTTGGGGTCATTATCACGTTGGACTACTGCCCAGTCTCCGAAGAGAGGGGATCATGCTCTGCTCCAGTATGTCACAGTACATGTTGGCATTCATGGTTCCCTCAATGAACTGTAGCTTCCCAGTGCCAGCAGCACTCATACAGCCCCAGACCATGACACTCCCACCACCATGTTTGACTGTAGGCAAGACACACTTGTCTTTTTACTGCTCACCTGGTTGCCGCCACACACGCTTGACACCATCTGAACCAAATACGTTTATCTTGGTCTCATCAGACCACAGGATATTGTTCTAGTGATCCATGTCCTTGGTCTGCTTGTCTTCAGCAAACTGTTGCGGGCTTGTGCATTATCTTTAGAAGAGGCTTCCTTCTGGGATGACAGCCATGAAGACCAATTTGATGCAGTTTGCAGTGTATGGTCTAAGCACTGACTTGCTGACCCCCCACCCCTTCAACCTCTGCACTAATGCTGGCAGCACTCGTACATCTATTTCCCAAAGACAACCTCTGGATATGACAATGAACACGTGCACTCCACTCCTTTTCTCAACCGTGGCAAGGCCTGTTCTGAGTGGAACCTGTCCTGTTAAACCTCTGTGTGGTCATGGCCACAGTGCTGCAGCCCAGTTTCAGGGTCTTGGCAATCTTCTCCTAGCCTAGGCCATCTTTATGTAGAGCAACAAATCTTTTTTTCAGATCCTCAGAGAGTTCTTTGCCACGAGGTGCGATGTTGAACTTTCAGTGACCAGTATGAGAGAGTGAGAGAGATAACACCAAATTTAACACACCTGCTCCCTATTCACACCTGAGACTTTGTAACACTAACGAGTCACGTGATATCGGGGAGGGAAAATGGCTAATTGGGCCCAATTTGGACATTTTCACTTAGGGGTGTACTCACTTTTGTTACCAGTGGTTTACACATTATTAGCTGTGTGTTATTTTGAGGGGACAGCAAATTTACACTGTAAGGCCCCGTTCACACTGGGGCAATCCGACTTGCCGGGGCGAACTCATAGGTCGCGGCGCGCTGCTCGCACCGCGACCTCGGAGCGGCCGGCACGGACTTCATAACATTGAAGTCTATGCAGGTCGCTCCGGGTCGCCCCAAAGAAGCTCCGGACCCTTTTTCTAAGTCGGAGCGACTTGTGTCGCTCCTATTAGAACGGGTCCGCAGCTTCCCTATGGGAGGCGACCTACGGCGACCTGTGAGGCGACCAGGTCGCCTCACAGGTCGCCTTAGTGTGAACGGGGACTAAGGGATGCTTATAATGCCCATCAGTTTTTTTTTTTGCCATCTTTCGCCCCATTTGGAGGACTTCCCTTCACTTCCTGTCCCATAGCCAAACAGAAAGTAAGAAGAAATCCCTCCAAAGTCACAGAATCCCGGTGTGTCACCAGAATTAGTGTCCTCATTAGATGATTTCGCCTCTATTCCTGCTTTGAGGATGACCTACGGGCAGGATGGCGGGCGACCTACGGCGACCAGGTCGCCTGACAGGTCGCCCCAGTGTGAACGGGGACTTATACAAGCTGTACACTCACTACTTTACATTGTAACAAAGTGTCATTTCTTCAGTGTTGTCACATGAAAAGATATAATAAAATATTTACAAAAATGTGAGGGGTGAGATACTGTAAATATGTTTAAAATACACACAAATGCCTTATAGATCATACTAAACCCTTGGCCACGAATCACAGTTGTAGGTGATATGCATACAGTAATGATGGTGTGGACAGTTACTGACATGCTGCCAGTGAGCCCCACTGCGGTGGTCGCATACAGACATGGGGGGGTTGGCACTGAGACTGTAGTGTCCATACTAGTCACTTCATGCTCAGGGCAGTTCAGTAATGCTGTTCCTGATAAACCCATATGCTCAGCATCAATGAACTCCCTGCCAGGGCCACTGTGTCTGGCACACAGACAGGAACAGTCTTTAGTGATATGGAGTTTAATGGCTCAGCATCACCGACCACAGTGCTGCTGACTACTGTGCCTGGCTGACAGGTGCAGTAGCCAGGCAGTGACCAGCCAGAACTTTTAACAGATTTTTCATCACAGAGCTTGCTGCCTGTGTGTGTGTACGGGTGCACACACTCATCCAGCGTTACCAAGGAGAAGGGTGGCAAAGATGCCCGTTTATGGTAGCATTTGTCTATAGCATGGCCCTGAGCATAGGATCAGTTCTTGTTTAATAATTTAATGTCTTTATACTATATAACTATCATGCAAAAAGATTAGCAGAGTAGTGATGCCATCAGTCATTTTTGGTAAAGTGTATTTATAACAAAAAAGTGCAATAGGAACACATTTATTATTATCTGCAGCCTTGGAGGTCAGCCAATCTCTGAACCTTGTAAAATCTTTCTAATCTTGCTACTTTCCAAGCTTTAATATTAGAACAGTTACTTTTATTTACTTTAGAAAGGCACTACAACCACAAAAAATGGTAATTAAGCTGCATCACTGTGCATTTTCTCTTGTCATGCCCCCTTCACTAGAATTCTGTAGCAATCCTCAACCCTGTCCTTTTACCATTCTTGTTACAATGTTCCAAAAGATAGTCACTGCACTGTCCCCCTTAGTCTCTCAGGCTGTCAGAGAGACACTATTAGCGATCCTGCCACTGGTGATTGCTAAAAGACTGCCTGTCTGTCTCTGTGGAATCACTCTCTTATTAACTGAGGCAGTGACAGGCCACGATCGTAATTCAGGAATGTTCAGGAGGTGATTGTTACCTTTGCTGGTGAGGGAGTGATTCTATAGAGACAGACAGATAGGGGTTGATTTACTAAAACTGGAGAGTGCAAAATCTGGTGCAGCTCTGCATGGTAGCCAATCAGCTTCTAGCTTCAGCTTGTTCAATTAAGCTTTGCCAAAAAAAAAAAGCATGAAAAGCTGATTGGTTTCTATGCAGAGCATCACCAGCCTTTGCATTCTCCAGTTTTAGTAACAACCCTTGCGTCTTGATCATTCCGATGATAGCGATTTTGTTGCAAGCGGAAGAGTCGCCTGACTTCTACATCTATCTGCAAAACATTCTCAAGTACAGTCTTGCTTCATTTTCCTGAAAATGTAACCCTTTTCATTCCCGACCTCCATACAGTCCTGTTTCGGACAAACTCCTTACGTTGTCCAGGCTGCATCTGTTGACCAGAGAACCAACATACCATGGTGCTACCACAATATGGGCAGAGATGTATAGTAACTAAGTAGAACTACTTTACTACTGTACTTAAGTACGGAAAGGCGGTATCTGTACTTTCCTAGAGTAGAATTTTTTTCTCCTACTTCCACTTTTACTTCACTACATTTTTTCAATGATTTCAATACTTCTACTCCGATTTTTTTTTTTTTTTTGCGCTGCATAGTTACTCGTTACTATTATAAAAATTACCACTGCCAGAACAGTAGATGGCAGGTTTCATGAAGCTAAAAAAATGTGTATTATCAGAGCATACGAAAATAAATGCTACTGTATGTATAAATAAAAGCTGCATTTGAAATAATAAAAAACAATATGATGTTCAAACTTTTGACTTCTTTCTTTATTAACCACTTAACGACCAGCCACGTAGATCTACGTCGGCTGACTTTGTGTGGTTATACCGGGATGATGCCTCTAGCTAGAGGCATCATCCCGGTACCGTTGTTTAGAGCCGACGGTTGGCTTTCCGTCGGTAACGTCCGATGCGGCGCGGGAGCCGCTCGATCGTTACCCGGGGGGGCGGGAGGGGACATCCCCCCCCCTCCCGCCGCCTTCCGTGGCTTTGCTCGGGGCTCCCGTCCCACCGGGAGCCCCGAGCACCCAGCCGGCACGTCCGCCGGCTGGATGGAGTCCCGATGAATGCCGGAAACGGCATCGATCGGGTCTCCGATGACGTAACCCGGAGGCGGCGTCCATGACGTCACTTCCCGGGTTACTGTGCTGCAAAAGGCGGCAGATTTGAAAAACGGCTGTATGCAAAAATGCAGTTTTTGGCGTTTTGCATACAGGGAAGTGTAGTGGAGGGGTCTAGGGTCTTTTAGACCCTCGATCCCTCCATAAAGTGTACCTGTCACTACATATTGGTGTCACAAGGGATGTTTACATTGCTTGTGACAGCAATAAAAGTGATCAGATTTTTTTTTTTTAAAAAAACCTGTAATAAAGTTAAAAAAAAAAAAGAAAAAATAAATAGGAAAAAAAATAAAAAATTTAGCCGCCCCCATCACCGTTAGCTCGCGCACAAAAAAAACTTATACGCAAGTCGAGCCGAGAATGAAATCGCTGTTCAAACCACACATGTGAGGTATCCCTCGCGATCGCCAGAGCGTGGGCAATAATTTAAAAAAAAGAGCTACACTCTAACTCTAAACTGGTAACCGTTAAATAAATTTAAAGCATCGCAGATTGAGATCTCTATTGACCGTAGTTTGTCGCCATCCCACGGGGGCGCAATTTTAAACCGTAACATGTTGGGTATCTATTTACTCGGCGTGACAGCATCTTTCACAATATACAAAAAAAAATGGGCTAACTTTACTGTTTAGTATTTTTTAAATGCAGTGAAATTTGATTTTTCACATTTTTTCCCAAAAAATGGCGTATTAAAGACCGCTGCGCAAATACCGCGTGACAAAATTTTTTGCAATGACCGACATTTTATTCTCCAGAGTCTTTGCTAAAAAAAAATATATATATATAATAAACAAAAAGTGTCCGAAATAGGGCTGGGGGTAAAGTGGTTAACTACATAACACAGTACTTGTACTTTTACTTTCAGTACTTGAGTAGCAATTTTTTTTCTAAACTACTGGTACTTTTACTTTCAGTACTTGAGTAGCAAAATTTTTAAAAAAACTACTTGCAATACTTAAGTACAAAAAATGTTGAATACTTTAGTACTTCTACTCAAGTCACTTTTTGATTGAGCACTTGTACTTTTACTCAAGTATGGGTTTCGAGTACTTTATACAACTCTGAATATGGGTTTGGTAACTGTACATTCCAAAGGACGTACACAAATGGAATAAAAAGGGAGCAACCTTCCTTCAAATGGTTTGAAACATTAAACAAATTTAATGGAAACACACTTGCAAGATAATCTCTTGGCTGAGTATATCACATAAAAATATCAGCAATCATGCCCAAGTTGGTCTCCCCCTGTCCTTTCAGCATGGCTAGCACATCCCACTGTTACAGGAAACCACATCCAAATCAGATGAGTTAAAACCATAAACATGTAAAGCTCATTTAAAAAACAACTTGTAGACCTTGATGTGTTTCGAGTGCAACCCTCATTCTTGTTTAGAAAACTGGTCCATTGCAGGGTTGCCAACAGTGTTAATTTTGATGTCAAATTTCGATCTAGTTTTAGTGAGTCTTTTGACTAAAATGCTATTTCTCTAGCGCTCATCGACAGACGTAGTCCTCGGTGATACACCACCTTCGGGTTATGTTACCTCCGCAGGAGCAGGACTAGACAGGAAATTAAAAAGCTCTGGCCACACCCTAGGGGCAGTCCCAGAGGGTATATCCTCTCTCTCTCTGCCTCAGCAAATCAGTTATTTTCTGTCTAGTTAGGAGTAAGGACCTAGATACCTTGCTGGGATCTTAGGTCCTGGCAAGAAATTTTTTTCTAAAAGGATTTTTGGACAGCTTTTTTTCTCCAGTGTTCCTGTGAGATCTTCAAGCAAGAAAGCTGAACTGGGCGACGGGCTGGATGTTGAGATCCGGTGGTCACCCCAGTTCAGCCTACGGCAGGCCATAGCTCCGCGCTGAGTCGGCCGCGACAAAGTCCCATTAAAGGACTGAACCCGCGAGTTAAACGTCTCGCTGAAACGCCAAAGACCATGAGTCACGGCGTCTGTATCGGTCGACAGCCCTCCCGCCCCGGTGGAGAGGGGTACTGTCAGGAGTTGGTGCCCGCCTGGTTCCGGTATGGTGAGTAGTATGTTCCCCCTGTTTTCCCTGACGGGTTTTGTGGTGAACGCGGGCCCCTCTCTGTATGGTAAGAAAGAGTTTCTTTCTATCCTATAACATGTCACAAATCCTCCTACTTTGAGTGTGATTTTATGTGTGCAAAAGCCAGGAGGCTTGGTTTGGGAGCTAACAATCTATTGTATACATGTTTTAAAGATGTAATCTGTGGCATTCTGGGAATCTTATGGGTTAAGTATAAGCTACCTACCAGTCAGAAGCCATGGACATGTAGACTGCCTTCCAAGTCAGATCTCCAGCTAATAGCAGGCCTCCCGAACGGCCATGCGGTCCGCCAGGGCCGGTACCGCCAAACACGCCAGATCCCCAGGCAGAGAGAGTGTTGTGTGCCTGCAGCACACCGCTAGTCAGCACAGGCCGCCGCCATTTTTTTTGCTGGATCGCACGAGCCGCCATTTTGGCGTAGCCTCGTGTCTCCAGCATGGGGGCGGCCATGTTTTAGGTGATTCTACACCTCGTGGAGCTTGGGGGAGGCGCCGGAAGGCGTACAGAGGGGCGGAGCCGCCTCCTTTCTTCCTGGGCAGCCAGCCAAAAGACTTCCTGTTTGTCTAAGACAGCGCTGTAAGCTGTTGCAGTTCAACTCTGAACATCAAGTGGTGAGCCTGGGGGTCTATCTCTCTCTCTCTCGATCGATAGGGATCCCTAGCAGGTAACACTAAGGGGTTTTTTGTGGCGCTGAGGGTCAAAAAAAAAAAAAAAAAAAAAAAAAGTTTTTTCTTTACTTTGAATTATATCATCCAGGAAGTAACTGGAGTTATTATGGACCCTGCCACACAGATTCCCCCACCTGTTTCCCTCGAGGGGGCCTCGGGACCCGCCGGTGTACAGAGTATAGAGTCATTTACAGCAATTTTGGAGTCTATGGTGGCTCGGGTGGAGGCGGCCTGTCAGGGACGGGGGTCAAGGAAGCGACCCCCGCCTACCCCTATACCATCTGACACCTCTGACTCTGATTCAGAGATGGTCACTGCAGTTGCAGGTTCCTCTGCAAGGGTTGCTATCCCAGGTAAAGCCCCCTCAGACAGTGAAGAGGACGCTTCTTCTCCTGCTATAATTCAGGAAGAAGCATTGGTGGACGCACTAGTTGTGGCAGTGCAAGAAACCTTAAAACTTGAGGCTTTACCGGCAGAGGCAACTGAAACAGAGAGGCCTTTTGGGACTAATAAGCCCATCAAGACGGCGAAGGCTTTTCCTGTACCTAAATGTTTTGGAAATCAGATTAAAGGAGAATGGGAACATTCTAAACGTACCTTTACTATTTCCAAGCGTATTGCTAGACGCTATCCGTTTGAGGAATCCATCATTAAGAAATGGACGGTACCACCAGTCGTGGATCCGCCTATTTCCAGGCTGAATAAAGCCACGGTTATTCCAGTGGAGGACACTTCGACCTTTAAGGATCCGGTGGATCGAAAGATAGAAGCGGAGTCCCGCACTATCTTTTCTCTGATAGGGTCAGCATTTAGACCAGTAATTGTTATTGGTCTAGTTTCCCAGACACTTACAGAATGGGCGAAGATGGTACGCCAAGATCTTAGGGGAAAAGATATTCCCCAGGAGACATCTGATTTGATAGAACAGATCATACAAGGGCTACGGTTTATCTGTGACGCAGCCTTGGACACTACTCCCTTGTTAGGGCATGCATCTAAGTTAGCAGTGATCCTCAGACGTGTGCTGTGGTTAAAATGCTGGTCAGCTGACCTAGGTTCCAAAAAGACCTTGACCAATCTCCCTTTCCAGGGGAATCGTCTATTTGGAGCCAACCTAGATGAAATCATTAAGGATGCCACCGGGGGCAAGAGTACTTTTTTGCCACAGGCTGCAAAAGCTAAGGAACCTCGCAACAAGCGAGGACCTTTCTTTACCGCCCATAAAGGACGCCCGGCTGGTACTTCCGGGAAAGGCAAGACTCCTCCAGGAGGGTTCAAGAAGGGCTGGTCGGACAAACAGAGGACCAACCCAGCCAAACCCGAAGTAAAGGAGTACACAGCCTGAAGGTGCGCCCCCACCCAATTTCAGGGTGGGGGGACGTTTTCACCGGTATTCAGGACATTAGATCGAGCATCAACCACTACTACCGGTGCGATTCTTCCCTTCCAACATTTAAGTACAGGAAGCGGTAGTTACCGTTCCCTGTATAGATCTTTTCCTTTACCTTTTCCTAAGATTAGTCCCGATACCTCACAGGAATCGGATCTGATTGACCAGATAGGCCAAGTAGCCTCTAGTCGGGTGACTTCGGTCCCTGAGGTTCAACCAGAAAAGATCACCTTGCCTGATAACTATCAGGTATCTGATAAATGTGTGGGAACAGAAAACGACCAGACTTTCTCGGATGGTCGGGGCCAGATACCTCTAGGGACGCCTGGTTCAGATCCAATCAGCGCCAGTGGTCCTAGAAATTCTAGGCTGGCCTCTTCAAGCCGGCCTGGCCGACTTGGACAGGTTAGTCGCAGACGTTCCGTGGGAACTTCGTCTCAGGGAGTGTCTGTAGTCTCAAGGACCTATTTACCTTCGTGCTTTACAGTCGCTGGTTTTAATGGCCTGGCCATTGAGACCCAAGTACTGAAGGACAGAGGTTTGTCTACTTCTGTCATTCCTACCCTTATTAAAGCAAGGAAAGCGACTTCCAGCAAAGTCTATTATCACACATGGAAGACTTATATTGCGTGGTGCGAATCTTTAGGATTTCCTCCACGTACCTATTCGGTGTCTCGAATATTGGCCTTTTTGCAACAAGGGGTTGAGCAGAAGCTAGCCTTGAGCACCATCAAGGGTCAAGTTTCAGCATTAGCAATCTTCTTTCAGAAACCTTTAGCTACCAAATCCTTGGTGCGGAATTTCATCCAGGGGGTGCGGCACCTGGCTCCTCCAGTCCGCGCGCCCTTACCGCCCTGGGATCTTAATTTGGTTTTGTCGGTTCTACAGAAACCTCCCTTTGAAAACATCAGGGAGATTCCCTTGCTTACTTTATCCCAGAAGGTGGTCTTCTTGGTGGCTATTACTTCTGCTCGCAGGGTGTCAGAACTGGCTGCATTATCATGCCAGTCTCCATACCTAGTGATTCATAGGGATAAGGTAGTACTTCATCCTAAGCCATCTTTTCTTCCTAAGGTGGTTTCAGATTTTCATCTGAATGAAGATATTGTACTACCTTCCTTGTGTCCTCAGCCCAAGCATCATCGGGAACATGCGTTGCATTCCTTGGATGTGGTTCGGGCAATCAGGGTATACCTGAAAGCTACGGAATCATTCCGTAAGACGGATTCACTTTTTGTGATCACGGATGGCCCCAGAAAGGGTTTGCCTGCATCTGCCGCGACCATTGCCAAATGGATTAGACAGACGGTGGTACAGGCTTATTCTATTAAGGGTCAGAGTCCTCCGTTCCCTGTTAGGGCGCACTCCACTCGAGCGCTCAGTACTTCCTGGGCCTTTCGCCATCAGGCGTCAGTGGTCCAGGTATGTAAGGCGGCCACTTGGTCGTCGGTACATACCTTTACTAAATTCTATAAAATTGATGTGACGGCATCGGCGGATGCCTCATTTGGCCGCAAGGTTTTGCAGGCTGCAATTTGAGGAGACCGGTGGTCTACCTCGAGGGTTTTTTTCTGTTTGAAAAATTTTTTTGTTGAGTCTCATCATTAAGGATGAGCATTGTAAACTTCTAGTTGGCACCGGTTGGGCCTTCTAGATTGGGATTTGATTTCCATTTTCCCACCCCTCAGTCGTGATACTGCTCTGGGACGTCCCGAAGGTGGTGTATCACCGAGGACTACGTCTGTCGATGAGCGCTAGAGAAAAATGGATTTTTGTAAAATCTTACCGTAAAATCCTTTTCTCTTAGCTCATCGACAGACGTAGTCCCCGCCCCTCTGTTTTGGAGTTGGGTTGGGTTAAATTCTCTAAGCACTGCTTTTTCACATAACTGATTTGCTGAGGCAGAGAGAGAGAGGATATACCCTCTGGGACTGCCCCTAGGGTGTGGCCAGAGCTTTTTAATTTCCTGTCTAGTCCTGCTCCTGCGGAGGTAACATAACCCGAAGGTGGTGTATCACCGAGGACTACGTCTGTCGATGAGCTAAGAGAAAAGGATTTTACGGTAAGATTTTACAAAAATCCATTTTTTAGTTTTAGTTGTGATTTAAGTGTAAATCAGGCAAATTACTTAATATGGGTGTTGTCAGTGTTTCCATATTGTGTTTAAATATCAATTCTTAGTTTTTAATAGGAGTTATGTATTTTTCAGGTTGTCCATAAAAAATGTTCTCCGCCAGTAAATTTTCCATGTTCTGTCCGT
The DNA here is from genome assembly GCF_965119305.1 of Pelophylax lessonae. Lineage (NCBI taxonomy): Eukaryota > Metazoa > Chordata > Amphibia > Anura > Ranidae > Pelophylax > Pelophylax lessonae. The sequence continues at coordinate 446,022,717 of NC_138772.1, read as the reverse complement.
AAAAAATGCTGTGGGAGGTCGGCAACACGTGTCCATGGGATGACACTTCTACTTACCTCTTATACACCTCCAGATCCCACCCAATCATAAGTAGAAGTTCAAGTCAGACACCATATTAAGGCCTCTAGAATGAAATGCATCTGTTTTGTGTGTCTAGTGACCCTCTGAAGGACGCATCACACAGTATTTGCCTCTCTTCAAAATTCACTGTCAGTTCAATGCCCATACATTTCAGATGTACTGTATTGCATGTTTTATGGAAAAATGAGTCAGGATGCACTGACTTTTCATTTGTGTGTGAATGATTCTTGTGTTCTCTAATGTGGACCTTCTCTTCGTTCTCCCTATATGCAGTAGGAGACCGTTACAGGCTAGAACAGCCTTTCTCAACCTTTTCAACACAGAGGAACCTTTGAAATAACGTTCCATTATCAGGGAACCCCTGCTAAAAACTACTATATTTACAACTTGTGATACAGTAGTGTGATGGTCAGTGGGAAGAATGCTCCTTACAGATGCGGTCACTGGAAAGAATTACCACCTTTACAGATAGCTAAAAAGATCAATGGTGTCCGTAAGAACTTATCTGAGAGGTAGAAATTGCTCCTTGCTCAAGGAACCACTAGCAACCTCTGGAGGAATCTTGGAGTTCCATAGAACCCTGGTTGAGAAACTCTGCTCTAAAAGATACACTGCCGTTTCTGAATTACAGGTTATGCATGGTTTCATCTCATACTTTTTCTGGTGACCAGTGAACAAAAAGTCTTCATGCGTCTACCTCTTTTCTGCTGTTGTTACACATTGGACATCTCTAGCAATGACAAAAACCCTTCAAACTTTCAAACCAACTATTTGGTATTTTCTCTTCCCGTATATAGCATTTACCAATCATATTCCTCATAGTTTCTTCTGCCAACAAACCACAGTTCAGTACATTTTTTTTCCTAAAGCCTGATCCCTCTGGAAAATATGCCAATTCTTCAATAAAATGTTTAACACATTTGATTCCCTTTCCAAAATCATTCTATGCATTAAGATAAAAAGCAGCCTGTGTGTAACAGGCCCCCTCATCCCCCCCTAATACTTGCCTGCGCCCCATCTGTATCCAGCGATATCCACGAGTCCCTCAGACATCCGGGACTCTCCCTTCTGATTGGCAGAGACACAGCAGCAGTGCCACTGGCTCCCACTGCTGTCAATCAAAGCCAGTTAGCCAATCAGGAGAGGGAAGGTGCAGGGATCGAACAGCAGCTCTGTGTCTGAATGGACACACGAAGCTGCAGCTTGGCTTGAGTGCCCCCATAGCAAGACGCTTGCTGTGGGGGCACTCGACAGGAGGGAGGGACCAGGAGTTGTGAAGAGGAACCTGAAAAGAGGAGGAGACGGGCTACTCTGTGCAAAACCAACTGCACAGAGGAGGTAAGTAGAACATCTTTGTTATTTTGACTCCCTTCTAGATTGTAAGCTCTAATGAGCAGGGCCCTCTAATTCCTCCTGTATTGAATTGTATTGTAACTGTATTGTCTTCCCTCATATTGTAAAGCGCTGCACAAACTGTTGACGTTATATAAAACCTGTATAATAATAATGAATACAATCACTGTTATTTTTTTTTATTTCTCCTTTACAAATCCAAAGTTATTTTTCTTTCTTTTTTCTTTCTTTATTCACAATCTCTTTACCATTTACTCTTTAGCATTTTTTGGAGAACGGTTTAGCCATTTTGTCCATCTGTTGTCAGAAATATCTAAATCAGTACATTTCCATCTAAATCTATACATTTGGCCTTTTGAAATATTGGTTACCCACCCCCCTGTGAAGGCAACTATTTGCTCTTGAAAGGCCACATTACTCAGGGGACTTGTGAAAAGTGCTAGATTTTTTTACTTCAGTTTTTTTTTTAATCTAAAAAAGTTAACCCATTCTATACTATTTATATTAAAGTCGAATTCTAATCTGGATTGTTTCAATCTAAAAATGCTTTAATGGTTTCTTCTGCACCTCCCTCTGCTGCTATAGGTTTGCCAATAGTGATAATTGATTCTGAAATATTATATTTTTTAAATAAAGGTTGTAGTGAACTGTAAGTCTCACCTTCTTGTCAAAAAAAGTTTACCTAGGTGCAAATTGGCACCTCAGGGTCAATAACCATTTCTTTACATAAAATCTTCCACTTCATCACTGGAACCTTTAAAAAAAAAAAGGGTCTCGCAACTTTCTACACAAAGGGCCAGTTTACTACAATCTTTAGGGGGCCCGGACTGTGGCCAGTGGGAGAAGAACTTTTTCTGGTGTCAGTGGGAGTAAAGTGCCCCTGATTAGTATTAGGGGAAGTAATAGTGCCCTGTCATTGATATCAGTGGGAGGAATAGTGCCCCATCATTGGTGTCAGTGGGAAGAATAGTGTCCCATCATTGGTGTTTAGTGCCCCGTCATTGGTGTCAGTGGGAAGAATAGTGCCCCGTCATTGGTGTCAGTGGGAAGAATAGTGCCCCGTCATTGGTGTCAGTGGGAAGAATAGTGCCCCGTCATTGGTGTCAGTGGGAAGAATAGTGCCCCCTCATTGGTGTCAGTGGGAAAAAATAGTGCCCCCTCATTGGTGTCAGTGGGAAGAATAGTGCCCCCTCATTGGTGTCAGTGGGAAGAATAGTGCCCCGTCATTGGTGTCAGTGGAAGGAATCATGCCCTATTTTTGGCGGCAGTGGGAGGAATAGTGCTCTACTATTTGTGTTAGTGGGAGGGATAGTGCCCCGTCATTGGTATCAGTGGGAAGAATATTGCCCCATCATTGGTGTCAGTGGGAAGAATATTGCCCCGTCATCGTTGTCAGTGGGAAGAATAGTGCACCGTCATTGGTGTCAGTGGGAAGAATAGTGCCCCGTCATTGGTGTCAGTGGGAAGAATATTGCCCCGTCCTTGGTGTCAGTGGGAAGAATAGTGCACCGTCATTGGTGTCAGTGGGAAGAATAGTGCACCGTCAGTGGGAAGAATAGTGCCCCGTCATTGGTGTCAGTGGGAGGAATAATGCCCTATTTTTGGTGGCAGTGGGAGGAATAGTGCTCTATTATTTGTGTTAGTGGGAGGGATAGTGCCCCGTTATTGGTGTCAGTGGGAAGAATATTGGCCTGTCATTGGTGTCAGTAGCAGGAACTATACCCCACTGTTGCTGATAGCATGAAGAAAAATGCCCCAAGGGTCGGATAAAAGCCAACAAAGGGCCACAATATGCCCCCCCGGCCACAGTTTGAAGACCACTGCTCTACACTTTTCATGCTTGTCATTTTGGTTGTTGCTTGTCAGCCACAATCACAAGTATGTATGTAGAAGTCAGTTATATTTTCTGCTATTGGGAAGACAGTGACTGATTTAGAGCCGGTTCACACTGGGGCGACTTGTCAGGCGATCTAGGTCGCCTGACAAGTTGCCGTGGGTTGCCTGCCATAGATTAGCACAGGACCCGTTCTAATAGGAGCGACACAAATCGCTCAGACTTAGAAAAAGGGTCCTGTACTACTTTGGGGCGACCTGGAGCGACCTGCATTGACTTCAATGATATGAAGTCCATGCATGTCTCTCCGAGGTCGGGGTGCGGCAAGTCGGGTCGCCTGTATGTGAACCGGCTCTTATTGCTAAAGCCAAGATTTATTTATTTATTTTTTTTAATAACCAGAAGGGCTGGGAGATACGGCTCTAAACAACAATGGCCTATGTATGACATGCTGATTTTGGGACGGGACTCATTTGGGTTGGGTGATGAGATGGAAATTGAATTCTGCCTAAACTGGCGCAATGGGGAGCTTTAGTAAAGCCAGAGCTCTCAGAATCTGCTGTAGCTGTGCCTGGCATCCAATAAGCTTCTAACTTCACCTTGTTCAATTAAGCTTGAACAATAAAACCTGGACGCTGATTGGTTTCTATGCAGAGCTGCACCAGATTTTGCACTCTCCAGTTTTATTAAATCAACCCCATTGTAACTATCAGGAGGTTCTGGAGGAACTGGAACAATCTATACATACAAAAGTGAACTCGTTTTTGAAGACTGCATAGGCAGAATAGCCCCGTATCCTCGTCTGCACCCCTCCCAGCTTTGTTTTTCTGCTTTAACACTGTCCTGGTAAAGAAGAACATTTTTGCATTGTGACATAAGTAATCACTATGACAGCAGGAGGAGATAAATGGATGCACTTTACATTAAACGCAGTCCCCACAATATTGCCTCTGTGCAGTCTTCATCACGACTAACGTATTATTCGAATGGGGCTGCCTGGGAGGAACACATTATCCCCAACAGTAAAAATTCCCAAAGAGATCATATTATCCAATTTTCCTGCAATCTGAAGAGCTGTGCTGTAGAAGTGTAAAAATTGTTGTGTGCTTCCTGTACCAGATTGCCTGCTGTGTCTGAGGACTGACTGTATACGCATGTATGTATCGAACTGAAAATGCTCAACGTGGGGCCTCTTTAGTCTTCCAGGAGCTGGAGATGGTTACATGAAAATTTTTCCGATAAGTAATGCACAAAAAGTGTTCCTGACCATAGTCAGTCTAAATTTTTTACTAAATTCAACAAAGATGTATTGCTTGTGATATTCCTATACTGTGGATACCACTTATCATGCCACTTGGACACTTTCTGTTTGCAAGTTCACTGCCTTGAAGAGTCATTAGCAAGGTAAGAATCTCGCTCCGATCTTCTTATATATATATATATATATATATATATATATATATATATACATACATTTTTTTTATTCAGTTATATATATTTTATGTTTCTTAAAATAACTTTTCTCTTACGTCCTCCGACAGTCGCCGCCCCTTCATAATCTTCACCAATGGGTATTGACCTTTGCTCCGTAGGAGTAGCTAGGCAACAAGATTTGTTAATATAAAAGCTTTTAGCATATCACACCCCTAGGGGGCGGTCCCCTCAGTCAATACCTCCCTGCTTCCAGCATCCTCAACTCAGTTTGATCTTGCCTAGCTTAGGAGTTAGCTAGCTGTTCCTGTGCTGGGGCTTTTCAGTCTCAGCCTTCTTTCCTTTTTTGATTTTATTTCAAGTATTTTTCTCTTTCTTTTACTTAGCTGTTATTTTATCAGCCTTAGTTTAGTTTTCTTCAGATGAAGATGATTATGCGGAGCTGGGTCTCGGACTGGCCTCCCTGGATCCCAGGGCTGAGTGCCAGGGGTTTCCCCAGCCTGCCATCGAGCGTTCAGCTTAGGTTTTACCCTGGCATATTGAACGACCCATCCCTGTTCGCTGCAGGGATGCTGCCTGTGAGGTGGCTACCTCACCGGACGCCATTTGCGGTTTCGCACCGCAGTCCACTGCGTCCTGGCTGCGACACTCCCTGTCCTCAGTATAGCGGTTTGGTCGCTGGAGACGGCTCCCCACGCCATCCGGTACGGTAAGCACCTTTCTGTGTGGGGACCTTCTGTGTGGGTGTCAGTCTGTGGCTGTGTATCACCCCCCATGTCTGTGTAACTGCGGGCTCCCTGTCTGATCCCTGTGTGGCTATACTGCCTGTGGGCTGCGAGGGGGGGCCATCCTGCTCTGCTGTGAATATGCTCTGGGTGCAGTTTTTGTGTGCAGACGTGTGTGTGCGGCGGTCGCTGCGGCGATCCGCCATTTTCTTTGCCTAAATGCTGTGACCGGCCCTGCCTCTGTGCAGCGCCATTCGCCGCCATTTTGGCAGGCGGTGTTCGGCCAAGCACATGTCGGCGCCATTTTACTGTAGCCTTCTCCTCCCGCCGAGCGGACATTTTACCAGAGCCTTCATAGGAGATATCTGTCAGGCAGCATTGCATCACTTTCCTCTCGGGGAACAGCGATCGGTGGCAGCAGTCTGGTGTGTCTCTCCAGGTTTTTCCATCCTTGTCCTGTCATTTTTGCTCAGTGTGATCTGTCCATGTGGGATCGGTGCAGGCAGTGGTGTGCGGTGAGCTGCGCTCGCCGTGATTTAAAGGGCCAGTACCTTTAGTGCTTTTTCTGTGCTGTGGCATGGACGCTCAGGATAGCAGGTTTTCCCCCCGCCCTGGTGGGGGTCCGGGGGGCTGCTGCACTCCCCGATGGGGCCGATCTGACTGAATGTGGTGTTTTTTTCCTTGAGTGAATGCTGATGGCTGCACGATCCGCATAAAGGGTCAGGGTGTCCAGTTCCTTTGATTCAAAGGGCGATGTGGCTGCTGGAACTGGCGTGCTCTTCTGAGGGTCTCGCTCATCTCTGGACCTTATGGGGTCTGAGGGGGAGGCTGAGGTAGAAGGGGTTGATACTTCTCCCCCCGGCTCGCCTGAAGAGCTTGCACTCATGGATGAGTTGATCAATGGGGCGCAGAGGAAACGCAAATCAGCGCAGGTTTTTTCCCTGCCCTGCGGGATTTCATCACGCTGTTGATGAGCAATGGCGCAATTTAAAGTAGCCCTTTACTGTGCCAAAGAAGTTCAAACTGCGTTATCCGTTTGCGCCCTCCACCGACGAGCGTTGGTGTGTGCCGCCTCAGGTGGATCACGCGGTGGCCGTATTTTTGGATAAGCCTACTGTGATTCCTGCTGAGCTTATACGGTTGCTGGTTCTATGCTGAAGCCTAGTTTTGCTTCCATCATGGCGGCCCATCCATTTGCGGATTGGACGCAGGGGGTCAGGTGCACCCTGGTGGCTGATTCAGCTCCACCGACCGCATTGGCTATGGTGGATCAAATTCATCAAGGTGTCATGTACTTGTGTGATGCGGACTTTGTTTTGGTCCCCTGGGCGGCGCGCCTATCCAGTGTCGCGATGTTGAACCATCGTCTGATGTGGCTGAAGAATTGGTCGGTTGACCAAGCTTCTCGCAAGACGCTGACTATTTTTTCCTACGCGGGATCTCGCCTTTTTGGCGAGGCTTTGGATACTCTGATACAGGGAGTTTCCGGGGGTAAGAGCGCTCTTTTCCCCCACACTCACAAGAATAAGTCTTTTCGCGGTAAAAGATAATCCTCGTTTAGACCCGCTCAGGGGTCCTTTCGTGCCTTTCGGTCGCAATCCAAAGGCTAGCCTTTCAAAGACCAAGGCTCCCAGAAGAAGCCGTGGGCGGGTAGGCAGAAGTTCGGCCCGTCCGGTTCTGCTTCCCACGCCAATTCAGCCTGAAAAGGCGCCCTCACCCGCTTCTGGGGTGGGGGGACGTTTGCGCGGTTTTCTACAACCCTGGTTGGCCCGCATTCGGGGCAGATGGGTTCAGGTAATCGATCTGGTTACATGATCGAGTTTCTCTTTCGGCCGGCGGGCAGATTTTTTCCCTCAAATCTTCGGTTATCTCCGGTGCGTTTGCAGGATCTGCGCCTGGCGGTACGGGTCCTGTGGGCCCAAGGAGTAGTGGTTCCGGTGCCTCATCGGGACAGATTTCGGGGGTTTTTACTCTAATCTGTTCACTGTGCCCAGAAAGGAGGGCAAGGTGCGTCCGATTCGGGACTTGAAAGCTCTGACCAGCTGGTGCGGGTTCGCAAGTTCCGCATGGAATCCCTGTGCTCGGTGGTGGCTGCCCTGGTTCCGGGGGATTTCGGGGCCTCCATCGTTTTGAAGGATGGATACCTTCACGTTCCCAATTTCGAGGGTCACCAGAAGTACCTTCGATTCGCCATTGCGGAGGATCATTACCAATTCGTGGCGTTACCTTTCGGTCTCGCTTCGGCTCCGCTGGGTTTCACCAAAGTGCTAGCGCCGGTCCTGGCTCTATTGCGAGCTCAGGGCAGCTCTGTCTTGGGGTATCTGGACGATATCCCACTTCGGTCTGCTGCCAGTCAGGACCTGGTAACCGACCTGTCCACCACGATGCGGACTCTGTAGGAGTTTGGTTGGACAATGAACATTCCTAAGTCGGCTCTATGTCCGTCGGTTCGTCTTCCCTACCTGGGAATGATTCTGGACTCTGTTCTAGCGTAGGTCTTCCTGCGAGAAGACAAGCTCAGGACGCTTCAGGACGAGGTCAGGTTCCTCAGGGACATTCAGTACTCGTCTCTCTGGTCATGCATGAGATGTCTGGGATTAATGGTCTCGGCTTTCGAGGCGATTCCCTTTGCCCAGTTTCACACGCGGGGTCTTCGACGGTGATTTTGGCCGAGTGGGACGTTGCGACCGCAATCGCTGGATCTGCGGATCTCTTTGAGCCATCGCGCCAGAAGGAATCTTCTGTGGTGGCTCCGGTCCCCGGCGGTGTCGGGGGGCAAGTCTTTTCGTCTATTTTTTTGTGGACGGTGGTCATCACGGATGCCAGCCTGTCGGGCTGGGGTGGTGTTCTGGGCGTTCTGTCCGCCCAGGGAACTTGGTCGGAGGAGGAGTCGTCTCTTCCGATCAACATTCTGGCATTAAGGGCGATAAATCTTTGCCTTCTGCAATGGTCGGAACGGCTTCAGGGCCGTCCAGTTCGGGTTCAGACGGACAATGCCACAGCTGTGGCCTACATCAACCATCAAGGGGGCACCAGGAGTGCCCAAGCGGCTCGGGAAGTGACCGACATTCTGTCATGGGCCGAGGCGCACGTCCCGGCGATATCGGCAGTACACATTCCGGGAGTGGAGAACTGGCAGGCGGACTATCTGAGTCGCCAGACCCTGGACCAGGGAGAATGGTCCCTCCACCCGGATGTCTTCCAGATGTTGTGCGCGAAGTGGGGTCTTCCAGATGTGGACCTGTTCTCGTCTCGTCTAAACGACAAGGTGGAAAGGTTCATGGCAAGGACGCGCGATCCGCGGGCAGACGCCTCGGACGCGTTGGTGGCGCCCTGGCATCAGTATCGTCTGATGTATGTCTTTCCCCCGATTCAGCTGTTGTCCAGGTTCCTTCGCAGGTTAGCCTCGGAACCACACACAGTGTTTTTCTTGTGGCCCCGGACTGGCCTCGCCGGTCTTGGTACGCAGACCTCGTCAATCTGGCAGTCGACGCTCCGTGGCGTCTGCCGCTTTGAGACGGCCTTCTGTCTCCAGGGCCGGTATTCCATCCTGTCTTACAGTCGCTGGCCTTAACAGCCTGGATGTTAAAAGACAGGTCCTGAGGGTTAGGGGTCTCTCCCCTGAGGTCATTCCCACCTTGATTAAGGCTAGAAAAGCCTCTTCAGGTAAAATTTACTACCATACTTGGAAAGCGTACTTTGCCTGGTGTGAGTCCAGGGGGTATTCCCCCCGCTCATACTCGGTGTCGAGAGTGTTGGCTTTCCTCCAATCTGGTGTGGACCAGCGTTTGGCGCTGGCCACGATTAAGGGTCAGATTTCTGAGCTGGCCATTCTTTTCCAACGCCCGGTGGCGTCTAATTCGTTGATTCGCACCTTTTGTTCAGGGGGTGCGACATTTGGTCCCTCCTAGGAGGGAACCTTTGCCTCTAGGGGACTTGAACCTTGTTCTGTCAATGTTGCAACAGGCTCCTTTTGAGAAGATCAGGGAGATCTCGTTGTCTCTGTTGTTCAAAAAGGTTGCTTTTTTGGTGGCGATCACTTTGGCCCGCAGGGTGTCGGAGCTGGCGGCTTTGTCCTGCAGCTCTCCCTACTTGGTGATTCACTTGGATGAGGTGGTCCTTCGACCTAACCCTTCCTTTCTTCCGAGGAGGATCTCGGAGTTTCATCCTAATGAGGCCATTGTCTTGCCTTCGCTTTGCGCGAAGCCTAAGCTTCCGAAGGGAGTTGCCTTGCATTCCTTGGATGTTGTTCGGGCGATCAGGGTTTACCTGTCATCGACTGAATCCTTTCGCAAGTCGGATTCCCTATTCGTCCTTCCTGAGGGTCCTCGGAAGGACATGGCGGTGTCGGCTGCGACCATCGCCATATGGATCAGACAGACCATTGAGCATGCCTATGCTTTGAAGGGGAAGGCTCCTCCCTTCCCTGTGTAGGCGCATTCTACCAGATCTTTGAGTGCGTCTTGGGCCTGTCATCATCGGGCTTCTGTGGCCCAGGTGTGTAAGGCGGCGACTTGGTCGTCCGTTCACACCTTCTCCATCTTTTTACAAAGTGGGTGTTCTGGCATCGGCTGATGCTTCCTTTGGCCGTAAGGTTCTTAGTGCAGCGGTGCCTTAGGGACCCTTGTTTTTGGGCCCTTGGCTGTTGGGGTGTCTTACCCCTGGGTTGCTTGTTCTTTCCTGGGTTGTTGCTCCTGTTGGGCACGTTATCCTGTTGCCCAGTTGGTTCTCTTACTTTGGTAAGGTTCCTGTCTCTGATGTGGGTACTGCGTTGCTTTGTGCGCGGCTGCGTTTCCCACCCCTCATGTCTACACTGCTCTGGGACGTCCCATTGGTCAAGATTATGAAGGGGCGGCGACTGTCAGAGGACATAAGAGAAAACGGAATTTTTGTAAAATCTTACCGTAAAATTCCTTTCTCTGAGTCCTCCGACAGTCACCGCCCCCGCCCCTCTTTTGGGGTTTTGTTTATGTACTCTACTGCTATGCTACCAAACTGAGTTGAGGATGCTGGAAGCAGGGAGGTATTGACTGAGGGGACCGCCCCCTAGGGGTGTGATATGCTAAAAGCTTTTATATTAACAAATCTTGTTGCCTAGCTACTCCTACGGAGCAAAGGTCAATACCCATTGGTGAAGATTATGAAGGGGCGGCGACTGTCGGAGGACTCAGAGAAAGGAATTTTACAGTAAGATTTTACAAAAATTCAGTTTTTCTCTTTCATTCACTGGCGGACACAGCTCCTGAGCTTCATACCCATTGGGTTATACTGCCCCATACAGGAGTAGGACACTAGGTAGAAAAATAATCTGGCTACACCTATGGGCAGTCCCAGGGGGTATGCTCCCTCTCTACTATATTTTTTTCTTTTTAGATAGAAATATTTCTCCTGTTTTTTTTCCTGTGAGATCTACAATCAACTGCCGAGGGGATGGATAATCTAGATCCAGTGGTCATAGCAGTCTGGCCAGTGAGCGCACGCAGACCCCAACTCCGTGCTAGGCCGGCCGGATGGGGGCTGGCCTGCGAGTTAAACGTGAAGGGTATATATACTTGGAAGTATATCCCCCGCGCCAGTGGGTTCAATAGTATTTAAGAGAACGTGTTTAATATTGAATATCTATCAAATGCAGCTGCTATGGAAAGAGTAAAGATGTGTTGTATATACAGTGCCTTGCGAAAGTATTCGGCCCCCTTGAACTTTGCAACCTTTCGCCACATTTCAGGCTTCAAACCTAAAGATATAAAACTGTAATTTTTTGTGAAGAATCAACAAGTGGGACACAATCATGAAGTGGAACGAAATTTATTGGATATTTCAAACTTTTTTGACAAATAAAAAACTGAAAAATTGGGTGTGCAAAATTATTCAGCACCCTTAAGTTAATACTTTGTAGCGCCACTTTTTGCTGCGATTACAGCTGTAAGTCGCTTGGGGTATGTCTCTATCAGTTTTGCACATCGAGAGACTGAAATTTCTGCCCATTCCTCCTTGCAAAACAGCTCGAGCTCAGTGAGGTTGGATGAAGAGCATTTGTGAACAGCACATGAACATTTTCAGTTCTTTCCACAGATTCTGGATTCAGGTCTGGACTTTGACTTGGCCATTCTAACACCTGGATATGTTTATTTGTGAACCATTCCATTGTAGATTTTGCTTTATGTTTTGGATCATTGTCTTGTTGGAAGACAAATCTCCGTCCTAGTCTCAGGTCTTTTGCAGACTCCATCAGGTTTTCTTCCAGAATGGTCCTGTATTTGGCTCCATCCATCTTCCCATCAATTTTAACCATCTTCCCTGTCCCTGCTGAAGAAGAGCAGGCCCAAACCATGATGCTGCCACCACCATGTTTGACAGTGGGGATGGCGTGTTCAGGGTGATGAGCTGTGTTGCTTTTACACCAAACATAAACTTTTTGTTAACAATGCAAAACGTTGATTTTGGTTTCATCTGACCAGAGCACCTTCTTCCACATGTTTGGTGTGTCTCCCAGGTGGCTTGTGGCAAACTTTAAACGACACTTTTTATGGATATCTTTAAGAAATGGCTTTCTTCTTGCCACTCTTCCATAAAGGCCAGATTTGTGCAGTATACGACTGATTGTTGTCCTATGGACAGAGTCTCCTACCTCAGCTGTAGATCTCTGCAGTTCATCCAGAGTAATCATGGGCCTCTTTTGGTTTCATCTCTGATCAGTCTTCTCCTTGTATGAGCTGAAAGTTTAGAGGGACAGCCAGGTCTTCATAGATTTGCAGTGGTCTGATACTCCTTCCATTTCAATATTATCGCTTGCACAGTGCTCCTTGGGATGTTTAAGGCTTGGGAAATCTTTTTGTGTCCAAATCCGGCTTTAACCACTTCAGCCCCGGAAGATTTTACCCCCTTCCTGACAAGGCCATATTTTGCGATTAGGCACTGCTTGACTTTAACAGACAATTGCACGGTCATGTTACACTGTACCTAAACTAATTTGATGTCCTTTTTTTCCCCACAAACAGAGCTTTCTTTTGGTGGTATTTGATCACCTGTGCCATTTTTTAATCATGCGCTATAAACCAAAAAAGAGCGACAATTTTGCAAAAATCAATATTTTTCACATTTTTTTATATGACTTTCCCCAAAAAAAATGTAAAAATCAAAATTTTTTAACATTTTTGGCCAATTTGTTTTCTGCTACAATGGTTTGGTAAAAAAAAATCGCAATAAGTGTATTTTGATTGGTTTGCGCAAAATTTATTGCGTTTACTAACTAAGGGAAAGATTTTGTCATTTTTGTTGTTTTTTTTTTTTTAACGAGTAATGGCGGCGATCTGCGAATGTTTTTTTATGCGGGACTGCGACATTGCGGCAGACAGATCGGACCCTTGACTGACATTTTTGACACTTTTGGGGGTACCAGTGACATTACTACAGTAATCAGTGCTATACATATGCACTGTTACTGTAAAAATGACACTGGCAGGGAAGGGGTTAACGTTATTAGTGATGCAGTGGCTAAGTGTGTCCCTAGGGGCGTGCTTCTTACTGTGCAGGGATGTGGCTTTTCATGTAACAGCAGAGATCTACGATCCTACATAGCAGGACCGTATGATCTCTGCTGTTACACAAGGGAGAATGACAGGCGGCTTTGTTTACATTAGCCGCCTGCCTTTCTCCCTCTGTAACTGACGATCGCGAGTGACCGGCGGACATCGGGTCCGCCGGTCACTCGCGCGGAGTTGTCCGTGAACGAGCGGGGGTGGGAGCGCGCCTCCGGCGGCGCACGCTCTCCCCCTATTGGCTCACAGGCGAGTGACGTACCCATACGTCACTTTGCCTGCACGGGGCTGACCGCCGCAGTATATGTACTTGCGGCGGTCGGCAAGCAGTTAAACTTCTCCACAACAGTATCTCGGACCTGCCTGGGGTGTTCCTTGTTCTTCATGATGCTCTCTGCGCTTTAAACGGACCTCTGAGACTATCACAGTGCAGGTGCATTTATACGGAGACTTGATTACACACAGGTGGATTCTATTTATCATCATTAGTCATTTAGGTCAACATTGGATCATTCAGACATCCTCACTGAACTTTTGAAGAGAGTTTGCTGCTCTGAAAGTAAAGGGGCTGAATAATTTTGCACGCCCAATTTTTCAGTTTTTTATTTAACAAAGTTTGAAATATCCAAAAAATTTTGTTCCACTTCATGATTGTGTCCCACTTGTTGTTGATTCTTCACAAAAAATTACAGTTTTATATCTTTATGTTTGAAGCCTGAAATGTGGCAAAAGGTCGAAAAAGTTAAAGGGGGCCGAATACTCTCGCAAGGCAGTGTAGCCACAAAAAATAGGGCCATCTATAGCGCTTGCTGTGAATAAATGTGACTAGATAAAGTGCTTAACTAGTGCAAAAATATTATACCAAAGGGATGGGTAACAATTGGAGCAAGCAGGGACCTACGTTGCTGTATTGTAGATTATCTATAAGATCTAGTAGTGCATACATATAAATGAAGTAAATAGTTCTAAGGTGCTGGGTGTGCTAACAGTGAGGCAAATTATTAAATAAATAAATAGATACAGAGTTGTCACATGAGGTGGGTACACCTGAGGAATAACATTAGATGCAGCACATATGCAATAAATAGTAATTGCTATTTTTATGGATACCTACCTATTTTTATGGATAATCTACAATACAGCAATGTAGGCCCCTTGCTCGAATTGTTACCCATCCCTTTGGTATAATATTTTTGCACTGGTTAAGCACTTTATCTAGCCCCATTTATTCACAGCAAGTGCTATAGGTAGCCCCTCTACTTGTGGCTCTTTACAACACTGCGAGTTAAATGCCTCGTGAGGTCACATAAAATCGGGTCTCCATTTAAAGCACAGCGTTCCTCCTGGCTGACAGCCCCCTCCCCCCCAATTTCGATGGCGAGGCGTTCTGTCTGGAACGGTGCCTGCCTTTTTTTTGGTATGGTGAGTACCTGTCCCCCCCCCTCCTCTCCCCCTGGAGGGTTTTGGGGTGGACGTGGGCCCCTCCCTGAGATGGTCGGACCCCCTGGTTCCCCTCCTTCCCGTCAGGCACCCCCCTTTCATCTGTTCCCCATCCTTACCCCCCTCCACTTATGCTGGGGCTGTGTGAGTGGTCTTGGGTGGGGGCATGGCACTATGCAGGCGATGGGGGCCCGGGGGATCGGCTGGGGGGTGGAGTTGTACTTGGTGGGGGCTCCTGCCAGGCCCCCCTTACTGCCTGGGCCTGTCCTTGAGGCCTAGGGATCCCTCCTGGTGCCGCCATTTTGCTGTAACCTGTGTTTTCTATGCACGGCGGCCATGTTTGTGTAGTCTGGCGGACATTTTGCGGTGGTTTGCCATTGAAAGTAGAGGCGGCCATGACAGTGGAGCCCTGTGGGCGGCAGTGGGGGCCCATTCTCATCCCCTGGTGCTGACTCCTGGATCTTTTTGCTTCCTGATCGTTGCACGTGGAGTGCAGATTATCCTGGTCTCTGAAGGTGCCTATTTCTGCTGGGTGGTGAGTCTGGTCGGGTGCTCTCACTCTCTGCTGAAGATCGCTTGGTTCTTTGTGCCTGGTGACCAGGTGGTGCTGCCAGCGTGGTGGCCGTTGTCCCTTTGCAGTGTTTTACACTTTTTGTGGAGGTCCCCCTTGTGACTCATAGAGTCTTTTGAGCACATCTCCCCACCTGATCCCCTCTCTGAGGCTGTGGGGCACTCCACGTCCCAACCATCTATCGATGCACTGACGTCTGTCCCGGAGTCCTTTGTGTCCTGGGTGGAGGTGGCTTTCATGCGACAGGCTAGCAAAAATCGCCCCCCGCCTTCCCCTACCTCATCAGATCCTGAATCTGATTCGGCCGCTGCGGACATGGGTCACACTGCTGGGTCTGTGACCACGCGTCCAAATCCTCAGATAGTGAGGATGATTCCTCCACATCTGCAACCGTGCAGGAAAATGCGTTGATAGAAGCACTGATTGTATCTGTGCGTTGAATCTTAAAGATGGAGGATGCAGCTACAGTTTCAATGGAGGTGCAGGTTACCTTTTGGCACTCACAAGCCGTCCAGAGCGGCAAAGGTGTTTCCTTTCCCTGCCTATTTTGACAGAATTGTCACTAAAGATTGGGGACGACCAAAGCGTCCCCATTGGGGTCCCTAATCGATTTACTAGGCGTTACCCCTATGAAGTGGACTGTGCCACCGGTGGTGGACCCTCTGGTTTCCAGATTGAACAAGGCAACCATGATTCCGGTGAAAGAGTCTCCAGCCTTTAAGGACTGGGCTGACAGGAAGGTGGAGGCTGTTCCCCACAATATGTACACTCTGGCTGCTTCGGTAATCACCATTGCCCTGATGTCACAAACTCTGACCGAGTGGGCTAAGCTTTTACGCCGTGACCTGGAGGGAGAATAGCTCCCTCCTGCCTTTGCTGAGTTGGCAGACCAGCTGGTCCAGGGAATGCAGTTTATCTGTGATGCCTCTTTGGATGCGCTCCCCTAGTGGCTCGGCTTTCTGTTTCGTCAGTAGTCCTTCTGTGTATCTTTTGGCTCAAATGCTGGTCTTCAGACCAGACTTTTAAAAAGGCCTTGACTAATCTCCCCTCTCAAGGAGATCGCCTCTTTGGGGCTATCCTGGATGACATCATTAAGGGTTTTACAGGGGGAAAGATTACCTTTCTTCCGCAGGCTGCTAAGTGCAAGGAACTTAGTCATAGACGTGGTCCTTCCTTTTCATCCCTCAGGGTAGACTAGCAAGGGCTTGAAGCCTTTCAGGGCCTCCTCTGGAAGAACCAAACAAACCTAGATTGGCAAGCCGAGAGCGGGCTTCTCCAGACATGCGGACAAGGCTCCTTCAGCATTAAGGTGCGCCCTCACCTGTATCGTGGCTGGGGAGACGTCTTTGTTAGTTTCTGGATCTGTGGACTTTTCTGGTACAAGACAAGTGGGTCCATGAAGTCATTCAGTGGGGCTACAAGGTCGAGTTTTTCTCTTGTCCCCTGGCAAGGTTATTTCCTTCCAAGTTGCGCCTGTTCCCAGACCGTTTACAGGGTCTATTTGGGGCGGTTCAAGACCTGTTGCTTCAAGAGGTGATTGTTGACTTTGAAACGTTTTTAGGGTTTTTACTCAAACCAGTTTACAGTTCCCAGGAAGGAAGGCAAGGTGTGTTCAGTCCTGGACCTCAAGGCGCTGAACTGTTTTGTGCAGGTACAGAAGTTCAGGATAGAGTCTATTTGCACGGCGGTGGCATCCCTGCGTCAGGGGTATTTTCTTGCCTCTATCGACATCAAGAATGTTTACCTTCACATTCCAGTATGTGCTGGTCACCAGCGCTTCCTCCGCTTTGCCGTGGGAGAAGAGCATTATCAGTTTGTGGCGTTACCCTTTGGTCTCGCCTCTGCTTCTCGGGTTTTCACAAAAGTGTTAGCCCCGGTGTTAGCATTGTTACGACAACAGGGGATCTCGGTACTGGGCTACTTGGACAACATTCTGCGAGCTGAGTCTCCTACTGCTCTGGTGGAAAACCTGGAAATCGCCATATGAACTCTTTGGGGAGTTCGGCTGGAGTCTGAATTTTTAGAAGTCTGCTCTGGTTCCATCCACAAAGCTGGAATATCTGCGTCTGACTCTGGACTTAGGCAGGGTGCTCCTTCCTTTGAACAAACTCCAGAAATTGCAGGCTGCAATTTGTCTCCTGCTGTCCAGCAGATGGTCATCCCTTCGGACTAACATGTATGTGCTGGGCCTGATGGTGGCGTTGGACCAAGGGGAGTGGTCCCTTCATCCAGAGGTGTTTCATCAGTTGCATCTCCAGTGGGGCATCCCCAAGGGTGGATCTTTTGGCATCTTGGCTCAACAGAAAGGTGCAGTGGTTTGTGGCACAGTCAGGGGATCCTCTGGCGGAAGCCACAGATGCGCTGGTAGCCCCGTGGGGTCAGTATCGTCTGATTTACGCCTTCCCTTCTCTCAAGCTTCTATGCAGGCTTGAGCCAGCAGGGATTCCGATCATCTTAGTGGCACTGGACTGGCCTCGCCAGGCTTGGTACGCCGATCTGGTGCAGCTGGTCGCCGATGTTCCTTGAAAGCTTCCTCTCAGGGAGGATCTGCTGTCCCAAGGACCAATCCTCCATCGTGCTTTACAGTTGCTGGCTTTGATGACTTGGCTGTTGAACGCCAGGTGCTGAAGGATAGAGGTTTATTTGAGTCAGTGATTCCTATGCTGTCAAAAGCTAGGAAATCTACTTCTAGGAAGATCTAACATCATACATGGAAGACATACATTGCGTGGTGTGAGTCTCTTGAGGTTCATCCTCGCTCCTTCTCGGTGGCTCGGATCTTGACCCTTCTTCAAATGGGGGGATGAACAAAAATTGGCCTTGAGCACCATCAAGGGCCAGGTGTTGGCTTTAGTGGTTTTCTTCCAATGACCCTTGGCCACACACCCCCTGGTACGTACTTTTTTTCTTTTTTTTTCTTTTTCTTTTTTTTAGGGTGTCCAACATTTGGTTCCTCCAGTGTGGTCTCCGTTGCCGCCTTGGGGCCTCAGTTTGGTGCTTTCTGCCCCCTAGAAGCCTCCCTTTTGAGAATCTTTGGGAGATTCCCTTGCTTACGTTGTCTCAGAAGGTGGCTTTTTTGATGGCTAAAACCTCTGCGCGCAAGGGGGCAGAACTGGCGGCGTTATTCTGTCGTTCACCTTACCTGGTGATTTATAGAGATAAGGTGGTCCTTTGCCCCTGTCCGTCGTTCCTTCCAAAGGTTGTCATTGATTTTCATTTGAATGAAGACATTTGTGTTGCCTTCCCTGTGTCCCAGTCCTAAACATTCGAAGGAAATTGCCTTGAATGCCTTGGATGTGGTCCGAACAATTAGGGTGTACCTGGCAGCTACAGACTCTTTTAGGAAGTCAGACTCACTATTTGTGCTCACGGATGGGCCTCGGAAAGGGTTGTCTGCTTCCTTACATTGGGGAGATTTGTTCTCACATCATGTTGTATAAACAATAGTTAGGCCACTTTAACACTGCTCTGTAGCAAAATTGCGATAAAAGCGCACATGTAATTTTGCCACATTTTAGACTCGTTTCCAGTGTATTTCTGGTGCATTTTTTGGTTGCTTTCACCTGTGAAAAATGGACACGTGACTCAAGAACTTGCCAAAAACACAAAATGCGGTGCAATTTCGAAGCGTTTCTATTCATTTCAATGGGTAGCTGCCTTTTTAGTGTGGTTTTCATGCAGGACTTTTCAAAGCTCACCGCACCCCCAGTGTAGTGGTGGGAGGAGTCCCATAGGATTTAAAAGGAAGCATTCCCTGCTTTACCCTAAGTGGGAAAAGATGTACTTTAATCAGAGGTCAGGCGCTATGTACTGGGTGAAAAGGGAGTGTAAATTCTAGATTTGGCTGCATATAATTACTAACCCTTTGTCAGGTAAAACTGTTATACTGTATACTGTATGTATTCCACTGTGTATATAGCTGCTTACCTGGTGTTTATCGTTAACACAGTATTTTTCCTCTAGTGCCTAATAGTCTGCACTAAAGTAAGCATATTTTTCCCACTGAGATTAGGCTTGCTGTAGTGGCAGCTGCTGTTTGACAGAGAGCCGACTCGGTTCCATTTCAGACTGAGTGTGTTTGTTTCTTTTGGGTTTACCTGGCCATGTGGTTAAAGTATGAGCCTTGCCATGTATGTTGTACATACCATATAGTGTATATATACCTCTCATACACAGTAATACTCAGGGCATCATATTTTTATTTTCTCTGGTTGAAAAAAAAAAGGCTGCACCATATCCAATTCCCCACTTGTTAATAATCACGCCCTCTGAATCATTTGTTGTGATTGCCCTGATCTCTGTGCACAACTCTTTTGGGGCTGACATAATATCCACATTAAGGGTGTTTTAGGGATTAAGTTACTTTGGTTAAAAGGTGAACTCCAGAAAACCTAAAATTTCTTACCTCCTCATTTCTGTCTAAAGGGCATGAAAAAGCAGACTTATGCTGGCCATACACTATACGAAAAATAAGTTCAAACTAATTTTCGAAAAACGAACACTCGGCCATGAGAGCAGTTTTTCGTTCATGTTGTCATATATGCCTAGTGCAAACAGTTCGGGTGAGAAACACCTTAACCCTTCAATTTATCGTTTGTTCAATTTTCCGGCTCTGAAAAGTTAAAAACCGATTTTCTATTTGTGCCTATTAACTGGCCGAAAAACGAACGAACAGACCAAATGACAGATTTTCGAACGATTTTTCGGCTAGTGTATGGCCAGCTTTAGTTACTCGATCCTCCACTCCAGCAGGCTCCCACCCTGCTAGAGTTGGTCCCTGCAGCACAATTGATATCTGGGATCGATTTGATGATCCCCGCTGGGCAGGCGGATGACAGCTCTGTCTTCGCTCTGTGTGCAGAGGCGGAGCTGTCAGGTCCCCGCTGTCCTCTATGGGGAGGTCGGATGAGAACGGACCGCCTGTCCATTCTCATCTGATCCCATCTGATCCGATCCTCCAGACGGATGGAAAATAGGGTTTCCATCCGTCCGGATTTCACGAACAGGATCAGAATCGGATAGCAGCGGGTGTCAGCGGAGAGGTCTACGCTGACACCCGCTGCCCCATAGGGATGCATGGAGCATCCCATCAGGTCCGCCTGAAAAACTGACATGTGGATCAGATCGTATTGCCTGTGTGAAAGGGGCCTTAGTGAGCACTTCTTTTCCAAGATAATCCATCCACCTCATAGGTGTGGCATATCAAGATGCTCATTAGACAGCATGATTATTGCACAGGTGTGCCTTAGGCTGGCCACAATAAAAGGCCACTCTAAAATATGCACTTTTATCAAATGGAACAATTCCACAGATGTCGCAAGTTTTGAGGGAGCGTGTAAGTGGCATGCTGACTGCAGGAATGTCCACCAGAGCTGTTGCTCGTGAATTGAATGTTCATTTCTCTACCATAAGCCGTCTCCAAAAGCATTTCCGAGAATTTGGCAGTACATCCAACGGGCCTCACAACTGCAGACCACGTGTAACCACACCAGCCCAGGACCTCCACATCTAGCATCTTCACCTCCAAGATCGTCTGAGACCAGCCACCCGGACAGCTGCTGCAACAATTGGTTTGCATAACCAAAGAATTTCTGCAAAAACTGTCAGAAACCGTCTCAGGGAAGCTCATCTGCATGCTTATCGTCCTCATCGGGGTCTCGACCTGACTGCAGTTCGTCGTTGTAACTTACTTGAGTGGGCAAATGCTCACATTCAATGGCGTCTGGCACTTTGGAGAGGTTTTCTCTTCAAGGATGAACCCCGGTTTTCTCAGATCTTTGAGTTCAGCTCATAAAAAATGGGGACAAAACAAGTGTTGTGCTTATAATTTTGTTCAGTATAGTTGAGGCAATATAACTGAAAATAGTCAGCACATCAGAGAACACAAGTTATTGGCTCACAAGCTTTCTGGCAAGATCAGCAGTTTTTTTTAATAATTTTAAGCAAAGAATACAAAATTATTTCAATGATACAGTCAAGTCCATAAATATTGGCACATTGACACAATTCTAATCTTTTTGGCTTTATAATGGATTTGAAATGTAACAAACAGGGTATTTACATCCAAATCGGGTGAAAGGTGGAGGAATTACAACAGTTTGTATATGTGCCTCCCACTTTTTAAGGGACCAAAAGTTATGGGACAATTGGCTGCTCAGCTGTTCCATGGCCAGGTATGTTTTATTCCCTCATTATCCCATTTACAAGGAGCAGATAAAAGGTCCAGAGTTCATTTCAAGTGTGCTATTTGCATTTGGAATCTGTTGCTGTCAACTCTCAATATAAGATCCAAAGAGCTGTCACTATCAGTGAAACAAGCCATCATTAGGCTGAAAAAACAAAACAAACCCATCAGAGAGATAGCAAAAACTATAGGTGTGGCCAAGTCAACTGTTTGGAACATCCTTAAAAAGAAAGAACGCACCGGTGAGCTCAGCAACACCAAAATGACCCGGAAGATCACGGAAAACAACCTGTGGTGGATGACCAAAGAACTATTTCTCTGGTGAAGAAAACACCCTTCACAACAGTTGGCCAGGTCAAGAACACTCTCCAGGAGGTAGGTGTATGTGTGTCAAAGTCAACAATCAAGAGAAGACTTCACCAGAGTGAATACAGAGAGTTCACCACAAGATGTAAACCATTGGTGAGCCTCAAAAACAGGAAGGCCAGATTAGAGTTTGCCAAACAACATCTAAAAAAGCCTTCACAGTTCTGGAACAACATCCTATGGACAGATGAGACCAAGATCAACTTGTACCAGAGTGATGGAAAGAGAAGAGTATGAAGAAGGAAAGGAACTGCTCATGATCCAAAGCATACCACCTCATCAGTGAAGCATGGTGGTGGTAGTGTCATGGCGTGGGCATGTATGGCTGCCAATGGAACTGGTTCTCTTGTATTTATTGATGATGTGACTGCTGACAAAAGCAGCAGGATGAATTCTGAAGTGTTTCGGGCAATATTATCTGCTCATATTCAGCCAAATGCTTCAGAACTCATTGGACGGCGCTTCACAGTGCAGATGGACAATGACCCGAAGCATATTGCAAAACCAACCAAAGAGTTTTTTAAGGGAAAGAAGTGGAATGTTATGCAATGGCCAAGTTAATCACCTGACCTGAATCCGATTGAGCATGCATTTCACTTGCTGAAGAAAAAACTGAAGGGAAAATGCCCCAAGAACAAGCAGGAACTGAAGACAGTTGCAGTAGAGGCCTGGCAGAGCATCACCAGAGATGAAACCCAGCGTCTGGTGATGTCTATGTGTTCCAGACTTCAGGCTATAATTGACTGCAAAGGATTTGCAACCAAGTATTAAAAAATGAAAGTTTGATTTATGATTGTTAATCTGTCCCATTACTTTTGGTCCCTTAAGAAGTGGGAGGCACATATACAAACTGTTGTAATTCCTACACCGCTCACCTGATGTGGATGTCAATGCCCTCAAATTAAAGCTGAAAGTCTGCAGTTAAAGTACATCTTGTTTGTTTCATTTGAAATCCATTGTGGTGGTGTATAGAACCAAAAAGATTAGAATTGTGTCAATGTCCCAATATTTATGGACCTGACTGTGTTTAATGAAGTAGTAAACTACCCCTGAAAAAAATAGAAAATTGAGCCCCCTGCAGCATTATGCCGCAGTGTGCTAGTATGCACTGCATACTAGCACATTATTACAGACTTACCTACACAGCCGCCCAGTGCATTGCTGTCATGGCTCCTCAGCACTTCATCTTCACCCGGTCTTCCTTCCGGGTTGGCGGACTTGGGCTGTATTGAATGCCCGGGGACTCAATGACATGGGTATGCCGTCCCTTCAGAGTGCATGCGCTGCGGACGTTACCGGCTCCATGCTGTGTGAATATCTTCTGAACAGTGAAAGTTTAGGAGATATTCACTTTACCTACAGGTAATCCTTATTATAGGCTTAACTTGCCTGTAGGTACAAAATAAAAAGTGGACTTTACTTCCACTTTAACAGCCCAAAATGGAACTAAATAGGAGACATTTAATGCAAAAAAAAAAAAAAACAGCCCATTTGTGTAGCATTTTCTGTTGCTGTCAGAAGATTTGTGTTCCTTATCTCCATAGGAGTACTTATGGAAGGGTATTCGCTTACCAGCATAACATGCTCCAGGCTTAGGATCACAAAAACTAAGAAGAGCTCAATGATGCTCTGAGCCGTGATGACAAGTAGATAGTTGTAGCCAGCTCCGCTCAATTACAGTTTCTTCTGATCAGTGTAAAAACCGACCTTCAAGATTAGGAATTGAAGTATTTTCTTGCTTACATTAACCCACACGTACGTTTTCTGAAGAGGAAGAAATCTTCCTGACCTTCTGGAATTGCTTGTTTGTGCTGTTGATCTATTGGGTCCCTAATCAGTATAATGCTTCTCTTTAGCATGTCAGTGTGTCAGTGAAATTACATGCTGTCCAGCAGGTTCCTAATTATAGGCAGTGTCACCATGAAAGGTTTATTTGGTTAATGACTGTCACCTGCCTCCTGCTGTCGCCGTACAATTATTTAAAAATTCGCTTAGAAACATGACAAATCGGTTAGTGTCTTTTTTTTCTGTTCTTATTACTTCAGCATGTAAGTTTTTGATGCTAAAGTGGAAGGTGACTATTTGCTTAGCCTTGCAAGACAAAGGCATAATGAGCTATGATAGCATACTAGCTCATTATGAAATACTTACCTTAAAACGAAGCCCCGACATGGACGCCTGGACACTGCTGTGGGAGCGGTCATGCTCCCTCAGCGTCTCTTCCGGGTTCGACGGCTCCTGTGCTGTGAGTGGCCGGAGCCGCGATGACGTCACTCCCACGGGAGTCACTTTCTGGCAAGTAGCCGGCAAGGAACTCTGAAGGTCCGCCGGACCTTTAGAGCGCATGCGCCGCTAGCGTCAGCGGCTGTATGCAGGGCAAATATCTCCTAAACCGTGCAGGCTTAGGAGATATTAATTGTACCTACAGGTAAGCCTTATAGGCTTTCCTGTAGGTAAAAGTAAAAAAATTGAGTATACTACCACTTTAAGATGCCAGGACATTTCTGCACGAAGTACTATGCATACTATACTAATGCTAAGATGTCATCCAAAGCAATGTACATCTGCTGTCTGTGTTTTCAATTTTTAGCTGCCCCGGACCAGTTTGGAGCCCCTTTCACACGAGTGCCACCATTCGGTTTGTTTAGCAAGGAATCCATGAACAGACCCCTTGCTGAATCGGATCAGAATGGGGCAAATGCCTCTTTGGTGAAATATGGGTCTGTTTCTTGTTTAGCTTCAATTTTAAATAAACCTTTCCGGATCCATTGAAAAGGATGCAGACCTTTTCCATTTTTTCTTGATCTAGACGGACTTGGAGGTAAGCAGATATAAGTTGATGCACGTCCAGTTACATACTTACATGGAGCTTATCAAGTCTGCCTGAAAAGTTAAAATTACCTGATCGAAAAGCCCATGTGACAGGAAACATCAGCCTTTTTTTTAGATCAAGGCAAAATAGCTCATGTGCTAATGCTGGCAGATACAATATCACACATAAAGGGGATAATGAAGTGTAAAAATATATAGGAAAAGGATGAATATTTCATAATTACAGATTCCAGCTTGAACGTGGAGTTTTAGGCACGTTTTTGCCTTTAGCAAGCTAACCTTAATTACTTTGCTGAAAAAAAAGCCTGTTGTTCACGATCTGAGTAACTGAAGCTCAAATTGCATATGCAGCTTAACGAGAGAAGAGTCTTAAAGGCCCGTACACACGATAAGAAAGTCGGAAGTAAAATTTCGACCGAATGATCTGCCAATTTTCAGATCATTAGTATAGTGCTTTCGACAGCTGATTATAAATTTTCAGACAACAAAAATCTGAAGGTGCCGGCTATATAACTTTTTTTGTACGTGAACACAACGTCCGATTTTCGTTTATTTAGTACAGTTTTTGTCTGGAAAAAATCGTAAGAGCAAGACTATGCATGCTCTAAAACAAAAGAATACACACAAAACAATTCAACACATTACATCACTTCTGAAGTTGAATTCTGTCGTATGAGAATTTTCGTATGAAAGTAACCTCTTCACTTTTGATGGGTCCCTTGCTGTCCCTATGTGGACAGTTTCATGAACACTGGCCTTACAGATTGATTGAACCGCTTGTATTTTATTAATGCACTATTTTATGTGTTTGTGTATTTGTAATTTTTTTTAATAATACTTTGTAATAAATTTTGATATTTATTTTGTAATATAATTTTCCTTGATATTTACACATTGGTTACTTTTGCTCCTAAAAATCCCATTCAGAGGGAAATTCTGTTTGTTGCTTCACTTTCGATATGAGACTAGCATGCAACAAAAACTGACAAAATTGAATCCGATAATCTGATCGTGTGTATGAGACTTAAGGCACAGACATTCATAGAAGGTAGAATACCTATGCTGGAGTGCTTCTTCAGAAAGTCCAGAATGCTCTTCAAAACCAGTGTGCAAATGTGTGTGTATGTAAATTGTGTGTGTGTGTATATATATATATATATATATATATATATAATATATAGACTATGTTGCTAAAATGAATACACCCCAATAAAAGACTTGGGCCCCTTTCACACATACGGACCGTTCGTCTGTTTTTTTAACCATCCATTGACAGATGAAAAAACGGACATCAATGCATTCCTTTGGAAAAACAGATGTAAATGGATGATCATTCATTTACATCAGTTTTTATCTGGATCGGTGGAAAAACGGATGAAAAAGGATGACAACGGATGACAATGAATGAAAAACTGATGTGAAACTGATTTCGACTGAAAAAACAGGCGGTCTGTTTTCATACAATCTCCCATAGAGGAGAGCGGGGATCTGACAGGTCTGTCTCTGCAAAGTAAGCGGAGACAGAGCGGTCATCCGGGGATTGGCGGATCGATCCTCGCTAAGCAAAACGGAGTCCGCCAGGCGGAAAGCCCATGTGAAAGGGCCCTTATTTAACAAAGAAAACCCCTTTCCATTTCATGCTGTCAGCAATGGCACCACATGGAAGAGAAATGTCACAAGGCCTGAGAAAGGAAAATAATTTCTTTACACAAGAAAGTTGAAGGCTACAAGAAGATCAGCAAAGCTTTACCTATCAGTCAGAATATTGTGGCAAAAGTGATACAAACATTTAACAAAGATGGAACTGCAACCATCTGAGAGAGACATCCAGGCCGTCCACTGAATTAACACCTCGACAGGAGCGTCTTCTGAATAAAGGATTAAAGAAAATCACCATGCTAGTTCACTGCAGTTAGCTAAAGAAGTAGAAAGCCAAACGGTGGTGATTGTTTCCCGTGACACAATACGGCATACACTGCAGAGGAGGAATGGCATGCATGGGTATCGTCCATGAAGGAAGCCTCTCCTAAAGCCCATACACAAAAAAGCCCATCTAGAATTTGCCAGGGCCCATGCTAGAAAAGATGATGATTACTGGGACTCTGTACTATGGAGTGATGAGACCAAAAGTTTTTGGAACTGATGGCTTCAAAACTGTATGGCGTTGCAAAGGTGAGGAGTACAAAGAAAAATGCATGGTGCCAACAGTGAAACATGGTGGTGGCAGTTTCATTCTGTGGGGCTGCATGAGCCTTACAGGTGTCAGGGAGCTGCATTTCATTGATGGTATCATGAATTCACAGATGTGTTGCTCTTTATTGTCCTTGGTCGTCATGCAACATGACAATGATCCAAAAAAAACACCTCTAAGGCCACTGTTGCATTTCTGAAGAAGAACAGGGTGAAAGTGACTCAGTGGCCAAGTATGACTCCTGATCTGGACACAATCGAACACCTATGGAGAATTCTGAAGAGACAAAATGAGCATCACTCTCAATCCAGCATCCAGGCTCTAAAAGAGGTCGTTCTTGAAGAATGGAAAAAGATAGATGTTGCAATATGTCGCCAACTTGTTCATTTCAAGCCTAGAAGACTTGGTGCTGTCCTTACAAATCATAGTGGTCATACACAATACTAGATGTAGTAGTTTTTGTTGTGGGGTGCATTCTTTTTTCATCCACTAATCTGAGTAAAACTGAGGTTTTTTAATCTAAGTTATACTATTAACCTTACTTTCATGTAATAGGCTAAACAAATGTTCTATAAAATTAAATTTTGTCACAATTTTGGAAATTATTCTTGTGTTCATTGAGATATTGATTAAAATCCTACTTTTCAAAAGGAGTGTACTCTTTTATGCTGGGCACTGTGTGTGTGTTTGTATGTGTATATATGTGTGTGTGTATATATACTGTATAGCCTAGTAATTTTTATATCTATAGAATAGATATAAAAATAAATACTCGCGCTATGGTAAAAAATGAACTGAAAAAAGTAAAATAATTAGCAGCAGCTGTGCACAAAGCGTAAGTCACTTGTAAACATGAAAGAATTAAACAGCGCTAGCATCATATAAACATATTTATAACAGTCCAAATAAAGTGATATAATCAATGTAAAGTGCTCTTGTGCTCCAATCTTCTTAAAAGTGCTGAAGTCCTCCACATAAATTCATTCCGTGATGTGACACACACCCCCTTTTGTTTTCCTCCTTACCAGAAACAATGGACCCCCAGCTTTTCAGTCTGGGAGTCAAACAGGCTTGATTTAAATAGGAGTGATGGGCCACAAGGTACGGATCAAGAACCCCAGTAGCCTCTAGGATGTTCCTGTAATCCTCAAATGCGGAACAAAGGGAAGGAGCCAATAGTGAAGTACCGTAGGTTTGCAGTTTATTGGCGCAATAAAAACATACTTACAAAATGGTAGCAGTAAAACAGCATGTAAACAGCAATAAGCTTCCGCCAATGCTGCAACCGGAAGTGACGTCACTGCAACTCAATACCGGAAATTACGTCAACGCATTTCGCCTTTCCACAGGGCGTCATCAACCTTAATGACTGATGTGTGTGAGTGTGTATATATATATATATATATATATATATATATATATATATATATATATATATATATAGCGCTGTTTTCTTTATCTATAGAATATAGATTGTGTGCGTATGAAGATCCTGCTACTTAAAAAAAAATAAAAAAGCTTGCATATAAAGTATTGTTTTGATAGTTTTGATGTGATATTAATATTTCGTATCCACCGCCTTCACAAATTGCAGAACAAACCTTCCCATCTAGGTGACGCTATTACTCTCTGGTGCTCCCACTGTGCTCTGTCTTCCACCTTCTGAAAAACAGACTCACCAGATCTGTTGGGCCTTTGATTAAAAAAGGTCAAATGCACCTAATAATCTTCACCAGATAACATCTGCAAGGTAATAGTGAGAGTGCCCCTTCCTTTTTGAGCCCTCGTTCACATTGGTCCGGTTTGACATGCGATTTGACATGTCAAATCTGAGCCAATTCCTGGCAATTGCACCGTCCGAATCGGTGCAATGCTGACTTTGCGGTGCCACACCGATTCCCCAAAGTAGTTTCTGTACTACTTTTGGCTACTTCGGGGGCGATTTCCATAGACATCTGTGCACAGATATCTGTGAAATCGCCCCTGAAGTTGGACTGAAATGCTGGCTTCAGCTGAACTCGCCCGATTTCAAAACGGCCCCAGTGTGAACCTGGGCAAAATCTCCAATGCTCGGTGTATCATCAAATGTTCACCGCAAGCACACAAGAGACAAGACATGCTCATAGTTTATTCCAATTTATTTAACCTGGGTGTGTTATCTACACTTTTCTAGCTCTATGTCTATGGTTAACATTAGGGGCACATTTTCAAGTATTTGTTGTTTAATTGTTCAGGATTTACTGTGGCACGCTCTGCAATTTACACAAGGCACAGAGCATATCTGCACAACCAGTATTTTCACCACACCCTTTCAGTTGTCAGAGGCCTGTGAAAGGAAGATTACCTTTGCTATGTATTGTGGAGACTTTTTAAAAGTTGCACGTCTGGCAGCACGAAAAATCAGTTTCTTAATCGCTAAGTTGCTATATAAATTTTTTTCATCCTTTTTTAAATGAGAACATTTTATTGTAAAAAACATTTTTTACACATGAGGAATCGTCCCTCAATATGGAAATTAATTTCTTGTCAACCAGCATCGTTAATTGTCATGTATGAGTCATGGGTTGGAAGAAATGGAAATATGTAAATTATTGGTGCTGGAGAGAGATTCTTCTCACTGTTTAAGATGATGGTTAGCAATTATTATTCTTATTCCAAAAGGTTTTATTTTTAAAGAGTACTGTACCTGTAAATAATAATGCAGGCATAGGGCCCGTTTTCCAGAGGCATCCTCCGTTCCATCTCAGCAGAGGATCCTGATTTGTTCTTCTGCTGTTAGAGATGAGAAGGGAAGTCACATAGGTGACATTATTTCCGTTCCAGTTTTTCAGATGGAGTGAAAAGAGACCCATGGAAACCCTATGGGTGGCCAGATGTAACCAGACGTACGTCCGCCCAGTGGTGTATTTAGGATTTGTGCTGCCCTAGGCCTGACTAAACTTGTGCACCCCCTAATTTTAATATGACCCACCCCTTCCTGTAAAGGCCACACCCCTTCCTGTTCTGACCCGTTCTGTCATCTGTAAACCACAGACTACAACCACAGTGTATCAATGCCTATCAGCGTAGCCTCATCAGTGCCCATCAGTGCAGCCTTTTTAGTGACAGTCTATTACTGCCCATCAGTGCAGCATATTAGTGTAGCCTCATCAGTGGCCATTAGTACAGCCCCATCATTGGCCACCAGTGCAGCCTATCAGTGCCCATTAGTGCAGCCTATCAGTGCATCATACCAGTGCCCATTAGTGCAGCCTAAGATATTTGGACTTGTGTTTGCTGCCACTGATTGTAATTATAGGAATATTTCACTTATTTGTATAATGACTAGGACGTCCATAGTTATTATACAAATAAGTGAAATAATCAGCAGCAGCAAACACAAGTTAACATAAGATGGGAGTAATCTTACTAACCCAGTGACATAGCGATAGCACATATGGAGGTGAGCGGGTCCAAAATATTATTGCAATCATATACAATTAAAAGTCTTAATTGTATATGATGCAATTCAGTATGCTCGCTCAAGGACAAGGATGTTTAAATAAATGAAATTATATTATTGACATAATGCCTGCCATACCTGGGGACGGAGGAGGGTAGGCGGAGCATTAGGCTGCAGTGCCACAACTATTAGCACTGGGGGCCGTCAGGCCAGTTGTATTAAGTGTGGTTGGCGGTCTGTCCGAATGTCCTCACCCCCACCCCGGTACTATCATACCAACAGGTAGCAGTGTGACCGCTTTATGGGAGTGCCAGACTTATTTGCCTCCTGGACCTTGCCCTTCAACACAATTCACCCCATAAGACTGGCATTATACTAAAAGTGTAGCGCAAGCCGGCGGGGGCCCTTTTTGTGCGGGAGCCAGGAGGAGGCTGTTTTTTTTTTTCCCTGTTTTTTTTTGTGCGGGCTTTAGCTTTTTTGCTGCCCCCCAGCAAAGTGCTGCCCTAGGCCTGGGCCTTGTTGGCCTAGGCCAAGATACAGCACTGCGTCCGCCCATACCTACCCACATCCAATCTGGTAAAAGTGGACCTGGATGCAGACTTATTGTGTTTGATCAGACGAATCTGAATGAAGGAGAATGACAGCGGATATGACTGCAGGTAGTCTGGTCACCAATGGACTGCAGGAACTCCTTTGGGAAGGGGCCTAATGTTTTGAGGTGCTGAGCATTACATTTGCCATTCATAGTGAGATTTCACAACATAGAATCCTAGTCCTGCCCAGATGCATTGTGAAAATCATGTTGAATAGTACTGCAATGTATTTTATATTATTAAATTGTAAGCCCTAATGAGCAGGACCCTCTGATTCCTCCTGTATTCAATCATATTTTAACTGTACTGTCTGCCCTCTCGTTGCCAAGTGCTGCCCAAACTGTTGGCACTATATAAA
This sequence comes from Pelophylax lessonae, assembly GCF_965119305.1. Taxonomy (NCBI): domain Eukaryota; kingdom Metazoa; phylum Chordata; class Amphibia; order Anura; family Ranidae; genus Pelophylax; species Pelophylax lessonae. Next base: position 445,991,778 of record NC_138772.1, on the reverse strand, counting down.
AACTGTGTAAAAATAATAATACACAAGCAATTTAAAACGCAAGAATTTTATTTTTCTTTAACCACTTCTGGGCCTATTTTTGACACTTGGTGTTTACAAGCTTAAATCAGTTTTTTTGCTAGAAAACTACTTAGAACCCCCAAACATTATATATTTTTTTTAGCAGAGACCCTAGAGAATAAAATGGAGATCATTGCAATATTTTTTATCACACCGTATTTGCACAGAGGTCTTCCAAACGCAATTTTTTTTTTGGGAAAAAATTCACTTTTTTTAAATTAAAAAATAAGAATACAGTAAAGTTAGCCCAATTGTTTTCCATTATTTGAAAGATAATGTTACGCCAAGTAAATAGATACCCAACATGTCATGCTTTAAAATTGCGCACGCTTGCGTGATGGCGACAAACTTTGGTACTTAAAATTCCCATAGGCGACAATTTAAAAAATTCTACAGGTTACAAGCTTAGAGTTAGAGTAGTTCTAGGGCTCAAATTATTGCTCTGGCTCTTAACGATCGCGGCGATACCTCACATGTGTGATTTGAATACCGTTTACAACGTTATAATAGAAATAGGCATGACAGGTCCTCTTTATTATGAGATCTGGGGTCAAAAAGACCTCAGACCTCACAACTACACTAAAAAAGAAAAAAAAAAAATCAGCCCTTTAAACCGGTTGCTAGGCAGCCACATTTGACGTTGCTCCGGTCTTCCAAGACCATAGTCGAGTGAGGGCCATCTTGCCATCACTCGACTTCCTGTCTAAGAGGATTCGGGACTGGATCGCTTTCCCTGCTGCCTGCGGGTCCAGTAAGCTGGGAAAACGGCCGGGACGCGGTGGAGGGGGGGGGGCACCTCTTCTGCCACACTGTAAGGGTGATTCCGCTGCAAATCCTTTGCTGGGACCACCCTTACGTGAAAGCTGATCACCCGCCCTTTTCAAAAATACCAGGGGGTATAGCAGCTATTTGTTGCCATAACCCCGGTATTTAGCGTCAAAGGACCGACGTAAAACTACAGCGGGCGGTCGGCAAGTGGTTAAAGAGGAATTAAAGTCTTCCGTTTTGTGTTTTCTTTTTTTTCTTCCCTGCGAAATAAATGCATAATGTGCTAGCATGCTTTGTGACACTTACCAGCAAATGAAGCCCACGTTGTCACCGCTGGCGGCCGCATCCATCTTCGCCCGTCTTTGTCCTTCCGAGTCTGCGAACTCGGGCTGTATTACTGGCCGGAGCCATGTGACGTCACTCCCGCACATGCGCGCAGGAGCCGTTGGTCACGGCACAGGACTCTGAAGAAATGGCACGGGCGGCCGTTTCTTCAGAGTGCATGCGCCGATGACGTCATTGGCTGCATGCAATGTAAATATCTCCTAAATGATACAAATTTAGGAGATATTTACAGTACCTATAGGTAAATATTATTAAAGGCTTACCTATAGGTACAAGTTATAAAGGTGGGTTTATAACCACTTTAATTACAGTCAAGGAGATTTAGAACCAATGGCAGCTTTTTAGGGTTGATTGTGTGCCCATTGAAATATTCTCCTCACTTTCTGTGACAGTGAAATTTTTATCCATGGACCCTATCATGGCATTAAGGAACAGTTTGCCTAATAAAGGCTCATGCACACATGCACTTTCAGGCATACTTCAAACGATAGCAGTGTATTTCCGCACCCAGGAGTTACAGATTTTGGTGTGCAACTGCAGCCAGCAGCCTTTACAAATCAACAACAGCCTGCTGCTACTGAATGGCAGCCCCGCACATTTTCACTGTGGGTGGTTGCGGGTGCAGGAATCGCTGTGATTCCCGCACCTGCAGCCACACACATAGGTGTGAACCTAGCCTGAAGCCACAGACAACAAGAAAAATCTTACCATACCTAAAAGTCTCCTCCACTCTGCCCCATCTCTGTGACCCCCTTGTTCCATCCACCCCCTTCCTGCTCCGCTCTTTTCAACCTTGTCGCTTGTAGTTGCTGTTGCAATGAAAACATCTACTTATGTCTAATTCTGAATTCAAGTTCTCACTCATCATAAAGCGGAACTAAACCCTTTTATCCTTTTCAGCAAAGGAAGCTGCCATCTTGGCCTTTGTTTGATCGTCAACTTCCATAGTGCTGCACATGTGATCCGTTATGACACCAGCCATTTGATGGTTTGACAGGTTAAGAACAGGTCCTGGAAATGTAACTGTTTTTTGTTTTTGTTAACTGTTAAATCGATGGGTTTAGTTCCGCTTTAAGCACTGGTTCACATTGATGCTACTTGAAGTAGCACGATTTCAAAGTAACAGGTCAGCATGATTTCAAGTGCTACTTGAAAGACGTCTGTCCGGCTTCCTGCACAGATGTCTATTGAAGTTGCAACCAAAATTTGCAAAAGTAGTGCAGGAACCACTTTTGCATATTGGTGCTGTGCTGCAAAGTCAGTATCGCACCGTTTTGGAACGGTGCCATTGCCAGCAATAGGCTGCGAGTTGTCATGTGATTTGACCTGTCAAATCTCATGACAAATCTCTCCAATGTAAACAAGGGCTAATTGTCTTTGTCAAGTTTTGGAATAAACATTGAATTTTTGTTTGTTATTTAAATCCTCTGTCATTGCCAGTGGGGTTGTGTAATGCCCTAGGACCCTTTGGTGGACATCATTTTCTTGTTAATATTGTGAAATAAACTCTGACTAGACTTCATGTCATCAATCACTGGGTAAAAGAGCAATCTGATCGCATCCAGTTTTTGATTTTGTATTGCACAGCACACATGCTTTGCCTGTTGGGTTATATATGTCCCCATACACTAGTGAGGCAGACGTTGTTAGGACAAGAAAATGTTCATATTATGAAGCTTAAGGTCTAGTGACTTCATTGAGATGTGCATTGTGTTGTCGTATCGTTTTGTGTGACATGTTTCTTGTGGGATTTATACCACAAAATATGCAGTAGTGCAGGGATTCCCAAACTACAGCCCTGCAGCTGTTGCAGAACTACACATCCCATGAGGCATTGTAAAACTCTGACATTCACATACATGACTAGGCATGATGGGAATTGTAGTTCCTTAACTGGAGGGCTGTAGTTTGGGAATCCCTGCAGTAGTGGAATCTCTGAATTTAATGATTATGAAATGATTATGAATTAAAGGATTAGTTCACTTTAACAAAAAAAACTTCAATTTCAGGTAAGGGGTGTCTGTAGATATAATCAAACTGTGCAGCTTTGACCATGGTTAATTAATGCCCTTGCTGTAGGCCAGTTACATACTTCATGAAGCCAGGCCAAAAAATGTCCAGAGATTCCATCATCTGGTCCTACCTTGTGGTGAAGACTCCTAGCCAATTCAGACCTCTTCATGTGCGCTCTTTCCCCTGTCATAGGATCTCTGAGCTCAGTGATGCTGGGACAGCGGAGAAAGTGGGCAGCATGTGCAGGACTTTGAGAGCTCACTCCTGTGATGGTGGGGGTGAGCAGTAATGGCTGGGAGTGCCTTAGTAATGTCCTGGCAACAAGGCAGGACGGGGAAGATGCCTTCTCGGGTATTTTTTTGGTCAAGAGGTGGCCTGCACCTATATCCAACTTTAGCCAGAGCTGCACAGTTTTTTTTTTATCCACAGACACCCCTTACCTGTGTAAGCAGGTTTTTTTTTTTTTTTTTGTAAAGGTGAATTAACCCTTTAAAGCAATCCCAAAGGGAGCTTAAAGAAATCCAAGTAATGGTGACTATTTGCAGCAGGTGTTACAAGTTTCCTGCTCTTAGCTGCAGAGCACCACCTTAATCTTCTGATGGCGCTCCTCTAAATTTATGTAAGCATTCACTTTCTTCAAGTGACCCTGTCCATGCTTATACCAGCCATCAGCATGTTCATTTAATGTAGAGTCGTACACAATGGTGTGATAGTCTGTACATCTCATGACAAAACAATTGCCCCATTAGATCACACACTCACCTATGGTCCATTTAATGTCAAGTGGGAAAGGGTTAAATGGTTTTTTTATTTTTTTATCTGTGACCCTGCTGGAAAAAATGCAGCCTCACTTTCTGCTTTGACAACCATGAAACAATGACTTTATCTAAATAAAGAATTATTAGTAGGAACAGGATTATAGTAGGAACAGTGGACATAAAAAAACAATTTGTTCTTTATTTGCCTATGCGGATAACCCCTAAAATGTGTCCCCATACAGTGGGGTGAACAAGTATTTGATACACTGCCGATTTTGAAGGTTTTCCTACTTACAAAGCATGTAGAGGTCTGTAATTTGTATCATAGGTACTCTTGACCTGTAAGAGACGGAATGTAAAACAAAAATCCAGAAAATTACATTGTATGATTTTTAAGTTATTAATTTGCATTTTATTGCATAACACAAGTATTTGATACATTAGAAAAGCAGAACTTAATATCTGGTACAGAAACCTTTGTTTGCAATTACAGAGATCATACATTTCCTGTAGTTCTTGACCAGGTTTGCACACACTGCAGCAGGGATTTTGGCCCACTCCTCCATACAGAGCTTCTCTAGATCCTTCAGGTTTCGGGGCTGTCGCTGAGCAATACGGACTTTCAGCTCCCTCCAAAGATTTTCTATTGGGTTCAGGTCTGGAGACTGGTTAGAGCACTCCAGGACCTCGAGATGCTTCTTCTGGAGCCACTCTTTAGTTGCCCTGGCTGTGCATTTCGGGACGTTGTCATGCTGGAAGACCCAGCCACGACCCATCTTCAATGCTCTTACTGAGGGAAAGAGGTTGTTGGCCAAGATAGTTGTGATACATGGCCCCATCTATCCTCCCCTCAATACAGCGCAGTTGTCCTGTCCCCTTTGCAGAAAAGCATCCCCAAAGAATGATGTTTCCACCTACATGCTTCATGGGTTGGATGGTGTTCTTGGGGTTACATTCATACTTCTCCTTTCTCCAAACATGGCAAGTGGAGTTTAGACCAAAAAGCTCTGTTTTTGTCTCATCAGACCACATGACCGTCTCCCATTCCTCCTCTGGATCATCCTGATGGTCATTGGCAAACTTCAAACGGGCCTGGACATGCGCTGGCTTGAGCAGGGGGACCTTGCGTGCACTGCAGGATTTTAATCTATGATGGTGTAATGTGTTACTAATGGTTTTCTTTGAGACTGTGGTCCCAGCTCTCTTCAGGTCATTGACCGGGTCCTGCTGTGTAGCTCTTTGCTGATCCCTCACCTTACTCATGATCATTGATGACCCACAAGGTGAGATCTTGCATGGAGCACCGAGGGAGATTGAGCGCCATCTTGAACTTCTTCCATTTTCTAATATTTACGCCAACAGTTGCTGCCTTCTCACCAAGCTGCTTGCCTATTTTCCTGTAGCCCATCCCAGCCCTGTGCAGGTCTACAATTTTATCCCTAATGTCCTTACACTCTGGTTTTGGCCATTGTGGAGAGGTTGGTGTCTGTTTGAGTGTGTGGACAGGTGTCTTTTATCCATGTAACGAGTTCAAACAGGTGCAGTTAATAATGGTAATGAGTGGAGAACAGGAGTGCATCTTAAAGAAAAAATAACAGGCCTGTGAGAGCCGGAATTCTTAGACTCGGTCCACACTAGCTCGCTCCGACTTAGGAGGCACGACTTGCACGGACTTCATAAAATGAATGTCTATGCAAGTCGCCTCCAGGTCACCCCGAAGTAGTACAGGACCCTTTTTCTAAGTTGGAGCGACTTGTGTCGCTCTTATTAGAACGGCTCCTGTACCGCACAATGGGAGAGTGAAGGACCGCGACTTGTCAGGCTGACAAGTCGCGGTCCAAGTCGGACTAGTTTGAATGCGGTCTTACTGGTTGGTAGGTGATCAAATACTTGTTCTCCCCACTGTATCACTGTATATTGGGAATTAATTGACTACTTTTAGGTCTGGATGGATTTGCTGCTCTTTGGCTTAGTTAGGATGAGGTTACTGCGAACATTTTTCAGGAAGGATATGGGTATAAGAAGCCAATATATTTATATCTATGTGTGTGTGTATATATAAGTGATCGACCGATCTATCGAGGGCCGATATGCACTTTCCCGGATATTGCCGATATTTCTGGAAAGTGCTTGTACCGGAGTAATGCCTGCAGCTAGAGGCATCACCCCGGTACCGGCGTCCATAGCCGACAGTCGGCTTTCTTGTAATGACAATCGACGCGGCTGAGAAGCCGCTCAGCTGTCATTACAAGGAGTGGAAGGGGATGTCCCCCCTTCGACCGCCTTCCACGGCTTGCCACCGGAAGACCCGGGCAACCAGCCTGCACGGCCGCCATAGTCCCGATCAATGACGCATTCAGCTCTGATGGGGTCTCCATGTAAAAACTCGGAAGTGATGTCATGACATCACTTCCGGGTACTCGGCGCCAAATTTAAAGAAATGACAGCATTCAAAACTCTTAAGTACAGAGGAGGGGTTTGGGGTCATACATTTTTTTTTTTTAAATGTACGAAAATATCGGCCAATGGCGATATGCAATTGCCAAAATATCGCTATCTGCAACGAAAAACTGATATCGGTCGATCACTAATATATATCTACCATATTTATCCGTGTATAACACACACTTTATTCCCCTGAAAATATAGTGCAAACAATGGGTGTTATACGCTGATATTTTTTTTTTACCAATGTTAGGGGGGGGGGGGCAGGGATCTGCAGTCCGGAGGAGGGGTGTCAGGCTGGCCCACCCCACCTCTCTTGGCCCTGGGACAGCCCTGCCAGCGTACTCTGCAGTTAAGAAAAAAATCACCGCCAGCCCCTTTTTATAGATCCTTCCTACATTATATCACTGTCCTTTAAAAACGCTGCCTATAAATACCTTGTTGGCTTCCTTCTATCTGGCCGCTCTCCTCCTCCCGCTCTTCCTCCTCTGAGTGTAGCTTCAGATTGGTGGAGGAGAGCGATCACATGACCACCCATTAAATGTCACAGGAGAGCGGTCACATGATGATGGGCCATGAAAGAATGGCGCTAACAAGGTATTTAGAGGCATCGGTTTACAATGACACTGACACAATGTAGGAAGCATCTATGAAAAGGGGCTGGCAGTGATTTTTATTTATTTATTTTTTTTTTACGTTAGAGTACAGTGGCAGGGCTGTCCCAGGAGACTGGGGGTCCTGGGAGTGCAGGGGGGGGCTGTGCAATGTAAAGGAGATTATAATAAAAGTGGGTATGTGCTGTGCATGGGGGGACCTGTGTAATGTAAAGGGGGGCTGTATAATGAAAGGGGCTGTGTACTGGTATTTTTAATTGTTTAACCACTTCCCTACCGGCGTATAGACAAATTACGCCGGCAGGGTGGCTTTCTAGATCCGGGCGGCCATCATATGACGTCCGTCCGCTCTCGCTGCTACTGCGCACCCCCGGGGGCGCGCAGCGCGGTGATCGGGGGTGAGGCTCGTCCCTCAGACTGAGCCAAACCCCGATCAAGGTAAACAGCCAATGAAATTGCCTGTTTACCACGTGATCGGCTGTGTCAATCACAGCCGATCACATGAGCGGCTCCAGCGCGAGCCGCTCGCTCTCTCTTCAATGCGCGCCCCCTGGGGGCGCGCAGCGTGGCGATCGGGGACGAGGCTCGTCCCTCGGACAGAGCCCATCCCTGATCTAGGTAAAGAGCCAATGAAATTGGCTTTTTACCATGTGACCGGCTGTCAATCACAGCCGGTCGCAGAATGTCAACAGAGAACACGGTAACTAGCTGTCACCGTGTTCTGCTCCTCACACACTGATCCTGTGTGAGGAGGAGGTTGTGGTAACAGCTAGTTACCAATTACAGTGCACCCCAAAACACACTGATTGCCCCCCCCCCCCAATAAAGAGCACCTGTCACTAGCCCATCAAAGCTGTCACTAGCCCATCAAAGTACCCGAGTACCTCTCACCAGCCCATCAGAGTACCCGAGTACCTGTCACCAGCCCATCAGGTACTCTGATGACAGGTACTCGGGTACTCTGATGGCAGGTACTCGGGTACTTTGAGTACCTGTCATCGGAGTACCCGAGTACCTGTCATCAGAGTACCCGAGTACCTGTCATCAGAGTACCCGAGTACCTGTCACCAGCCCATCAGGTACTCTGATGATATATATATATATATACAGTGGGTACGGAAAGTATTCAAACCCCCTTAAATTTTTCACTCTTTGTTATATTGCAGCCATTTGCTAAAATCATTTAAGTTCATTCTTCTTCCTCATGAATGTACACATAGCACCCCATACTGACAGAAAAACACAGAATTGTTGACATTGTTGCAGATTTATTAAAAAAGAAAAACTGAAATATCACATGGTCCTAAGTATTTAGACCCTTTGCTCAGTATTTAGTAGAAGCCCCCTTTTGATCTAATACAGCCAGGAGTCTTTTTGGGAAAGATGCAACAAGTCTTTCACACCTGGATTTGGGGATCCTCTGCCATTCCTCCTGGCAGATCCTCTCCAGTTCTGTCAGGTTGGATGGTAAACGTTGGTGGACAGCCATTTTTAGGTCTCTCCAGAGATGCTCAATTGGGTTTAAGTCAGGGCTCTGGCTGGGCCATTCAAGAACAGTCACGGAGTTGTTGTGAAGCCACTCCTTCATTATTTTAGCTGTGTGCTTAGGGTCATTGTCTTGTTGGAAGGTAAAGCTTCGGCCCAGTCTGGGGTCCAGAGCACTCTGGAGAAGGTTTTTGTCCAGGATATCCCTGTACTTGGCCGCATTCATCTTTCCCTCGATTGCAACCAGTCGTCCTGTCCCTGCAGCTGAAAAACACCCCCACAGCATGATGCTGCCACCACCATGCTTCACTGTTGGGACTGTATTGGACAGGTGATGAGCAGTGCCTGGTTTTCTCCACACATACCGCTTAGAATTAAGGCCAAAAAGTTCTATTTTGGTCTCCTCAGACCAGAGAATCTTCTTTCTCACCATCTTGGAGTCCTTCAGGTGTTTTTTAGCAAACTCCATGCAGGCTTTCATGTGTCTTACACTGAGGAGAGGATTCCGTCGGGCCACTCTGCCATAAAGCCCCGACTGGTGGAGGGCTGCAGTGATGGTTGACTTTCTACAACTTTCTCCCATCTCCTGGCTGCATCTCTGGAGCTCAGCCACAGTGATCTTTGGGTTCTTCTTTACCTCTCTCACCAAGGTTCTTCTCCCCCGATAGCTCAGTTTGGCCGGACGGCCAGCTCTAGGAAGGGTTCTGGTCGTCCCAAACATCTTCCATTTGAGGATTATGGAGGCCAATGTGCTCTTAGGAACCTTAAGTGCAGCAGAAATCTTTTTGTAACCTTGGCCAGATCTGTGCCTTGCCACAATTCTGTCTCTGAGCTCTTCAGGCAGTTCCTTTGACCTCATGATTCTCATTTGCTCTGACATGCATTGTGATCTGGAAGGTCTTATATAGACAGGTGTGTGGCTTTCCTAATCAAGTCCAATCAGTATAATCAAACACAGCTGGACTCAAATGAAGGTGTAGAACCATCTCAAGGATGATCAGAAGAAATGGAAAGCACCTGAGTTAAATATATGAGTGTCACAGCAAAGGGTCTGAATACTTAGGACCATGTGATATTTCAGTTTTTCTTTTTTAATAAATCTGCAACAATGTCAACAATTCTGTGTTTTTCTGTCAGTATGGGGTGCTATGTGTACATTCATGAGGAAGAAGAATGAACTTAAATGATTTTAGCAAATGGCTGCAATATAACAAAGAGTGAAAAATTTAAGGGGGTCTGAATACTTTCCGTACCCACTGTGTATATATATATATATATATATATATATATATACACACACACACACAGGCATCTCATCAAATTGGAATATATATCAAAAGTTTATTTGTTTATTTATTTTAGGAATTCAATTCAAAAAGTGAAACTCATAAATTTAATATAGGAGGGTTACACACACACAGTGATATACCTTGCCTTGAAAAAGTATTCATACCCCTTCTTAAAATTTTCCAAATTGTGTCATGTTACAACCAAAAACGTAAATGTATTTTATGCGATAGACCAAAGTGCTCGTATAACTGTGAAGTAGAACGAAAACGATAAATGGTTTTCAAATTTTTTTACAAATCTCTGATAAGTGTGGAGTGCATTTGTGTTCAGCCCCCTGAGCCAATACTTTGTAGAACCACCTTTCACTGCAATTACAGCTGCAAATCTTTTTGGGGATGTCTCTACCAATTTTGCAAATCTAGAGAGATACATTTTTGCCCATTCTTCTTTGGAAAATAGCTCAAGCTCTGTCAGATTGGATGGAGTGCGTCTGTGAACAGCAATTTTCAAGTCTTGCCACAAATTCTGAATTGGATTTAGGTCTGGGCTTTGACTGGGCCATTCTAATACTGTGTGTGTATATGTATATGTATATATATATATATATATATATATATATATATATATATATATATATATATATATATATATATTTTTTTTTTTTGGACCAGACACCTATGGACCTGCAGCTTATTTTATAGTTCTGGAGCCAGATCTTCCGTGCACATCAATTCCTCCCCTTGCCCCGATGCCATAACTGATGCCTTTGTATTGTATATTTAGTAAATTAAACCATTTCTGGTTCTGTGCTGTAACTAGTGGCATTCTGATTTGTGGTCAGAAGGACTGACCGGCTGTTGTTGACTAAAACTCATAGCAATAGTAGTATTACTGATGGGTGAGGCATTCTCAGTTCCGAGCACACCCTTGAATTTGGATCCCTTTTTAATAAGCCTGACTTTTTATGTAGCATCCCTTGGGTGTGAACAATGTACCCACACCCACTCCTTATTCATCTCTGCTGCAGAGCAGATTAGTAGTTTACACAAAAATAGTCCGTTGTTGTCTCCTGTTTATTATGTGGGAAGTAGGCCTGTGTGTTTGTGTGTCAAGTTTTCTCGCAGTTGGTATTAGAGATCCTTTGGGCTTATTTCCTTCTGTTATATCATTTCCTTGCTGGTATTAAAGTGGAACGCCAGCCAAAACCTTCCCCCGCCTCCTAGTCTTGAATAGTGTAGGGAAGGGTTAGAACGTCTGATTTATACCTCCTGAACCAGGGAAATACCAGGAAGTGAGTGTAAGGGCTCATTCACATAACGCGGAAAGCTGTATATCATGAAAAGCAAGCGTGTTTCTGTGCCCAGTGACAGGTGTTTGCGTACAGCCGCCTGTACAATTCCTTTGATAGGTTGTGACTGTAGGCAACACCACATATGAGTGTCTTCAGGAGCGGATGAGTGGTCCTTGCGGGGGTCCATAGGTATACATCCATTTCTTTACACTTGGATGTGCAGTTACCAGCATACAGCTACAGCCTATCATTGATTTGTACAGGCGGCTGTATGCACCCACCTGTCACAACCATAAACTAATTTTTCACAATGTTCACTCCCCTGCACCTGTGTGAGCCCCCACTCTCACTAAAGAAGAGGGAACTTTGTTTTGATCCTTATTAGCATTGGTAAATTCCCCCTCTATTCCTGTTCTAGTGACAGCTGTAAAATGTGATACGTCTGGAGATGACAATAATAGAAAAAGTGAGTCTATTTACCACTTCTGGACCAGAAGGATTTGCCCCCTTAATGACCAGGCCATCTTTTGTGATTCTGTGTTATTTTAACCACTTTACCACTAGAGCATTTTGCTGTCTTACGTCTGGGCCACTTTTTGCGATTCGGCGCTGTGCGAATTTAACTGACAATTGCGCGGTCATGCAACGCCGTACCCAAACGAAATTTACGTCCTTTTTTTCCCACAAACAGAGCTTTCTTTTGGTGGTGTTTGATCACCTGTGCGATTTTTACTTTTTGCGCTATAAACAAAAAAAGAGCATTTATTTTGAAAAAATAACAATATTTTTAAAAATTTTTTATATGAAATTCCCCCCAAAAAAGATGTAAAAACCAATTTTTTTTTTAAATTTTGGCCAATTTGTTTTCTGCTACCCATGTTTGGTAAAAAAAAATCGCAATAAGCCTATTTTGATTGGTTTGCGCAAAAGTTATTGCGTTTTACTAACTAAGGGAAAGATTTGTCATTTTTGGTGTTTTTTTTTTTGTTTTTTTAACGAATAATGGCGGCGATCTGCGATTTTTTTTTTTTTTTTTTTTTTTTTTTTTTTTTTTTTTTTTTTGCGGGACTGCGACATTGCGGCGGACAGATCAGACCCTTGACTGACATTTTTGACACTTTTGGTGGTACAAGTGACATTACTACAGTAATCGGTGCTATACACATGCACTGTTACTGTAAAAATTACACTGGCAGGGAAGGGGTTAACTATATTAGAGATGCAGGGGTTTGTGTCCCTAGGGGCGTGCTTCTAACTGTAAAGGGGTGTGGCTTTTCATGTAACCACAGAGACATACGATCCTACATAGCAGGATCGTATGATCTCTGCTGTTACACCAGGGAGAATGACAGGCGGCTTTGTTTACATCAGCCGCCTGCCTTTCTCCCTCTCCACCGGGAGATCGCGAGTGACCGATGGACATCGGACCCGCCAGTAACACGCGCGGGGATGCAGGGGAACGAGCGGGGGTGCACCTCCGGCGGCGCGCGCTCGCCCCCTACAGGCTCCTGGGCTAGCGACGTAGTACTACGTCACTTTGCCCAGGAGGGGCTGACTGCCGCAGTAAATATACTGTTGGTGGTTGGCAAGTGGTTAACATTTTAGGCCAATTTGTTTTCTGCTACATATTTTTGGTAAAAAAATAGCAATAAGCGTATTTTGTTTGGTTTGCGCAAAAGTTATCGCGTCTACGAACTACGGGAAAGATTTATGTCATTGTTATTGTGTTTTTTTGGTTTTTTTCCTAGTGGACAGATCGAACCCCTAACTGACATTTTTGACACTTTTGGGGGGACCAGTGACATTACTACAGTAATCAGTGCTAATAATATGCACTGTTACTGTACTAATGACACTGGCAGGGAAGGGGTTAACACTGTGGGTGATCAAGGGCTTAAATGTGAGCCTAGGGGAGTGATTCTAACTGTATGGGGGCGGGGCTTGTGAAATGATCATAGTGACCTGTGATCCGAAATAGAAGGATCACAGGCACTCTGTGATCATTTCAGAGAGAAGAACAGTCAGCTGTGTTTACAACAGCTGACCAATCTTCTCTCTCAGCGGGGAGCGATCGCAGGTATCAGGAGGCAATCGGAGCCGCCTGCCCCATGCATCGGAGTCCCCGCTGCCGAGTGGGGGCGGGAGCGCGCTGCCGGCGGAGCGCGCTCACCCCCTAGCTGTCAAATGGGGGCGGGAGCGTGCCGCTGGCAGTGCGCTCTCGCCCCCTAGCTGCAGGCGTGCGACCGACGTATACCTACGGCAGTTCGCGCAGGAGGGCCAGCCTGCCGCAGTTTACCCCTTAGGTCCACTGACTATGGACCTAAGGGGTTAATCATCTGCTGTTTGATTCTGTATGCACAGATCCTCCTCTAATTGCATTGTCCCCATACCATGTCTGGATAAGACAATGGGGTTGATTCACTTTAATAACGACAAATAAAATGCAGTAAATTAGTTGTGAAAGTTCAATTCACTAAGATATAAACCGATAAATACAGAATGCGGTATTTGTTTGATTTAGCAGTTATTATCGCATTATTTAATGCGATAATGTATTGCATTGAGCTGGTTGCTAAGAAGCGTCCGGGAATTGTCAAAAAACCCCCAGGCTGTTTTTTTACAATGCTGGTTGCTAAGCAGTGGACTGTGAAGCCGGCTGCTTCATCCTTAACCACTTTACCACTAGAGCATTTTGCTGTCTTACGTCTGGGCCACTTTTTGTGATTCGGCGCTGTGCGACTTTAACTGACAATTGCGCGGTCGTGCGACGCCGTACCCAAACTAAATTGACGTCCTTTTTTTCCCACAAACAGAGCTTTTTTTTGGTGGTATTTGATCACCTGTGCGATTTTTACTTTTTGCGCTATAAACAAAAAAAGAGCGTTTATTTTGAGAAAATAACAATATTTTTCACATTTTTTTATATGAAATTCCCCCCAAAAAAGATGTAAAAACCAATTTTTTTTTTAATTTTTGGCCAATTTGTTTTCTGCTACCTATGTTTGGTAAAAAAAATCACAATAAGCGTATTTTGATTGGTTTGCGCAAAAGTTATTGCGTTTACTAACAAAGGGAAAGATTTTTGTCATTTTTGGTGTTTTTTTATTTAACGCGTAATGGCGGCGATCTGCGATTTTTTTTGCTGGACTGCGACATTGCGGCGGACAGATCGGACCCTTGACTGACATTTTTGACACTTTTGGGGGTACCAGTGACATTACTACAGTAATCAGTGCTATAAATATGCACTGTTACTGTAAAAATGACACTGGCAGGGAAGGGGTTAACTTTATTGGAGAGGGAGGGGTTAATGTATGCCTGGTGCTTACTGACGTGTGGGGGGGAGGTGACTTTGTGAGACAGGGACAGATCGGATGTCCAGCTATGCTGAACAGTCCGATCTGTCACTCCCTGTCACTGAGGAGATCCGCCCGCTTGTGTTTACACAGGCGGGCGGATCTCCACACTAGATCCCCGACGATCGGGGCAGAGCAGCGGCCATCGCCGCTGCTCCTCCCCTGGCCCGACTCCCACTGTGAATGAAAACAGCGGGAGCGTGCCTCCGGCGGCGCGCGAGCGCCGCCTACAGGGGAGGAGTCTGACGACGTAGGTCTACGTCGTCAGACGGGAACGAGCCACTTTGCCGCAGTACTATTACAGTACTTAGCGGTAAAGTGGTTAAAGAGGAACTCCAGTGAAAAATGAAATTTCTCCTATTAATAGTATGTTAAATATATTTATCTTTTGATATTCTTTTTCTGGCTAGCTGCTTGTGTAGCTTAGAAAGTCTTATTTAAACTAGACAAACCGCTTCTTCCTGTTCTTCACCGACAACGCTACCTCTCTTTATCTGAATTTGATAAGCTGTCTTTCTCTTTCTGAAAAGGTTGTAGGTATTTCTTAAGGCCACACGATAAGAAAATCTGTAGGGAAAAGTACAGATTTTGACGGAAAAAAATCTTAAGAGCAAGACTGGGCATGCTCAGAGACGAAAGAACACATACAAAGCAATCCAACACATGACATCACTTCTGAAGTAGAATTCTGTCGTACGGGAAAATTCGTATGAAAATAACCTCTTCACTTTCCACATCAGACTAGCATGCCACAAAAAACGGACGTCAGATCGTTCGATAATCTGATAGTGTGTACGGGGCTTTAGACAGGTATACCTAGACCTGCCCGGCCCCACCCCCATCCCTCCTATCCCATGATCTTCTCCTGTCTTCATAGCCTTGTTTAGGCTTGCAGCTTCTCCTGAGAAAGAGGGGGGGGGGGGGGGTGACCCGCACAATATATGAAAGAAATAAGGTACAAAGGAACATTTTTGAAAGTTTAGAAGGATACAGATCGATTTCCATTGATCAATAAATGTGAGTAATACATTTTAGGCTCAATTTCCATTAGTGCGACTTTGAACACACAAAGCCGCGTGACAAGTCACAGCCCATTGATTTCAATGGCACCCGTTCCCATCTATGCCACTTTGAAAAGGTGTCTGCACTACTTTGTTGCGACTTTGATTCAGAGAGTGTAAAGTTGGATCAAAGCTGCACTCAAAGTCGCACTCTAAACTGCACAAATTAAGAATCGCACTGGTGGGAACGTTGCTGCTAGGCTAGAGTGCGGCTTTGGAGTGACACTTTGATGCAACTGTGAGTGCAGCTTTGATTAACGTTACACTCTCTGGATCAAAGTCGCATCAAAGGTTAAATCAAAGTAGTACTGTATATGTGCACCTCCCCCATACAGACCTTTCGGGTCTGGTATGGATTTTAAGGGGAACCCGTGGCAAAAATCTAAAACGAAAAAAAAAAAAAAACGGCGTGCCCCCCCCCCCTAAAATCCATGCCAGACCCTTATCCAAGCATGCAGCCTGATTGATGATGGATTTACATCAGGGGACACTGTTTTTTTTTTCATTTTTAATTAAGTATTTGTCAAAAACGGTCTCTTGGTTTTTCTACTTTTTGACACTTTTTTGGTGAATGGGTAGGGGTACCCATTCACATTGGGGGGAGCAGGATCTGGGGGCCCCTAGTAAAGGTGGATACCAGATTACAGTAAGCCCCCCTGCCTGCAGACCCCCCACAACCACTGGACACAGTTGTGGGAAAGTGGTCCTTGTCCTATCCACATGGAGACAAGGTGCTTTGGGGCAGCCACCCCAAGGCACCCACCCCCCATGTTGAGGGCATGTTCCCTGGTATGGTTCAGGAGGGCGGGGTGCGCTCGCTTGTTACCCCCTCCCCTTTCCTGACCTGCCAGGCTGCATGCTCGGATAGGTGTCTGGTATGGATTTCGGAGGGGACCCCACTGCTTTTTTTTATTTTTTTATTTTTTTTTAATCTTTTGCATTTTTTTTCTCATTTTTAATTGTCTGCCTTTTTTTTTTTTTTTTACAATGCGCTGTTAGTGGGAAAGCACACTACAATGTATGGCATGTATGTTGTGAATTAAAGTACACTGTTGGGGTACTGCTGGTGCAATCTACTGATGCTTTATTCAGCTGCATCTTTAAAGTTGTACTTTACACAGGGCTATGGACACTTATTGTGACAGCCCTGATTGGATCAGCAAGTCACATGCATGGAAGTACGGAGTTCCTCCTTCAGCTCCCAGTACTGGAAGAGGTAGAAGAGGAGTGAAGGAAAGGTAAGTAAATACTGCGGAGTGGGGAGCTTTGAGAAACATGTAGCTTTTACTATTCATTTAGTGCCCATTCACAATAAAACAATCCTTTTCAGTGAGTTAACACATGCACATTCACATGCATTATGGCATACATGAAGTGCATTGCATTAAGGCGGCCTATTTATTATGAATAGCCTGCCAATGCACCGCAGCTGATGAAAGAAATGTGTACGACACTTTTTTAGAACTGAGCACTACGATGTATGGTATGTTTTGTGCTCTAAAGTACAAAGCGCTACACGTAAAAATGTGGGTGTGGCCAAACGTAACAGTGGGAAGGGCTTAAGGCATGAGGTTAACCACTTAAGCCCCGGAGGATTTGGCTGCTAAAAGACCAGGGGGTATTTTGCGATTCGGCACTGCGTGACTTTAACGGACAATTGCGCGGTAGAACCGTATGATCAGTGTTTCTACACAGGGGAGAATGACAGGCGGCTTGTTTACATCAGCCGCCTGCCTTTCTCCCTCTCCCCCGACGATCGCAGAGTGACCGGCGGACATCGGGTCCGCCGGTCACACGCGCGGGGGCGTCCGTGACCGCGCGGGAGCGCGCCGCCGGTGGCGCGCGCTCGCTCCCCGGAGCCTCACAGGCTAGTGACGTACCGATACGTCACTCTGCCTGTGAGGGGCTGACCGCCGCAGTATATGTACTTGCGGTGGTCGGCAAGCGGTTAAACAAAACCTGGCTTCCTTTCACCTATAAAATATTACCTTAACCACTTCAGCTCCAGAAGGTTTTACCCCCTTAAGAACCAGGCCATTTTTTGCGATTTAGCATTGCGTTACTTTAACAATTGCGCTGTCTTGCAACGCTGTACCCAAATACAATTGATGTCCTTTTTCCCCACAAATAGAGCTTTCTTTTGGTGTTAATTGATCACCTCTGCAGTGTTTAGATTTTGCGCTATAAACAAAACAAGAGCGACAATTTTGAAAAAAACACAATATTTCTAACTTTATGCTATAAAACATTCCCAATAAAAAAAATTAAAGAATCAAATTTTTTTATCAGTTTAGGCCAATTTGTATTCTGCTACATATTTTTGGTAAAAAAAATCCCAAAAAGCGTATTTTAATTGGTTTGCGCAAAAGTTATAGGTTTGCGCAAAAGTTATAGCGTTTACAAACTACGGGATAGATTTTTTGGGCTTTTTATTTATTTATTTTTTGTTTTTATTAGTAATGGTGGCGATCAGCGATTTTTAGCGGGACTGCGTCATTGCGGACACACAATCTCTGTGTGCCTGTCTGACAGGAGAGCCGCCTGCTTTGTTTACGTAGGCAGGCGGCTCTCCTGTCAGTTTCTCTGAAGATTGCGGGAGGCTGGTTGCGATTGAGCCCGCTCCTCCCGCGGTCTGGCCTCCCACTGTGTCTAATCACCGTGGGCACTTTCACGTACATGTACGTGATTATGCGTACTGGTTCTTTTGGTGAATTGCTCACTGACCCCAAGTACCAATACCTTTGCTGTGCGATTTGAGCCCATACAAAATAAATAAGCTCAAATTGCATTGCATAAATTTGCATGTGATTTGAACAGGAATGGGATGTGATTCACATGCGGTTTCCCCCATCGCTCCTGTGTGAACCCAAGCTGAAGTCACTATGACAAGCTTGGGTTCAAACAAGATTGGTGGGGGAAACCGCATGCGATTCGGACAAGAATCGCATTGTATTCCTGTTTAAATCCTATACAATTCTTTGCAGTGTGATTTGAGCCTATACATTTTGTATGGGCTCAAACTGCACCCGCAAAGGTATCGCTTTCAGTTATCTGAGCATTTGCATGAGTACTTGTACAAATGCTTAGTATCACTGAAACCCTAATTAGTATTGAGTACAACTCTGACAACCACTGCTGGTCGCACACAGTGAGGTAGATTTAGGCCTCTTTCACACGGGCTCACCGCCCGACAGAGTCCGTTCTGCTCAGCGGGGGATCAATACGCCGATCCCCGCTGAGCAGGAGGATGACAGCTCCATCCATGCTCTGTGTGCAGAGACGGAGTTGTCAGATCCCCGCTCTCCTCTGTGAGTGGGGAGATTGGATGAGAACGGACCACCTGTCCGTTCTCATCTAATCCCATCTGATCCGATCCTCCAGACGGATCGAAAATAGGGTTTCCATGCGTCTGGATTTCACAGACAGGATCGCATAGCAGCGGGTGTCAGCGGAGAGGTCTCCTCTGACACCCGTTGCCCCATAGGGATGCATGGAGCATCTGATTGGGTCCGCCTGAAAAACTGACAGGCGGATCGGATCACCCATGTGAAAGGGGCCTTACTAATGCCTCGTACACACGCATCGATTATTGGCCGGGAATTTTCGGCCAATGTCTGATCGGCCGATTGTCGGCTTGTTAGTATGATGCTTCCGACAACCGACTCCGACTTTTCGGCCAAAAAAAATCTGGTGTGCAGGCTATAAATTTTTGTTGGCCGTCAACACAACGGCCAATTTTCCATCAGTCAGTACAGATTTCGTCAGACAAAAATCTGATGAGCAAGACTGGGCATGCTCAGAGAAGAAAAAACACACGGAAAGTAAACCAGCACATGACATCACTTCTGAAGTTGATTTTTGTTGGCCGAGAAAATTCGTGTGCAGTCTAGGCACATTCCAACCAACAAAACACCACTCTGGACAAAAGTCGGCCGATCGGTCGGCCGATAAAGGGCCATACACACTTTAAGATTTTCTGAAGACTTTTTCCTTCAGATTTACCTTTTCTATGTAGTGCAAGGGCCTGCCAGATTGCATACAAATTGAAAGTGTTTAGGTTTGACCTCATATTATCTGGTTTAGGTAAAGCCCCGTACACATGTACCGAATGTCGCCTGAACGATCGGCCATCTTTTGTCCGGTGCTGTCCTGTCGGCTGAAAACTGCAAAAGACTGCACATGAATTTTGTCGGCCAACAACAGCCGACTACAGAAGTGATGTCATGTGATGGTTAACTTTCAGTGTGTTAGTGCCCAGTCTTGCTAATCGGCTGTTTGTCGGCCGAATTCTGTACTGACTGGCGAACAATCGGCCTTTCTGGTGTTGGCCAACAAAAATTTTAATGCCTGCACAACAGATTCTGTTCGGCCGAAAAGTCGCTGTCGGTTGTCGGAAGCATCATACTAACAAGCCGATCGTTCGGTGGCCGAATATTTACGGCCGACAATCGCTACGTGTGTACGGGGCTTAAATCTAAAGGAAAAAGTCTTCAGAAAATCTTATAGTGTGTATGGCCCATAAGCGTTGCGTGTGTACGAGGCATAAAACTTGAGAGTGCAAATTCTGGTGCAGCTGTGCATGGTAGCCAATCGGCTTCTAACTTCAGCTTGTTCAATTAAGCTTTGACATAAAAACCTGGAAGCTGATTGCTTTCTATGCAGAGCTGCACCAGATTTTGCACTCTCCAGTTTTAGTAAATCCCCCCCATTGTGTGGAGGCAGCAAATAGAACCGTGTGAATGTGGCCTAATGGGTGTAATATTGTTTGTGACATGCCCACTTCAATCATTGGAGGATGGGAGCCGGCATTATCAGCCCTCAGAGCTGACTGGTCCTCGTAGATTTTCTGCTGCCTCTGCATGGTGGGAGAACGGTGTCACATTCTATGAAGGTGCAGCACAATTGAAGTGCATATCATCAGCATAAATTAGACAGTCAGCCCACATGTCACAGAAGTGTAAAGTCATAGCACTGGGTGCTGCCATTAACCTGTTCCTGGCTGGCATGCAGGCGATGATTACATAAGGCAGCAGTGAGCTGGTGACTCCCCATCCCCCTCCCTGTACACCACCCCTTCCTCCAGGCTCTGTACCCTGTAATGTGAATCTAGAGGCAGATGCAGGAGGTGGGGCTCATCTCTCCCAATCAGCTCAGTGACACTGGCACATTAGCTCACAGCTTAAAGCCACCCAGCGGAAGGAGCGTATCTTTTATTTTGCGTGTAATTAATTAATCAGTGTCTGAAAGCACAAGAGATAGCAGAAATAGGCTATGGGAGCTGCTGGGAGTCATGAAAGAAGGATGTTTCCCCCCACTCTGTGTCCAGTTAGTGGATGTGTACTGATGGACCTGTAACCTGTGCATGTGGCTGCAATCAGCAGCGCTCTCTTCAAATCCTCTAATCTGCTTCCCCTCAATCTGTTCTGTAGCCCAGTCTGTACCACTGCAGTTATCCTGCCGCTGAAGATGGAGCCGTGTTCCCGGGGGATTTAGATGCAGGCTTCTAAGAGGTTAAAGTTGGAAGAGGTATGTTGTTAGAGTAGTCTGCTTGTTGTTGTAGCGTCATGTCCACCGGAGTGGTTATTTATTACAAGTATTTATATTAGCAATGTATGCAGCACTTTACATATACATTGTACATGCACATCAGTCCCTACCCTCAAGGAGCTTACAATCTATGGTCCCCTAACTAACATTCAGGAATACAGAGTAGGAGCCAATTACCTAGCAACATGTATTCAGAGTTTTGGAACGAGCTGAAATACCAGAGGAAATTACGCAAGCACAGGAAACGCATACATACTCCATGCAGGTGGTATCCTTGCTGGGGCCAGTTTGGACTGTGGCCAGTTAACTTACCAGCATGTTTTGGAGTGTATGAGGAAACCAGAGTACCTGGAGGAAACCCACACAAGCTCAGGGAGAGCATGCAAACTCCATGCAGGTAGTGTCCTGATTGGGACCAGTTTGGAAAGGAGCCATTAAAACATCCAGCATGTCTTGGAGGAACTCAATGCAAGCATAGAGAGAGCATGCAAACTTCATGCAGGTAGTGTCTGTTTGCCAGTGGCGGGTTTTAGGTAAACCACTCATTAAAGTGCTAAAACCAATGCCATTCAAGCAGCGCACCTATATCCCATCATCTTATCCATTGACACCCAAGAAGTTTGGGCAGGGAGACCTCTACCAATCCTCAATTTGCTTTAAACATGTGGTACGTTTTCTCTGTAGAACAGGGAATGACCGGTGCCGCTAGCTCAGGGATGTGGCCACACACTGTATATCCTCTGTGGCTAGTGACTGATGTTCATCAGATAAAGGCTTTACTTATTGATTTTTAGGAAAGTCTTGCATGGTCTGGTTATCTCAAATGACAAATCTCTTGTAGTCAGTTAACAGCCTGGAAATCAGCCCTGCTCCCCATTTTATATTGGGCTGGTTCTGACCTCCTATGGGGTGGTGATCAGCACTCGGCCGTTCACTGGACTATTTTCCAATTGATGTCAGGGTTAGATGGTTCTTTTGCTATGGGGTAAAGGGGAGGCTTAAAGTATTGTAGGTCTCCCTACATGAGACTTGTAGTGAGTTCTGGCACTTCAGTGACTTGTGGGAGAATGGGTAATTATTTCCCTCTTGATTTCAGGGCAATATCTGCCTGTCTTTAGGCAGCCTAAAGCTGACCATACACTAGGGCTGCACGATATTGGGGAAAAAAGAACATTGCGATATTTCGTTTTCAACCATATATATCGCGATATTTCTCTGGGTGGAATGCAGAAGACGGATTAGGCAGAGTCGGGACTCACAGTTGTGGTAGGAGGTAGAAGAACACAGCCCGACATGACATCTGTCCCACACGTTCCCTCTGCCGCCCTGGAGCTAGTTCTCTTGACCGAGCGGTGAGCGCGGCACAGCGAACCAATCACGTGAGTAGCGGCACAGGGAACCAATCAGGTGTGCAGGCACGCGTGATTGGTTGGCTGTGCAGCTGCTCAAGGCGCGCTGCTCACCGCTGAACGTTTGGGACGGCTGCCAGCACTGTGAGTCCTCCTCCTCCCCCCCGAGTCCCGACTTCTCCCTGCCTAATGGTAAATATTGTGTCTTCGGCGATATGAATATCGCCCACGCCCGCAGAACGATAGTCGATATCACATCGACTATCGTTCAGCCGTACCATACACTTTACAATCTAATTGTGTACACTCCCTTAGAGTTTAAGATATTAAGTGGCACCATAGGGCGGCGCTATGGACAGTATAAATATAGTCAGTGCCACATCCTAAATTTTAATTCAAATGGTATGAAGTGACAAGATGGATTTTAATTGCACAGCATAGTTTACAAACACTGGTTTATAATATTAATTTTATTGTGCGTAATTAAAAAATGTCACATTAGCAACATTAAGATGCATATAAAACAACATATTTACAAATAGGCAAAATCCTTGAAGATATATTCACTGCCCTAAGAAACCTCTTAATTCCCGATGTTGGGAAACATACTCCAATGTACCCTAATTGAGCGCACCCCAACCAACTGGGGAATTGCTAAAGGTAGTTATGGGTAACCAACATAGACGAGGTGGAATCAGGATTTGACACTGGGCTCTACATGTTTCGTACCCTAGTGCTTCTTCAGGAACATGTCAAATGGGCAATACAGTATCTTCAACACTTGCAAACAAGTTCCGCTAAAAAAGGTAAAGTACTTAAGAGTATCGGTCAAGCGGACGCATTGCTGAACTCATCCTGGAAATGTGGAAGAGGGAATGTATCCTTAATATCATTACTGTTACAAATTAGTAACCATTTCCTTGCCCTTTAAGATGATGGTGGATTTGCTCTATAGAGGAAATGATCTGGGCGATAATAAAGCCTTGCATTGAAATTCAGGTTAATTGCAATAATAGATATAAGGTAGGTCTCCCACGTTGGATTTACTATTGTGATCCAATGGCTGTATAATTTGGAATCAAGCCGTCCAAAGCTCCCTAGGTACACAAATCCCCCAACAGTGTATGTATACAGAGCCTTCCCTCCTCAAAAGATGTTGATCTGCCACAGCTACACCATCTATTGCCCGGGTGCAATGTGCGTCCCTCCACTGTTCCTGCAGGGAGAAAGAAAAATAAGATATTTAGAGAATAAAAGGCCTGCCGTTATCTAGAAGTATCTGTTTGTTGATTGCTATTTACTAAACATTTCTAAAGTTGCCTTTGTTGTAATTTTTAAAATAAGGCAAAGTTCCTCTCTAAGGTCTGTGCTAACCCTCCAATATAGGCGCTGAATTGTGCTTTAAAAGCTTTGCTAAAGATGTGTGAAGCTTGCTGAAAGCTGTATAAATGACAAGATCTTGCTGTACTCGCTGCTCGAATATGAGGCCTGTAGTGTGATCCATGCCTTGAAAGATGCTAGACTTTGAGTAGTCCAGATTTCCTGGTATGATGGTGGGGCACCAAAAAAATATAAATAGGTAAAACATTAATACCCATATCCGGGATAAAAACTAATCACTGGACAAAAAAAAAAAACTTTTTATTTACCTGTCCTGAGCCTTCTGTCCTTTTCTGTTTACTTTCAATGGGGTCCTTCTTCGTGTAATGAGGACACGTACTAGAGGCTGTCCAGAAGCAGGGTCCTCTCAAGGTCTAAGGGTGATGTCATTGCTTGGGGACAGTAGGGGAGCTATGAGAGATTTGTCAGGGAATGTAGGTGTATATATCTTCACAGGTCAGAACAAATTAACTAAAACAAAAGCCTTTTATGATCCGCCTGTCAGTTTTTCACGCAGATCTGAACGGATGCCCCATGCATCTCTTTGGGGCAGCGGGTGTCAGCGGAGACATGTCCACTGACATCCGATCCGATTCTGTCCGTCAAATCCGGACGGATGGAAACCCTATTTTCCATCCGTCTGGTGGATTGGATTGGATGAGAACGGACAAGTGGTCCGTTCTCATCCGATTCCCCCATAGGGGACAGTGGGGATCTGACACCTCCATCTCCGCACACAGAGCAGAGACGGAGCAGTCACCCGGCTGCTCAGCGGGGATCGGTGGATCGATCCCCCGCTGAGCAGAACGGCTCCGTCGATGACGGAGGCGTGTGAAAAGGGGCCTTAGAGGGCAGTGTCAGGGGAGTGTGGGGTGGGGGGGGGGGTGCAGCTTTAAAGTGGAAGAAAACCCTAAGTATAACTATTACCAGAAATGTTCCCTCCCTCCTACTTATCCTGCCTATACTGTATTAAAAAAGATGTGTGTACTTACCAGGTTTCAATCGTCTTTGGTCTGGTCACGTGATCTGCAGCTCTGTTTAAGGAAGCACTTGATAGTGGCTATGAATTCCCGGGGTCGTGAAGTCACCTAAAGGCACCAATGGCCTAGTCATTGTTGGAGTTCCCTCCTCTCCCCTGCAGCAGCTGCTTACTGACATAGGGGGGCCGGAGCTGGGGGATCACAGGACTGGACTAGAACGGATAAAAAATAGGTAAATGCACACACCTTTTTTTTTTTACAGGTAGGAAGAGGGGAGTGGGAACACTTTACAGGCATTGTTAGGGTGTACTTCCTCTGTCAGGGATTGTTTATACTTTTCTGCTCAGGTTGCAGTGCATCTAGACGGTTTTCACGCGTTGATTGATGCACATTGTGTTGCATCTGCCATTTAATTTCTTCTGAGTTCAAAATGAGCTTTCAGGCGCCAAAACCAAAAAGCATGGCTGCTTGTGTGCTGGGAGAAACAGTGCTGATGAGCCAGTTATGGTACATTGCAATGTTTTTACTTTTTTTTTTGTCCAAACTTTATTTAAATGTCACAAAAGCACATTTAAGTTCTGTTGGCTGCAGTGCAGCTAAGGAAAGTACCACATGCTGCACCTTTTTACAGTACACACCAGCACAGTAGTGGTGTGCTCTGGCATGAAAGCGAGCAGTGCTTACTGCCTTGTCTTGTATTGGGACTGCGTAATGCCGACATACTAGAGCTGCACAAATAATCCTTAAAAAAAATCACAATCTCAATTCAACCCCCCCCCCCCACACGATCTTAATCCAGAATTTTTACAATTCATGTAACAAGTGCAGAGCAGTTCCCTGCTCACAGCTGTCAAAAAAATAAATAAATAAGCAGCCGGAAAAGCGCTGAAATAGAGATAAAAAGAAACATTGTATTTTTCAGTTCATTTACAGATCAAAGGGATGAACTTGGACTGACACTTGTTGCTTACAAGTTAAAAATCATTATTTTCTGCTAGAAAATTACTTAGAACCCCCAAACATTTTATATTTTAGCAGAGACGCTAGAGAATAAAATGGTGGTAGTTGCAATATTTTATGTCCCAATGTATTTGCGCAGCGGTCTTTCAAACGCAATTTATTGGGAAAAAATACACTTCAATTAATTAAAAAAAAAACAGAAAAATGAGCCCAATTTGTTTACATCTTTGTCTTGATGAGCATGCTGTAGAGGTGTCTTGTAGTTGGAAGGTATCAGTGGATTCTTTCATATTTTTAATAGCTACTTAGGTGACAGTTTGTCCCTTTGTTTTTGTGGCTCTCTTGCTGCCCTGCCACTAGTGAGGCAGATTCAGGTGTTTTGGAGCGATTCCACAGAGGTCACCGGAAGGTTCTCCGGTGTGAATCTTGATGCTGGCAGTGTGTCACTAGTGGTAGGGTTGTCAGTGTGACATCAACCTTAGTATGAACAAATCAGCCATATATTATATTCCACACTATTGATCTTTGCTGTTCTGAATAAAATAACGTTTTGCCAGGAAACAGAGAAATAGTTATTTAATGTGTTTGTTGTAGTTTGTAAACCAAGTTGAGGTATAATGATCGTGGTCATTAGTAAGTGGTTTGCAGTCCAAGTAAAAGCAGTGTTAATGCCAGGTAAATGTTACATAGCAGTTGTGTGTGGTGTTCTGGGTGCTAGGAGGTGAATTGTTCTCCTTCAGTTATCCTTCATCCAACTGGATGCTGAAAATCCTCATTCATTTAGCATAGAAGTCTCTGGTAGCAGGACAGCGGCCTGTGTTGAATCTTCATTCTGCTTGTTTATAACTTTGATGTGGGATTTAATAATAATACTGATAATATTATCAGTTTGGTGTGTATTGATAGAGAGGTTTTTTTTTTTTCTTGGGAGGAGCATGTGTTCGGCACAGAACCAATCCGCACCGTCCAGACAGAAGTTCAGGGGGTCATGCAGCTTCATAGGACAGAGGAGAATGAAAACTCCTCCCACAAGCTTTAACCAGTGCTTGGCTGGACACTGATAGAAGTCACAAGACTGCTCTACCTGCTGATGAGAAAAGGTATTTGACAGTTTATATTTAATAATTGCATTTCCATGTTCTGCGTACTGTGGGAGACCAGATATAGTGAATGCAGGGTCCTGGGTTTAGTAACATTTTAATGAAGGCAAATCACAGTCATGTACACTGGAAACCCTCTTTGCTGCCTGACATACAAAAACAAGCTTGATGGGGAAAAAGAAGTAGTCCGTACTAGTGATCAGTATAACCACTCATCAGATCCAAACTCTTGGCAGTTCAAATGTATTTGGTGATACTGGAATTACAAAAGAGAGAATTCTACACAGCAGTCTTGTCTCCTGTAGGTCCATTCCTTCTGTCCCTGTGAGCTGGTCTGTGTTCTGTATATGCAGTGGATTACCCCTGGGAGGTGGTCTGTGTGTGCTGTATATGCTGTGGATTACCCCTGTGAGGTGTGCTGTGTGCTGTGCATGCAGTGGATTACCCCCTGTGAGGTGTGCTGTGGATGCAGTGGATTACCCCTGTGAGCTGGTCGGTGTGCACTGTGGATGCAGTGGATTACCCCTGTGAGGTTGTGGCCTGTGTGTGCTGTATATGCTGTGGATTACCCCTGTGAGGTGATCTGTGTGTGCTGGGGATGCAGTGGATTACCCTGTGAGGTTGTGGTCTGTGTGTGCTGTGGATGCAGTGGGTTACCCCTGTGAGGTGATCTGTGTGTGCTGTGGATGCAGTGGATTACCCCTGTGAGGTGGTCTGTGGATGCAGTGAATTACCCTGTAAGGTGATCTGTGTGCACTGTGGATGCAGTGGATTACCCTATGAGGTGGTCTGTGTGCACTGTTGATGCAGTGGATTACCCTGTGAGATGATCTGTATGCACTGTGGATGCAGTGGATTACCCTGTGAGGTGGTCTGTGTGTGCTGTGGATGCAATGGATTACCCTGTGAGGTGATCAGTGTGCGCTGTGGATGCAGTGGATTACCCTGTGAGGTGATCTGTGTGTGCTTTGCATGCAGTGGATTACCCCGGTGAGGTGGTTTGTGTGCTGTGGATGCAGTGGATTACCCCTGTGAGCTGGCCTGTGTGCACTGTGGATGCAGTGGATTACCCCTATGAGGTGGTCTGTGTGCACTGTGGATGCAGTGGATTACCCCTATGAGGTGGTCTGTGTGTGCTGTGGATGCAGTGGATTACCCCTGTGAGGTGGTCTGTGGATGCAGTGGATTACCTTTATGAGGTGGTCTGTGTGTGCTGTGGATGCAGTGGATTACCCCTATGAGGTGGTCTGTGTGTGCTGTGGATGCAGTGGATTACCCCTATGAGGTGGTCTGTGTGTGCTGTGGATGCAGTGGATTACCCCTATGAGGTGGTCTGTGTGTGCTGTGGATGCAGTGGATTACCCCTATGAGGTGGTCTGTGTGTGCTGTGGATGCAGTGGATTACCCCTATGAGGTGGTCTGTGTGTGCTGTGGATGCAGTGGATTACCTCTATGAGGTGATCTGCGTGTGCCGTGGATGCGGTGGGTTACAAAGAACTCTGATTCAGTAAACAGAGTTCTTTTTCTGATTTTGGCATAGCTACAGTTTACTGGAATGCATTAGTAGCTCACTAAGGAAGGCCATAGATTATGCGATTTTCTTTCCTGCAAACCCCAGAATTGTGTTCTTGTGACGGGGGGGGGGGGGGGGGGGGGTCAGGGGCAGCTATCCCTGCCGAATCTCTCAGTCCCTGCTAAACCGGTCTAAATTTCGAACCATCGATGGCCGGCTTAACTGCTTTCGCTTTGTCACCTGGAATTGCTTTAAAAATGTATTTAGAGTTATTAAATGGAGTCTCTTTGTGAGTGCAGGTCTGGCCCATGAAAGAAGGAGATTAAGCTCTGAGCAGCCAGTTAATTTGGGAGGAAAACAATGGTAATTGGCTGGGAAATATCCAGGCTTGGCTGATTATATTATCCACTGTGATTTTGTGTCCTGGGATTGTCTGCCTGGATCAAAAAGGGCCTACAAACAGAAGGAGGTTGTTGCCGAATTTGATCGTAATTTGTAATGCATGGACTTTCTCTTTTATCTGTAGGACCTTAGTGTCCCAATCAATACAAGGCCCTGTGTGTGATAACCTGCTAGCCCTGCCACACGCAATGGTTCCCTCTGACTCGTATGTCACTACGTGATGTAAGGGCAGGAGAGAGAATCCACTAAACATGTATTCAACCAGTTGAACACTTGCAGTGATCCAGGAGCCACATCACAGTGACGTTCTAGGGCCTGGGTTGCTTTTGGCAGTTTCGGGCCTTGTAGTAACAGGGTCACTTTAAGCCCTTGTGAACCAAGATTTCAGTTTCGGTTGATTTTCCAAGTTTGTCACACAATTTTTGTTTTTTTTTTGGTCCAGGATCTTCTCTCACATGTTACCCATGGAATAATGTAAGTGATGGAGGCAGACAGGTGATTAGCTTCTCCACTGGAAGAATCTGCGGTGGGGAAACTTCAGCCACATGCCCAACTTTGTGTGTGAACAACCACAGACCGCAGCCAGATTCTGTACAGATCAACAGCTGGCACTGCGCCATATAACACCTTTGTATGTGGCTATATCACAGTACTGCTGCTTAGCTATATCTGACCACAGCAGCCTATGTGCCCTCCATTCACCCATCTCAATGAAGATAAAGGACGTGCCCAACCTTGTGTGTTTTGGCTGTGGTCAAACAAAAATCCTTCTTGGAGCATCTGTGATGCAGCTTCCTTAACCACTTGCCCACTGGGCACTTAAAGCGGAGTTCCACCCTGGAATTTTTTTTTTTTTTTTAAAAATACCCCCGGGACAGTCAGGGCTAGTGCATTCCACAATGGCTAGCCTCTGATCTGTCCCGGGTTGCACTTACCTGTTAGGACAAATACTTACCTTGAAAACGTCTTGTCCAGCGCTGCCATCTCAGATGTGGGCAGCTTGAAGCCAGCGAGATCCTCTTCGGCGTCCTCTTCCGCCTTCTTCGGTCCCACGATGCCCTGCGCCGGCCCCGCCGTCACTTCCGGGTCGCGCGCGCCATCCCTCTACAGCTTCTGGGCATGCCCAGAAGCTGTTTAGAAGGGGATGACGCGCGCGCCCCGGAACTGACGTCGGGGCCGGTGCAGGCGCAATGATTCCTGGGAGCGATGACGTTCAGCTCCCAGGAATCATTGCAGAGCCAGGAAGTGACGACGGGCCGCGGCCGAGGAAGGAGGAAGAAGGAAGTAAGGTAAGTATATTTTCTTCGCTACGAGGTAAGTAAAAAAAAAAAAAAAAAAAATGCGATTATCCATTTCTTTTTCAGGTGACCCGGAGCGAGAAGATGGAGGCAAGTATAAAATTAGGGTGGAACTCCACTTTAAACCCCCTTCCGAACCAGGCCAATTTTTAGCTTTCAGTGCTCTCACATTTTGAGTGACAATTACTCAATCATGCAAAACTGTACATATATGAAACTTGTGCCCTTTTTTTCACACAAATAAAGCTTTCTTTTGGTGGTATTTAATCATCACTGGGTTTTTTATTTTTTTGTGCTATAAATGTAAACATCTGATAATTTTAAAAAAAAAAATGAATTTTTCTTAGTTTCTGTTGAAATTTTTTTTACAAATTAATAATTTTTCTTCATAAATTTGGGCAAAATTTATACTGCTATATATGGGCACTGTAGTGGCACAGATGAGCACTGATGTGCCACTGGTGACACAGGTAAGCACTGTAGTGGCACTGGTGGTACAGGTGAGCACTGATGTGGCTCTGATGAGTACTGATGTGGCACTGGTGGCACTGTAGTAGTACTGGTGGCACAGATGAGGACTGTAGTGGCACTGGTGGTACAGATGAGCACTGATGTGGCCTCTGATGAGTACTGATGTGGCACTGGTGGCACAGATGAGCACTGTAGTGGCACTGGTGGCACTGATCTGATAGTGTAGTGGCACTTTTTGGGCACTGATGTGGCACTGCTGGGCACTGAAACTTTTTATAAGGCTTACTTTATAAGGCTGTACAGGTCTCTCTCTCTCCTCTCCACAAACGCTGTAACAGGGTGAGGAGAGAGCTCAACCCCTGCCTGACCCTTCATTGTTGACATTGTGATTGCTCCGTCATTGGACGGAGCGATCACGTGGTAAAGTACCGCGCTCATTGGTCCTTTACCCTGATCCGTGTTGCGTCGGGACCCGCGACCCGGCGAGCACGGTAACTCCTGTGTGCGCGCCCCAGGGGGCGCAGCGGGAGCGCGATTCTGGGAGGACGTTCCGGAACGGCCTCTCAGAACTAGACGTCCGCACTGAGGCCGTATTTTTACAGTCTACAGTCGGGAAGCGGTTAAAACATAAGTTACATAAGGTTGTAAGGTAGCGCACCCAAAACGCATAGAAAATGAAACCGCAGAGAGGTGAACTAGTCTTTTCTGGCCAAATATGAATGAAAGTGTTATTGGCGGTCCATACATGGCCTATCACCAAACTCTGGAAAATTACAAAGAGTCTGCGGGTGAATGAGCACCACGTGACTGCAAACAATTGCTCGATGCGGTTGAGCAGTCTCTCCTTTTGTATGGTCAGCTCCTTCACTGGATGCCCCATGTCTGTATACATCACCTTCTAACCTAAATGTATCCATACAGAGTTCCCCAGACAAAAAACGTCCCCTTGCCATACTTCCATTATATGCAGATAGCGAATGTTGAGCTTGTATTTTATTAGCCGTCACGCTCCAGACAACCGGTTTGTGTTCTATTTCTGTGCACTAGCCAGCTGAATATATTTATTTTCATCTGTTTGTTGAATAGAGAAGATGGGTAAGCATTTCATCTCTGGGGAAGTCAATTTTCCCTCCTTCAGATTAGATCTGTCTGTTATTTCTACACAATAGTCAAATGTTTGACAAGAGCAGAGCAGCACACTAAATGCTGTACGGTGGGAAAAAGCTGCAAAACTGCTGAGTTTTCAAACAAACAACTGTCAGAGCCGACGTCTGACAGCATTTAAAGCAGTATTAAACCCAGAAGCAAAAATGTACCAATCAATCATTAGATGATGCGGTGGCTGCATTGGTTTTCTTTTTTCTTACGCTTTTTTCCCTCTGTATTCACCTGGTGATCTGGCCAGTAATGCATTTCTTGTATTAGTGAGACACTCTGGAGGAATGAGCACAGGGGGCATTGCAAATTTTTTTGTACACTATTTAATTGAAGCCAAAGTCCAGCTCACACTTTATAATCCGGTACAGCAAACCGTTTTTTCCTTTCGAGATAAAAGATTTGCATGAATACAATAGAAACTGATCATGTTATTCACCCCTGCCAGTGTTAAGTGTTTTTTCTTATTCATGTAAACTGATACATTCTGCTGGAGAGCTTGTGCTTTTGAAAAACAGACTTGCTGGTTCACCAGATGAACTTAGATGTGATGACTGCATTCAATTCCTCTTTTAGGCTTTCTTTCTTCTAAGAAATGGTAAGCTGCAATATAATGTTTGCTTTTGGGTTTCAAGAACTCTTTGGTTTTTTTAAAGTGTTGATACATCCAAAAGTCTTACTTTTATTATAGGCTTGGTCTGTTGGGCTGAATAACATAATGGACTCCTAGTTACTCCTAGTTACTGGCTCTTTTTCCAGCTACCTTCGAGTTTGGGAGTTCCCTCCCATCTTGGGGTGTTCTTAAGCATTTCTGTTATGTTCTCCATAATAGAAAACCCAACAGGATGCTGTATTTATACTTTACTTTTTCCCAGTCACATGGCAGGTAGGGTCCTCTTCAGATCTTTTCCTGGTGGTGAGTGATCCTAAGCAATTCAGAAAGTAGTGATGGCATTAGTGATTCATTACATTGTGAGTACAGGGCGCTGCGTTATTCTCCAACGGCCGGATCCATGGCATCCTGCACTTACAATATGTCCTCAGTCTTCCCAGTTGAATGGCTCGGCATGTCATCTAGTGATGATGAAGAAGTATTGCAAGGGACAGCGCCAAAAAGGAGGTGAGTATTGCAACCAGGGCTGCTTTATTTTTATTTTAATCGCTGGCTGGGACCTCCTAATTCAAAAAAATGAATTTCTAGAGTTGGTTTTAAGCAGATACAATGGTGTGATATGCCACCAATTTCCCTTCTGCATTCTGTATCATAATTTGAAAAAGAAAAAAAAAAATTTATAGAGGTTGCAAAAATGTAGAGGTTGAACTTAGTCTAGAGCAGCCTTTTTCATCCAGGGTGCCTTCAGGGGTGCCTTGGCAAAATACCCTGAAATTGCCCAAAAACTGTATACAAGCCAGCTGGTGGATGAAACCTGCCTATTATCGCACTTTTCCACTGCAAGTACTGGCTCGGCTCTGCTTGGCCCGGTTTGGTTTTCCACTGCATGGTACCGCATGGTACGGTGTTGGAACGGTTCGCTACGGTTTGGTTTGCTTTTCCATTAAAGTAGTACTAAAGTAAGTGGGTGGGATAACAATGATTCTCTGACCAATCAGTGGCTAGTAGTGACAAACAGTCAAGGCTGCATGCAAAGGATTGTGGGATACGGTACCGGTACGGCCCTGTTGGAACCACAACTGAGGTGGTACTGTTTAAATGAGTTGTACCGTTCGGTTCCATGTAGTGGAAAAGCGCCGCCGTACCATACCGAACCGTACCATGCGGTACCAGCTGTGGAAAAGCACAAAAGAGCCAAACCGTTCGGTTCCATGCAGTGGAAAAGCGCCATTAGTTATACAAAGCCACAGGTTTTCATTGGGCACCATTACAACCTTCTAGCGGCCAGTGTCCTAACAACCAATGATGTCTTTGGTTAAGGAGGATGTTGGACACCTGCCCTTCCCCTTCAGCACAAGGGTCACATTAGCTGAGTGAGAGAGAAAAAAACCAAGGGAGAAGAGAAACATTGGCATACTAATCAGTACCAGTGTGCAAAGGTGTATTTGCTTTGGAAGAATGATGGCTGTCAAATGCATGTGGATGTTGCTACATTATGCTAAACTATTAGCTTCGTTTTTTACATTTTAGAATGGGGTGCCTTGGGATTTGTTGGAATTTTAAAGTCTGCCTTGACTGGAAAAAGGTTTAGAAGCATTGATCAAGAGCAACAAAACAGTTTTAGTAATTAAATTGACTTTTGTTTTTACAGATCTGTAGATGCCCAAATGAGGATAGATGTGGGAGAGAGACTAGGATGTGGTCCCTTTTCCTTCCAAAGGAAGAACAGCTGAGAGCTTGCTATAGCAGTGACATATGTAGTAGTAGGGCCTTACAGACCACCTACAGCTACCAACATTAGTGCATTCCTCATAGAGGCTTATAGCTAAATGTCCATATTGCAGTCAGGGGACCTGTAGAAAAAAAGGGAAAAGACAGAAGCGCCTCTAAGTGTAGACATTGGGGTTCATTTATTGTTAAAAAGCAAGCAATACAAAAATGACTGTAAAATACAATTGTCTACCAGTATAGTTTTAGGTTGTTCTTGCAAATGCAGGGAGAACTTACAAACTCAATGCAGTCTATGAACTGTACTTGGTAAAGATTGAACCCGGTTCCCAGTGCTGCAAGGCAGAAAGGTGCTACTACAGGCAAATGCAAAACTGAGCCATCATTATGTAAAGTGAATGACTACAGTATTGACTCACCTGCTTCATGTTTTCTTTTATTTATTGCTGGAAACAAAGTTCCGTAAAAGTTTCCTTTGTTATGTAGGCAGAACAAAAAAAGATACATACAGTATCTTATTGAGTTCTACCATTTAAACCAGGGGTATTGAATTAAAATTTACAAAGGTCCTGTCAGTAAAATATTCTTTCAGCAGAGGTCCATATTGCATATTTGAGCGATGATTGCCCTGTATCCTCGCAACCAATCACCTGCTTGTTAACTTTGGTAGCCCCTGCCCTCTGTCTATAGCTGTCCTGCCTCCAGCTGTTGGCTCTGTGAGACTGACAGTGGTGATGGCTGTGGGCAGAACGACTCTAAAGGGTGGGACCACAGGGGTCCGGATGAGACATTAACTGGGTCCGGATACAGACCGCGGTCTGCCATTTAGTGATGCCTGATTTAAACCATTTTGTCTGTTTCATTAGAAGTAGTATTTATTGATCCATTCAGTCACATCTAGATCTTGGCGATTCTCTGGACACCATGTCTGATATGCTTCTAAATCCTTTTCCATGGAATTTTTTTGCCATATTGTTTTTAGTAGGATGCTTCCAAACCCTCCCCAATTGGTCCGCTTGGGGCAGGTATGCAGATTATGCCATTTTGTACACACATATACTATAGCCAGTTTAGGAAAGAGCCAATTAACCTACTAGAATGTCTTCAGAGTGTGGTAGGAAACCCATGCAAACTCCATGCAGGTAGTGTCCTAGCTGAGATTCCAGCGGACCCCAGTGCTCCAAGGCATAAGTGCTAACCCACAAGCCACTGTGCTGCTCAAACATCAAAAAAATCTTGTTTCAGACACTAGCTTGCTTCTTTCCGTTCTGGATTGCATGCATCCATTAAATATTATCTTTTAATACAACAGGCTACCACCCACTTTGAGGCTGGGTTCCCACTATTGTGATGTCAGACATCGCATTGCTGTGCAGATGACTGTACGATGTGAATTCAGCCATACAAACTGTATGGCTTAACTTGCATCGCATTAGGACAAAAATGGTGCAGGACCCTTTGTTTGGTCCGCATTGGCATCAAATCGCATGAGTGTTCACGCCCATGCGATCTGACTCGTGCACCATTTGACCATTCGCGAACCATTCTGAGGGTGTCATTAACTTTGTACTGACACCCGCAATGGTTTGCATAGGGTAGTGTGAACTGCCTGCAAGAAACATGCAATGCAGGAACCCGCACTGAAATCGCACTGGTTCCCACATTGCAAGTGTGAACCCAGCCTCATAGAAGAAAGTGTTCTCAACCTTGAACACAGGTGCTGTTGCACAATAATTTAATAACCCACGGTAAATGTACAAAATCTGGTATATTTTTTGTTATCCAGAAAGAGTTCCCCTTTACTATGAGCCTAGCATGACATCCTTCACTGCAAATGAAGGTCTTGGAGCAATATCATAATGTAGCCATTGTAACCTCTACAAGAAGTCTGCTATTGCAGTGCTGCGCAAGAGAAGAATGAATGGCGTCATGCTGCTGTTTGTTTATCCAGGAGAACCTCTGAGCCAATCAATGGTTTGTAAGCCGGACTTGTGCATGTGGAGCTGTGCGGGTGAAATAAGATGCCACTTGAGGACTTGGCAGCGCCCCTGATCACAGCACTTGCTGCAAGCTCTGCATTGTGAGGCTGATGTGGTGAACAGTGCTTGCTTGTTTATGCTTCAGCATGTGCCTTCATCTACACGGCCGGACACACTTCTGGAAACAAAACTCCATGACTTTGGTAATCTTGCTGCCTAACGTCGCTGCAGCCAATCACATCATTATTAAATAAGCTGCATCCACCAACCTTTGATTTTTACTGTACAAACAAATCAAATGATAAGCAGCTTCCCTAAGCATTGCGTGCATCTAGAATCATTTCAGAAAAATTATATATTAATCCTTCCTGGTAGTGAAACTTAAAGTAGAACTAAATTTTTTTTTTTTTTTCTAGTTTTGGATAGAGTTGAGAGGGATTAGAATACCTGCCAGTTTTTGTTTTGTGTCTGTGCTCCTGTTTTGGGGATTCAACCTCTCCATTTGTCCTGTATTATCATTGAAAGAACAAAAAAATCCCACATTTTTAGTTGTCCCCAGAAAAATAATAGAGGGGAAATCTTCCAATGGGGACTATAGCTCTGGTGACCTGGGGGTCCCCAAGGAATTCCCCTAATTTGCAGGGATTTCCCCTCACTTCCTGTTTTACTATGGAACAGGAAGTGAAGGGGAAATTTCTGCAATGGGACACAGATGGGTAAAAGAAATCAGAGAGCTTATAAACCTCCCTTGCTTACGTTTTTCTCATCATATCCAAAAAAAAAAAAAAAAAAGACTGTTTGGCGGACTTTGGGATACGGTCAGGCACTGAAATGAAAATAACCTGTACTTCCACCTATACGAAAGTAGATAACACTAGCTCCCAAAACAATTTCTGCCTATTTAACTATTCCACTATCCTTCCTTTATTTGGGTAATTCACACGGCTGTACAGGAGATGAGTCTGCATAATGACATTCCTGCTGTCACCGCATACAGACGTCCATTTAGATGCATTGGAAGAGGCTGCTGTGCCTGGTTATGCATCAGAGTTTATGTAAAGCACCCACGTGCACAATGACATATGCTCCAAACTCACCTGTCTGTGTTCTGAGCATATGTCGGTGCACCTCAGTGGGTGGCTGTGGGTCCCAGGAACGTCAAGGAAGGCTCTGCATGTTGTGTTATACATATTATAGCTTACTAGAACGCACGTTCCTCAGACAAAAATCACCAGGAGGTAGAGAGGTAGGTATGAGAAGAGGGGTGCAAGATTTCTTGGCAAATAACTTTCCCTCCACCTCACTCCTGGTGACTGTTTTCTATGTACATGGCATGGCATGGCACGAGTGCTGTGCAGTGTACACCCTGGCTCCATACTGGCTGAGAACAGAGCCAGATGTCGGGATAATGTAACTCCTGTATGTATATTAATCCCAAAGCGCTGTCACTAAAAGTTGTTTAAATATATATGTCTGGACTGCTGCTGTTCTGCTGGTACCTGAAGAAATGCTCCTTATATTACAATTCTATTTTGATCACAGTGCTGTCCTAGAGTCCTGTTAAAAACTCAAAAAATTGTGGAGTGTCCAAGTTTAACCAATATAACCTGCAGTGAATGATAAGTAACCTCAAATATTCATACTTTTACAGTCCAAACGAATGTTCATATATAAACCCTCCCTTCTAGATTGTAAGCTCTAACGAGCAGGGCCCTCTAGTTCCTCCTGTTTTGAATTGTATTGTAACTGTATTGTCTTCCTTCACATTGTAAAGCGCTGCGCAAACTGTTGGCGCTATATAAATCCTGTATAATAATAATAATAATAATAAAGTGATCCTCATTTATCAACAAAAGTCCATCAATCAATGTATAAGAAGCACTATAAGAGTTTTTTTATTTTTATAGCACTTTATTATTTAAAATGTTTCAGTGCTGTGAACTTTCTGTGCCTCCTCCACCACTCTTTCTGTTCTAACACTCACCAGATCCTTTTGACTTTGTGCCTCTCATAACACTCACCAGATCCTTTTGACTTTGTGCCTCTCAGGCTTGTGGATATTACCCTCCCGGGTCTCTGCAAGGGTCAGACAGCTCCCCCTCTCCTCCAGCATATACCACAGTCTATTCACTCTTCATTAGTCAAGCAGGGGGAACAAAGGATGGGTCCAGTATAATACCATTTAATAAAAGAATGCCAATAAAACAACAAGTTTACACTCACTTGTACAGAGTAAAGAAATGTATATAGTGCCAGGAAGCGCTGCCGCAGCTTACGTTCCACTGGCTAGCTATGACTTCAATGGATAGTGCCAGCCAAAGACTTCTGAGGACGCCTGATTGGCTGGCGAAACACGTTGGATGGGACTAATCAATGACGTCATATCTGACCAGTGGAATGCATGCCACAGCGGTGCTTCCCAGCATTATAGCGATTTTTTTTTTTTTTTTTTTACTCTGTACAAGTGAGTGTAAACTTGTTTTTAAGGCATTCTTTTAATAAACTGTATTCTACTATGTGGATCCATCTTATGTTCCTCCTGCATGGGTATTGAGGAGTGAATAGACTGTGGTACAAGCTGGAGGAGAGGAGGAGCTGTCTGACCCTTGCAGAGACATGGGGGGGTAACATCCACACTCCTTTGGAGACTTTGTAGCTGAGGGGCACAAAGTCAAAAGGATCCGCTGAGTGTTGTAACAGACAGTGTGGTGGAGGAGGCACGGAAAGTTTACAGCACTTAATCACTTTTTTGCATATGCAAAGATGAACTGCACTGGAACACTTTAAATAAGGAGCACCATCAGAGGTTTTTTTAATAGCACTTTATTATACATTGATGGACTTTTGTTGAAGCATGAGGATCCCTTTATATATGGACATTAATTTGGACTGTACAAATATTTGACGTTACTTATCATTCACTGCAGGTTTGGTTGGTTAAACCTTGCACACTACACAATTTTTTTGGCAGGACTCAAAGACAGCGATGTGATCAAAGTAGGAATGTAACTACTGTGCTTATGTGCAACACCACGGGACCCGGAATAAAACAGCGGCAGCGTGGGCTGCAGCAGTGACAGGATCCGGGATCTATCCTCTCTGGAGGACAGCATAGTAAGTGGTAGGTGTGTGCCTTACCTATGAGTTTTTTTCTCCTGCTTTAAATATTTGTTCAAAGTTTACGTTGAGTACAGATGTCAGAGGAACGTTTTAATGAGACTTTTTCCTGTTTTCTATTTTAGGTAATGAAATGTCTGAATTACATGTTTTCTGTGACAATATTAGGACCTTTCTAATGGTAATTCAAGTCTAAGGGAAAAGTAAGTTTATTAAATATTTTTTTTATTTTTCCTATTTAATACAATTTTAGTCATACTATTGTTGCAATGTGGTCGCTTGCATTTGCACAGTTGTATCCTTCAGGAGCAGTGGTGTATTTAGGTTTTGTGCTGCCCTAGCCCTGACTTAACTTGGGCACCCCTAATTTAAATATGACCCACCCCTTCCTGTAAAGGCCACACCCTTTTTCTGTTTATGACCCGCCCTGTCATCTGTAAACCACAACCACAGCCTATCGGTGCCCATCAGTGCAGCCTCCTGAGTTCCCATAAGTTCAGCTTCATCAGTGCCCATCAGTGCTGCCTTATCAGTGCAGCTTATCAGTCCTGGCTCATCAGTGGCCATCAGTGCAGTCTATTAGTGCCCATCAGTGCAACATATCAGTGCCCATCAGGGCAGCATATCAGTGTAGCCCCATCAGCTTTTTGCTGCCCCCCTGCAAAGTGCTGCCCTAGGCCTGGGCCTTGTTGGCCTAAGCCAAGATACAGCACTGTTCAGGAGTACAGTGGTAAAGTATAGTATATTCAAAGCTGTGATTACAGCATTTGGGCCCTTTCACATGGGCGTTCAATCTAGAACCACCTGTCAGATGGATCCATACTGAGCCATAATGTATGTGTGTGGGCAGGTAGATGTAAACAAATGTACAGTGCAGTATTTGCCCCCTTCCTGACTTTTTATATTTTTTTGCATATTTGTCAAACGTAAATGATTCATATTGTCAAACAAATTTTAATATTACACAAAGATAACCTTTATCTGAGTAAAAAAAAAATGCAGTTTTTAAATGATGATTTCGTTTATCAAGGCAAATAAATGTCCAAACCTTCCTGGCCCTGTGTGAAAAAGTAATTTCCCCCAGGACTGATGACGTCACATGCTATTATGGGATGGAAGGAACCATTTGCTCTCTGGTTCTGATTGGTGGATTTTCATTTCTATACGTCTGCACAACTGCTTGTACTTATTACATGCATAATGAAGGGGTTCTGCGTGGCTCCGAAATGTTGCAATACACTGTTTTGTGTTGTAATCTTTCTTTAATAAAAAACATTTGCACGAAACCGAAGATCCTTGCTGGTGTGCTGGTGAATATCTACATTATCGTGTATGTGCCAGTATCCAGCTACAGCACCCAGTACTGTAAGAGCTCATTTCAGGAACATGTGCTATAGGAATACGGACTGTGTGCTTTGCAGCTTCAGGAACCTGGATGACTTGCCATAATTGATGGAGCCATGGATTCTGCGCTCTACCAAATAATCCTGAAGGAGAATGTCCGGCCATCAGTTTGTGACCTCAAGCTCACTTGGGTTTTGCAGCAGGGGGTTTTGGGGGGCAATTACCTTTTCACATAGGTCGGGCAAGTTTGGACAGCTTTTGTCCCTTAAAGAGGAAGTAAACACGCTGAAAAAAAATGTGAAAACTAAAACCTGTAAAGACAAAGGCATAATGAGCTAGTATGCATCGCATACTAGCTCATTATGAAGTACTTGCCTAAAAACGAAGCCCCCGCAGTGCCGACAGGACGGCCGACATGTTTTGCTTACTGGATCGCGTCCTCCAGCCAACTGATTGGCCGCATTAGATCACTCCCGCGCATGCGCGGGAGCTGCCGTTCACGGCACTGAAGGAACGGCACGGGTTGCCATTCCTTTAGAGCGCATGCGCTGATGACTTAATCGACTGCATGCACTGTAAATATCTCCTAAACGGTGCGTGTTTAGGAGATATTTATAGCACCTATAGGTAAGCCTTAATATAGGTAAAAGTCTTTACAGTGGGTTTACAACCACTTTAATAAATTAAATCAACATTTAAAAACTGCATTTTGTATTTACAGGAGTTATCTTTGTGTAATATAAAAATTTGTTCGATGATCTGAATCGTTTAAGTGTGACAAATATGCAGAGAAATAAAAAATCAGGAAGGGTCCTGCTTGTCAGAGCTTATAATCTAAGAGGGAGGCTCAAGAGATACAAGAGGTAATAACTGTGGGGGATGGACTGATGGAAAAAGAAAATGTACAGTTGCTAGGTGGGTTCCAGATAGGCTTCTCTGAAGAAATGTGTTTTCAGGGATTGTTTGAAAGTGGACAAAGTAGGAGATAGTGGGACAGATTGGGGTAGAGCATTCCAGAGGATGGGAGAGGCTCAGGGGAAGTCCTGGAGGCGAGCATGGGAAGAGGTGACAAGGGAGCTAGAGAGCTGGAGGTCCTTGGAGGAACTAAGAGAACAATTTGATGGTATTTTGAGACCTGGTTAGTGATGTAGCTTGGTGCCAAGTTATGGATGGCTTTGTAAGTTATGGTTAGTATCTTGAATTTAATTTCTCTGGTTGAGTGGCAGCCAATGGAGGGATTGGCAAAGAGGGGAAGCAGATACTGAGCGTTTAGTAAGGAGAATAAGTCTGGCAGCAGAGCTCATAAAGGACTGAAGGGGGATAGCCTATTTAAAGGTAAGCCAATAAGAATGGAGTTGCTGTAATCAAAATGAGAGATGATCAGGGAGTGGATTAGAAGCTTTGAGGTGTCGTTGGTTAGGAAGGGGTTTATCTTGGAGATGTTGAGGTGGAAAGCTTTGGACAGCGACTAGATATATGGCCGAAAGGATAGTTCAGAGTCCAGAATTACACCTAGGACCTTAGCAGGGAGGACGGGTCGATAGTTGAGCCATTGATTTTGACAGAGAAATCAGGGGAAGAGAAACGTGGGGGAGGAAATATCATGAGCTCGGTTTTGGATAGGTTGAGTTTGAGGAAGTGATGTGACATCCAGGCTGATATGTCTGTTAGTAAGTTGATGCGTGTTGAGACTGACGGCATGAGCTGAGGGGTGGAGAGATAGATTTGGGTGTCATCAGCATAGAGATGATATTGAAAGCCATGGGAGACAATCGGCTGACCCATGGAGGAGGTGTAGACTGAGAAAGGGAGCGGTCCAAGAACAGAACTTAGGGGACCCCCGATGGAGAAAGAAAGAGGAGAGGAGGTAGTAGAGTTGAAGGTGCCTTGGGATAGGTAGAATGAGAACCATTGAAGAGTACAGTCACAGAGACCAAAGGAGTGGAGTTTTTTGAGGAGGAGGGGGTGATCCACTGTGTCAAATGCAGCAGGGAGGTCCAGGAGGAGTAGTACAGAATAGTGTCAATTGGTGTTAGCGGTTAGTAGCTTGTTTGTGAGTTTAAGGAGAGAAGTTTCTGTGGAATGTTGAGGGTGAAATCTGGATGGAAGGGGATCAAGAAGTTTTTTTAGTCAGATGGTCACTCAGTAGGTTATAGACCAGTCATTCAAGGAGTTTGGGGGAGAAGGGGAGTAAGGAGATGGGGCGTAGATTGTGAAGATTGGTGGGGTCCAGTGAGGGCTTTTTAAGAATGGGAGTGACTCTGACATGTTTTAGCGAGTTGGGGAAGATGCCAGAAGAGAGAGAGAGAGAGAGGTTGAATAAGTGAGTTGGAGAGCGTAGAATAGAGGGTGAGCGTAGCATTTGTGAGGGAGCAGGATCCAGGGATCAGGTGGTTAGATGGGTGTTAGAAAAAAGTCCAGCAACCTCCAGCAGGGTTGAACGAGGGAAGTAATGATTGTACCTGTGGACATATGGGGGGGAAGTGGGGGAGGTTTCTGCACATTGGAGATCTCCTTGCAAATTGTATCAATCTTATTTTTGAAGTGATTGGTGATCTCCTGAGCAGTGAGTGACTTAGGGGGTGGAGTCTGTGGAGGACCGAGTAGAGAAGAGTTGATGGGGAGGCTACTATGGGAGAGGGAAGCAGGAGAAGTAGTATCGGAATTAAGAAGCCAGGTTTCGGTAATGGCGGGTAGGTTAAAGGAATTTGTGATAAAGAGGTTGTGGGTGGAGGTGAGTTTGTTACAGACAGAGCGGGCGTTTCAGAGGACACAGGAGAAGGGGAGGCTGGTATTGGGAAGAAGAGGAATGAAGACTGGGTTCTGTGGGTTGCGGCTGCTGCCTGAGGCTGTAGGGTGGAGGGGAGCGTGGGGAAAAGCCAAATGGAGGCCCAAGGTTTGGGGATATGGGATATGTCACCAGAGGTAAGGAGAAGCAGGATGGGGAGGGAGGTAATGTGGGAGTGTGATTTATATGAAGGGACATGCCCCAGAGTCCTGGAGGTTTTCTCAGTATATGGATGTAAAATTAGCAAGAGTTGGTAGGAGCAGTAATAGGGAGAGGACAGAAGGCAGAGTGATATATATATATATATATATATATATATATATATATATATATATATATATATATATATATATATATATATATATATATAAGCTGTGGGGTAGAGAAGAGGGGGGAAGGTAAGTGAGTTTAGGAAGAGAGGACACCGTTGCCAGCAGGAGTGGTAGAGAGTGCATGTTACAGAGCGGGAAAAGAGCTGAATAGAGAAGACAGGGTCACCTGTGGCCTGTTTGGTGCTTGTTGGTGTAGTTTACTGTGTATGCTTGTTTCGTGCAATCGCTGAAGTGCAGAGCTGAAGTGCATATTACTTGTAGAAAGAATCACTTGGAGAGAGAAGCCTTAAGGAAAGATGCCCTGCAACGTGCTCCCCAGCAACATCAAATTTCATCAGAGTCCATTTATGTCTGCAGAAAAAAAATAATAGAAAAGTCATATATAAACCAATGTGTATTTATGTCAATTTTTAGGGGTTTGTACTTTTGTCCACCTTTGACTATTTTTTGCAACAATAAACAATAAAAACAATACAACAATAAAAAATCGAACATGTAAAAAACAGATGTATACTGATGTAAACTAAACTTCAGATGGCTGAAGAAATCGATGTGAAATGATTTAGTATTGTTTTTTTTTTGTGTGATGAAACCAATGACACTTGTGTGAAAGGACCTGCAAACCAAATAATTTTTGATGTGACTTTCAAACTTCTACATCAGGCATCACTGAATGGCGGATCGCGGGCCGAGTCTGGACCGAGTCAATGTTCCGTCCAGACCTGCGGCGGTCGTGCCATTTAGGATCTGCTTTTTTTCCCTCAACCACCACTAGCTCTGTTGGCTTTGCAGATCTGACATCAGAAGAGCAGCACATTTTCCTGATTGGTTGCTAGAACTGCCCTGCATTCTAGCAACCAATCAGATAACTGGGGCTGGTCCCACCTTCTGTCCTTCGCTTTGCTGCACTTCCAATGTAAAGGGGGGGTTCAGAAACTGTAATATGAAGGAGGAGGGGTGATATAAAAGGGAGGCAGAGCATGAATGTGAGGGGAGTGATATGAAGGGGGATGGGGTTCTATAAAGAGGGCGAGGACAGGAATCTGAAGGGAGGCTGGGGACTGCGGTGAGAAGGGGGGTTCTAAAAAGGGGGTGAGCACAGTAATGTCAAGGGTGGGGTTCTATAAAGGTAGTGAGAACAGGAATGTGAAGGTGGGTGCTATAAAAATGTTTGATTACAGGAATGTGAAGGGGGTGAGGATGTTATGTGAAGGGGGTGCTATAAAGGGAGTGAGGACAGTTATATGAAGAGGGGTGCTATAAAGGGGGTGAGGACAGTTATGTGAAGGGGGGTGCTATAAAGGAGGTGAGGACAGTTATGTAATAGGGGTGGTATAAAGGGGTGAGGACAAGAATGTGAAGGGGGGTGATATGAAGGGAGCTGGAAACTG
Organism: Pelophylax lessonae; assembly: GCF_965119305.1. NCBI lineage: Eukaryota > Metazoa > Chordata > Amphibia > Anura > Ranidae > Pelophylax > Pelophylax lessonae. Next base: position 445,946,845 of record NC_138772.1, on the reverse strand, counting down.
CAATTTAAAGTAGGAAGGTGACATAAAGGGAGGCCGAGGATAAGAATATGAAGGGGGGCAGAGGACTGTAATGTGGAGGAGAGGATGATGTTCAAGTGGACTGAGATCAGTGATGTAATAAAAAGATTGTGATGTGAAGGATCTGAGGCTAGGTTCTCATCATTGCGCACTGCTTTGTATGTGTAGGCGGCCCATGTATTTCAGTGGGCTGCCTTATAAGCAGAAAGATGTCCCTGACCTTTTTTTTTTTTTTTAAATTGCGTCGTACAGAGCTGCATGGTACTGCGGCACCATGCGGTTTGGCACTCGCAAAAACGCGCAACATTTGCCATTGTGCAGAGGTGCTATTAAGAGTCAAACATATGATTCGGACCCCGGCTGGGAAGAAAATTTACTGACTGGACTTTCATGAATTTTAATTAGCTACCCCTGTTCTACATGCTTGAAACCCCATATTTTTCTTTTTAATGTGTTAAAATATATAAAGGTTTGTAGATTAGCCACTAGAGTGCACAAAGCTCATTGTGAAATCTTTCCAGGACCTCTTAGTTCTGACTCTGCTCCAATCACTGTGGTTTTTAAGTTATCTCTTTGGGTTCAGTGTAAGTGACTTGATGGTTGTATCTATCTTGGTTTCCAGCCACTGCATTTTTTGATAGTTGTGGTTTATTATGTGTCACCGTGTGGTGCGGACACATTTGGTTAGTCTTACAGAGATTGGCGGTTCCTGTACCATATGATCTTCCAATAATCTATACTTCTTTTTCCCAGTATATGTGAGAAATAGAGCCCTGAGACCCGGTGGGCAGGAGTTTCCCAGCGTCTCGGACAAGGCAGATTTCTTAGCAGTCAGTGTCTGTTCTCAGCAGTTTTGTCTTTCTGGTTATAAAGTCAGTAGAGGAAGTTACAGCAGAGAAGTCCATCCAAAATTACTATTGTAAACCACCACTAAAGTGTACTTTTTGTTGTGGTGAATTGACACGTTCCTTCCTCGTTATTCAGATTGTTCTTTTTCTCTATTGCAGCAGTACTGGGGTGGAAGGTATACAATATGCCGAGGTGATCAAAGGATTTTTTAGAATGACTCCTTGTTAAGTGGCATGCCAAGCAACATCTAATTGTTATAGAAAATTTTGGGAAACTGCGGAGGAATCTGTTACTTTTAGAATTTATAATGTACGTTTCAGACTTTCTGCAATAAGCAGCTTCCAGGAGCTCTGGGCATGGCAGATTCCAAATAACTTCACACACCGATATCATTGCTGTGTTGTACAATGAATCTGGCCTCTGACAGGTTTGGCAGCAACATTAGTGCACGGCCGCAAGCCAAAGCACTCTTCTTTTTGTTTGTGGATGGATTAAAAATGTACATTTGCTAGTTAGTGTCATAGTTGCCGGGGATGCTTTACTGCTTAACGGGTGTTCAGTGCGGTCTCCGAGGACGATGGATCACTATAAATCCAACTGCAAAATATGTTTGTTGGATTATGAATACTGTTCACATTTTAGATGTTGTTCATTGGTTGATCCTATGGCATATTTGATCAGTACTGAAAAGCAGGGAAATGTCTGGGGGTAAATGTTCAAAACTTGAGAGTTTTCATTTAAATCTAATGAAGACTGCTAACTGATTGTCGTGTTTGTGGCAAGCATTATGCAATCAGTGGAAATCGGATATATGGACATTCTTTAACCATTAAACCTCTAAAACCATGGTCTCCAAACTGTAGCCCTGGGAACAGATGAAGCCCTTTTTGCTTTTTTTTTTTTATCTGACCCATTGGGCATAATTTCCCCTTCTGACTCCAACAATGGGGCGCAGTTCCTCCCAATGATACCAACAAAGGGGAACAATTCTTCCTGATGACCCCAATGATGGGGCATGATTCTTCTCACCAAATTACATAAATGATGCGACACCATTCCTCTCACTGACACCAAAGATGGGGCATTGTTAACTACCACTAATGCCAGGGCATTTTCTACTTCCAATGACTACAGTCTGACCCCCCTAAAGTCTGAAGGACAGGAAACTGGCCCTTTGTTTAGGTTTGGTGACCCCCTGCTCTAAAACATATGTGGCTACCTAATGACCTGGGACAGATATCCTCCTAACGATGGATCGAAATTCAGCCCGTTCAGCAGGGATTGGCTGAATTTCGATGCATTTTGTGACCCCCCTCCCCTGCTCTACAGAGGTCGATCAGGAATATTGGAAAACCTCTGTCTATAAGTGAGTGCAGCCTTCTGTAGAGTCCCGCTGTCAGATTAAAATGTCTCAGCTGAGGGGATTCCTCTGCCCACCTCACTTGTGTGCATGGAGAAATGTTTTTTTTTTCATACATCCCACTGGTTGAATAAAAAACCCCCAAAAAACAAAAGCCGACCATACATGGATTGAGATTCTGCCAAGCCAGCAGTGGACAAATCGGGACAGTGGTTGTACAAAAGTCGATCTACTGATCCACTTCTGTACAACTACCCTGTCCGGTTTATTCCTGATGGATCAATGCTGCTGGCACCCCTCTTGCCAAGTGCCTTATCCTGCCCCCTCCTCCACACTGGGGCTATTTGGGTGGTCTGGCCACTTTCCTGGGAGGGGGGCAGGGCGCTAAATGGCGATGGGGGCCAGAGGGGTGCCCCACTGGCGACCGGACGATCGATTGTGCGCAGGGGGGGTTGTACCTGGTGGGGGCTCCTGCCAGGGCCCCCCATCCTGCCTGGATCTGTCCTTGAGGCCTGGTCCCCCTCCTGAGTCCCTGTAACCCCCGTGGTGCTGCGCAGGGCCGCCATTTTGTTGTAGCCTGTGTGTTTCTATACACGGCGGCTGTATTTTTGTAGTCCGGCGGCAATTTTCTTATGGTTTGCAATTGAAAACAGCGGCAGCCATGACAGCGGAGCCCTGTGGGTGGGAGCCCCTCCTCATCCCCTGCTGCTGACTTATGGATCAATTTACTTCCTGGTCGCTGCATATGTAGTGCAGATTCTCCTGGTGCCTGCAGGTGCCTGTTTCTGTGGGTGGTGAGTCTAGTGGGGTCCTCTCCCTCTCCGCTGTGGATCGCTTGGTGCTTTGTGCCCAGCGACCAGGTGGTGCAGCCAGCGCGGTGGGGGTTGTCCCTTAGTGTGTTACAATTTTTGTGAGGTCCCCCTGGTGACTCATAAAGTCTTTGGAGCACATTTCCCCACCTGATCCCCTCTCTGAGGCTGTGGGGTGGCCGGGTCCCAACCATCCATCCATTTACTGACAGCGGTCCTGCAGTCCCTTGTGTCCTGGGTGGAGGTGGGTTGTGGAGGACGGGCTATCAAAAAGCGCCCCCCCCCGCCTTCCCCTGCCTCATCTGTCTGATTAGATCCTGAATCTGATTTGGCTGCTGTGGACATGGGTCACCCGGCTGGGTCTGCAAAAAAGCTCCTGGAATTTCCTGATAGTGAGAATGATTTCTCCATGTCTGCGACCGTGCACGAAGAGACGCTAGTGGATATCTGTGCATAGATGGAGATGGAGGACGCAGCTGAAGCTGCAATGGAGGCACAGGTGCCCTTTGGCACTCACAAGCCATTCAAAGTTGCAAAGGTGTTTCCTTTCCCTGCCCATTTTGACAGAATTTGTCACTAAAGAGTGGGGACAACCCAACACATGTGAGGTATCTCCGTGATCGCCAGAGCGTGAGCAATAATTAAAAAAAAAAAAGAGCTACATTCTAACTCTAAACTGGTAACCGCTAAAAAATTTTAAAGCGTCGCCCATGGAGATTTTTATTGACCGCAGTTTGTCGCCATTCCACGGGTGTGGGCAATTTTAAACTGTAACATGTTGGGTATCTATTTACTCAGCGTGACATCATCTTTCACAATATGCAAAAAAATGGGCTAACTTTACTGTTTAGTTTTTTTAAATGCAGTAAAATTAGATTTTTCTTAATTTTTTAAAAAAAAATGGCGTTTGAAAGACCGCTGCGCAAATACCACGTGACAAAAAATATTGCAATGACTATTTTATTCTCCAGAGTCTTTGCTAAAAAAAAAAAAAAAAAAATATATATATATATATATATATATATAGATAAGGTTTGGGGTTTCTAAGTAGTTTTCTAGCAAAAAATACTGATTTTAACTTGTAAACAAAAAGTGTCAAAAATAGGCTTGGGGCTTAAGTGGTTAAAAAACAATTGTGCATTCAAAGCGAAAATCGAATGTAATCAAACTTCTTTAAATAAATAAAATGTAGCAGTAGAACTTTTTGGCTTGCTCCATGTTGATTCTAGCATTCGACACACATGTGAAGCTGACGAACGACATAGGTTCTGTTGCGACGGAAAAAAAAAAAAAAAACCTGGATCGGCCCGTGGATCTGTTAATTTTTCCGATTCCAGATCCAGCTATTTTGTCAGTATCGAGGCCGATTATCTGATCCTAATATCGGATCGGTGCACCCCTAGTTTTTACTCAAACCTGTTCGCAGTTCCCAGGAAGGAAAGAAAAGTATGTTCAGTCCTGGACCTCAAGGCGCTAAACTGCTTTGGGCGGGTACAGAAGTTCAGAATGGAGTCCATTCCCACGGTGGTGGCATCCCTGAGTCTGGGGGATTTCCTCGCCTCTATCGAAATCAAGGATGCCTACCTTCACATTCCAATATGTGCCAGTCACCAGCATTTTCCTCCACTTTGCTGTGGGAGAGGAGCATTATCAGTTTGTGGCGTTACCCTTTGGTCTTGCATCTGCTCCTCGGATTTTCATAAAAGTGTTAGACCCGGTGCTAGCTTTGCTATGCCAACGGGGATCGTTGTACTGGGCTACTTGGATGATCTCCTTCTGCAAGCAGAGTCTCCCTCTGCTCTGGTGAAGAACCTGGAGGTCACAATACAAACTCTGCGGGAGTTCGGCTGGATTCTAAATTTTCAGATGTCTGCTCTGGTTCCCTCCACAAAGCTGGACCATCTGGGCATGACTCTGGGACTCGGCCATAGCCAGAGTGCTCCTTGCTCTGGACAAACTCCAGAAGATGGAGGCTGCAATTTGCCTCCTGCTGTCCAACAAATGGTCACCCCTCCGGACTTGCATGCGGGTGCTGGGCCTGATGGCGTCTACCTTCCAGGCGGTTCTGTTTGCACAGTTCCATGCAAGGTCCCTGCAAAGGGAAATTCTGACTAAATGGGACAAGACTCCACAGTCTCTGGACAATCCCATCTGGCACGAAGGAGTCCCTGATTTGGTGGCTTCATTCTCCAGCGCTTCGACTGAGAAGTTCCTTCCTCCCCTTGTATTGAACAGTGGTCACCATAGATGCCAGCCGTGGTGACCAATGAATGAAGACATTGTGTTGCCTTCCCTGTGGCCCAGACCTAAACATCTGAAGGAAATTGCCTTGCATGCCTTGGATGTGGTGCGGGCAATTAGGGTGTACCTGGCAGCTACGGAGTCTTTCAAGAAGTCAGACTCTCTCTTTTTGCTCACAGATGGACCTCGAAAAGGATTGTCTGCTTCTTCTAAAGATGGATCAGACAGACGGTGGTTCAGGCCTATTCCATCAAGGGTCAGGTTCCTACTTTCCCTGTCAAGGTACACTCTACTAGGGCGCTTAGTGCCTCCTGGGCTTTTCGTCATCAGGCGTCAATGGCGCAGGTTTGCAAGGCAGCCACCTGGTCGTCAGTGCACAGTTTTACAAAGTTTTATAAAGTGGATGTGTTGGCATCTATGGATGCTTCCTTTGGCCGCAAGGTTTTGCAGGCTGCTGTTAAAAAGGACCTGATCCTCTTTGAGGGTTTGTTGTTTTTTTCCGGTGGGCTCCAGTTGTTTTAGTTGAGTTCCTGTTGCCTGGTTGGCTAATGTTTAGCCTTGGGAATTTTTTTGTTGTTCCAATCCCTCATGTTTAACCACTTGCCGTCTGCTCACTCGAGCACTACTGCGGCAAAACGGTTGGTTATCGTCTGGCGACGTAGACCTACGTCGCCAGACACTCCCCTTTCTCGGCGGCGCTCGCGCGCCGCCGGAGGCTCGCTCCCGCTGTGTTCAGTCACAGTGGGAGTCGGGCCAGGGGAGGAGCAGCGGCGATCGCCGCTGCTCTTCCCCGATCGTCGGGGAATCGATTGTGGAGATCCGCCTGCTTGTGTAAACACAAGCGGGCGGATCTCCTAAGTGACAGGCAGGGTCAGATTGCAGGGTTCAGCGTGGCTGAACCCTGGATCTGTCCTTGTGTCACACAGTCACCTCCCCCCCACACACTTTAGTAAGCACCAGGCATACATTAACCCCTCCCTCTCCAATAAAATTAACCCCTTCCCTGCCAGTGTCATTTTTACAGTAACAGTGCATATATATAGCACTGATTACTCTAGTAATGTCACTGGTACCCCCAAAAGTGTCAAAAATGTCAGTCAGGGGTCCGATCTGTCCGCCACAATGTCGCAGTCCCGCAAAAAAAATCACAGATCGCCGCCATTACATGACAGAAATCTTTCCCTTAGTTATTAAACGCAATAACTTTTGCGCAAACCAATCAAAATACGCTTATTGTGATTTTTTTTACCAAACATAGGTAGCAGAAAACAAATTGGCCAAAAATTTTAAAAAAATTTGATTTTTACATTTTTTTGGGGGGGAATTTCATATAAAAATTGTGAAAAATATTGTTATTTTTTCAAAATTTACGCTCTTTTTTTGTTTATAGCACAAAAAGTAAAAATCGCACAGGTGATCAAATACCACCAAAAGAAAGCTCTGTTTGTGGGAAAAAAAGGACGTAAATTTTGTTTGGGTATGGTGTCGCACGACCGCGCAATTGTCAGTTAAAGTCGCACAGTGCCGAATCGCAAAAAGTGGCTCAGACGTAAGACAGCAAAATCCTCCGGTGGTAAAGTGGTTAATACTGCTTTGGGACATCCCTATGGTTAAGAAGATCAGGAGCTGTGTCCGTCAATGAATGAAAGAGAAAATGGGATTTTTGACTTGACGTAAAATGCATTTCTCTGATGTTTGATGGACACGGCACCCACCCCTCTGTGGAGTTCGACATCTCCTGACACTGCTTGTAACAAAACTGGGTGGCTTTAGCAGAGAGAAGGGAGTATACCCCCTGGGAGTAGACAGATTTATTTTCTGCCTTTTGTCCTACTCCTGTAGGGGGCAGTAAAATTTAATGGTTATGAATATCAGGAGCTGTGTCCGTCAGTGAACATCAGAGAAATGGATTTTACGGCAAGTCGCAAATCCCATTTTTTTCATACAACTACATGGTACAGCAGGTACATATCAGGAATATGAAATGTTGGGTTTACGTATTCTTTGAGGGAAAGCAGGTGAGGTCTTTGCTCTTACTCAAATGAGTTGTGAGAGCATCCAGATCCACTATGATACTCATTGAGAGAAGGGGCAGATGACACCATGATCCCCACCTAGTCCAGTGAGAGAACACCTTGAATTTAATGAAGAAAATAGAAAGCGCTCTCTGAATGGCAATAGAGCCGAGCGAGTGACTCCCTGTGGTCGGTGTGCAGAGGGAAACCAATAGAGCAGCACCTGGGAGGTCCCAAGTCTCACTCTATGTAGTGACAACTATTAGTGATTTTTAGCATCCCCAGTGACTCTCTGGTTATCAGATATGAACACTTCTATAAAGCCATGCTAGACAATGTAATGTTTTCCTTACAGATCATTTCACGGAGTTCCTCTTTAGGACCTTTGGAAGTCGGAGGTTTCCATGCACCCAGAGCAATTTCTTCTGCTTTCCTCCCTTTACACATTTATTTGCCAAGATTTAGGACTAGTACTTTAAATATACGTAGGTCCCTCAGTGTCCAGCATGGCTAGTAAGATGACATTATTTTATCATCCGGTTATGTGTTCTATGATGTTTTGCGTGGACAAGACCCCCCCCCTCCCCCAGGCTCACACATTTTATGTCCTGACAAGAGTTTCCATTCTGTAAAGTCAACAGAAAATATTCTTTTGTCACAGCAAAAATCATTGACTTTGTTGCTTTCGGTTTGCCTCCTGCAGCAGTCTCAGCAGGAAAGCGAGAGGAATTTCTGCGTGCCCCTCCCTGTTGGTAAAGGGGGAGGGTCAGGGATCTCTCAGCTCAGCACTTAACCAGAGGATTTGTGTTGCTGGTTTGCCAGCTGTCACTAGGAGTAGAGGACACGAGATAAGCCTGTATGGAGGAATGTCCTAGCCCAGCATGTATGTTGGTTTGCACTGCACTTATGATGTATATGTTTGGTATGATAAAACCTTCTTTTTCTACAGCTCCCAGAACAATGAGGCCAGCAGCTTTTTTTCTTTTATCGCCCTCTTGGAAAATGTGCTTGGTGTGACAAGTCCCAGAATAATGAGGTTTTGTTATCTGTCTTCTACATGCATGGCAATTGCCTGACTGAGTGTCAGCTTTCACAGCTAGACTGAAAGGAGAAGAACTGACCTCTTAGAGACTACATGGTGCCTCTTGTGCTCAAGGACAGCATTTCTGTTGTCTGTAGCAACCATTGGAGAGCACCTTCACTCCCCTCTTCTAGCCCCTCCCCCCTCTTCCTATTGTGGCAGGGTGTCCCAGAGAGAGCCGGGAAAAGTCCTGTTTGGAGGTTTATATATCTCCCAGGCTTCTCTAATACACGTTAAGGGATCTCTGATCCACGATCCAGTTCAGATCTTGGTCCAATTTTATATTCACCTGAGACAGATAGCCAGTGCTCTCGGCTTGGGAAATCAGACGGATCCTGTCTGGGAGAGCAAAAGGTTGGTAAAAGCTATCAAGTTGTATATGTGGAATTTGACAAGCTGTAGGCTTGCTCATCCTGGTAGTTGGGACCTGTATTTTGTATGGTTAGTGCCGAGACATGGCTAGGTTTTTGTTTTGCTATTCTTTTTTTCCTGCTATTCTTTTTTTCCTGTTTGTTTTCTGAGACACTGTACAGCACCTGTATATAGATTTGTATATAGCACAAATAAACACCACACTGTTTTGTCACTACCTTCTTGGATTTGGTATCTGTGCCTGAGAGGCTGCTTATCCTAGGGAGCTTTTTACCTTCTACCTTTTCCCCACTCACATAATGCATACTCATATGCCCAGCGAATCCAGCATTTCCTGGTGAAACCTGCTGCTTTGCTGCTACATGCTGGGTTCCTTGCCACCACCTTTTGATACTAAAGGCTTTAGAGCAGGGATCCTCAAACTACGGCCCTCCAGCTGTTGCGGAACTACACATCCCATGAGGCATTGTAAAACTCTGATATTCACATATATGACGAGGCATGATGGGAATTGTAGTTCCCGCACAACTGGAGGGCCATAGTTTGAAGACCTCTGCTTTAGAGGGTCGTGTTCTTGCACCTGGCCCCTGATGACGCAAATCTAAACATGCACAGCGTTTCCATCATTGTCCCGAAGTCTTCTGAGATGTGTAATGTACGTAACCCAGGAGGCTTTGGGAAGGGGGATGCATCATTGTTGCCTAGGTGAAAAAGGCCAGAAGAGTGGGCTGGGTCCCAGAGGTATTTTTTGTTAAAGAGGTTGTAAACTCGCATTTTTTTTTTCCCACCCTGCAAGAGAAAGACATAATGAGCTAGTATGCATCGCATACTAGCTCATTATGCAATACTTACCTTAGAACGAGCCCCCGCTGTGCCGCTCACTCACCTCTATGACGGGCGACATGTCCAGTCGCCCGTCGCCCGTCTTCCGACAGTCACGGCACGGGACTCTGAGACCCCGTTCACACTGGGGCGACCTGTCAGGTGACCTGGTCGCCTGACAGGTCGCCGTAGGTCGCCTGCCATAGAGAAGCTGTGGACCCATTCTAATAGGAGCGACACAAGTCGCTCCGACTTAGAAAAAGGGTCCGGAGCTTCTTTGGGGCGACCCGGAGCGACCTGCATAGACTTATGAGGTTGCCCCGGCAAGTCGGATCGCCCCAGTGTGAACGGGGCCTTAAGGAACGGCACGAGCGGCCGTTCCTTCAGAGCGCATGCGCCAGTGACGTCACTGGCTGCATGTAAGGTAAATATCTCCTAAACGGTAGGAGATATTTACAGTACCTATAGGTAAGCCTTATCATAGGCTTACCTATAGGTAAAAGTGTCAGAGGAGGGTTTACTTCCTCTTTAACTTTGTTTTCTTATATCTGATTCTTCTAAGGTGGGCGGGGAGAGAGAAATATAACTAAAGTAGTTAGAGAGGATGAAGGCCTACTTTGAACCATAACTAAACTCAAGTTAAGGTTTGCTTTCCCTTTATAATTTTTGCTCGCCCTTGGGATATTGGTTTCATTAAAGTGGCTGTACACCCTCACCTATACCCAGTGACGTGACTGGCCTCAGGTGATACACAGAGATGAAAGAAATTCTCCTACATAAGTTGTACCTGTCTATCTGCAGTCTTCTCTTCTCCTCATCCGTTCAAAGTGCTTAATTTAAAGCTTTTCTGAGAGTTCAGAAAAATGGGTGAAGAGCTGAAGTTACACTCTGCAGAGCTCAGGGGAGGAGAGTTGTGAGAGCTGATTGGAGGGAGGAGACAGACCCCCTTCACAAAGCACACAGGAACAGAGCTTAAGCTGTCACTCTGCTGGAGTTCCCTCCCCATCACCATTTTTGTCCTGGTGTCAGGAAAACTTTTCAGAAGTAATTCATGATGATAATAGCAGACGGAAAGGACACTTAGTGCTCTTGAGAAAAGTACATACTAGATATGCTTTGTTCATATTTCATGTCTGAGATTTACAACAACTTTAATGCCTTTTATTCTACCTGTTGATCCTGTAAGATTTGACTTCCTGTGATAGGGTGACAACACTTGGTCCCAAGGTTCTGCTAATGGAGTTATGTTTCCATCCTTTGAAGCATGCAACACAGCACACACACCACATCTGCACATCTGAACTACACCTGCGCATTCAGGTCACGACCGTGTAAAAAATACAGTGGTAGAGCAAAGCATCATGGTGAGTGCAGTCCAGTGCTGACTTCTGCATCATCGCAGAGTACTGTTCACTCACCTTTGTGGTACATACACACCTGAACCAGAAACTGGAAACCTTTGCTGTAGGGTTGTGCACACACCAAAGAAAAGGGCTTTCAAAAGCAGTGGGCGGGGCTAGGTGTGGCCTCGGGCTGATTGACAAGCTACAGGCTGGTGAATCATTAGTGACAATGCTGATGGCTACACTGAATGCAACATCATTCCATCCCACTAGTGCAAGCAGACACAGCCTACATGAGAGTGACAACTCTCCTCTGAATTCAGGAGCAGCGCAGCATTATTACCACCCCATTGCAGGACGCTGCATCAGATGGGCTTGACTTGATCAACAGGTATTTGTAGGACTTCACTGTGGGACTAAGAAAAAAACTGTAATTATGATTGAGTGCTGCAGCACATATTTTTTCTAGTGGGAGACCATAGTTCTACTTTAGGCCCCTGGCAGGTATATAATTTGAAAAATAATGTTGCCATGGGCAACAATAGTGTTTGTTTCAGAACTTTTTTCATGCAAGGAATTGGGGGATATTTTAAGCTCCCCAATTTACATGAGCCTATTCTCTCCAGGATTGGGTGTGTTGATGGCACTTTTGGCCCCATATGTTCTGATCATGTTCAGTCATTAGAGCCCAGTGAGTTTTCATTCTGTCAGCAGAATTGCCATATCCACTGCAGAAGTCTGATAATTAAATGGAGTATTAAGAGCATGCCATAACACGTCCATTCATGGTAAGTGCTTAGTTATGCATTGCATATTTGCTTTGGGTTCAGCTCCTGCTTGCTTGTACAGTGCTTGCTTCAGATTCATGCTATTTATTTTATGTTTTGTGTATACTAACATTTATTGTAGATTAAAGAGAACAGGGGGCCTAAGGCCTCGTTCACACTGGGGCGATCCGACTTGCCGGGGCGACCTCATAGGTTGCGGCGCGCTGCTCGCACCGCGACCTCGGAACGGCCGGCACGGACTTCATAACATTGAAGTCTATGCAGGTCGCTCCGGATCGCCCCAAAGAAGCTCCGGACCCTTTTTCTAAGTCGGAGCGACTTGTGTCGCTCCTATTAGAACGGGTCCACAGCTTCTCTATGGCAGGCGACCTGTCAGGCGACCAGGTCGCCTGACAGGTTGCCCCAGTGTGAACGGGGTCTAAATGTACTTGAATGGGTTGGGTTAGGAAGCAGTACTGCCCACCAATTGTGGCATAGGATATAAATTTTGCTGCAGCTGCGAAGCAAAGTTCAACAGCGACAACTTATGTAAGACCCCGAACCTGGCTGCATGTTATCTTTTCGGTGTGTGGGGGGGATAAAACTGAGGCTCAACTGCCTGTACCACTGCCTGACTACTTATGAGATTGAGGCCTAATGCTAAGATGAAATGGATACATAAAAGGATTGATTTTACATTCCTTTTCCTGCTCTTGTAAATTGCTGGATATTTCTCTGTTACTGCTCTTACTTTTTTCTATATAATGATCGTGAGTTGTTTTTGGATAATTATTTTCTTATACATCTTGTACTTCTATATTGTCTTCCTTACAGTGGGTTTATTTCCTTATGATTTTTTGTGAATAGAATGCAGAGCTATTCCTCAACAACTCCGTTTTAAGTAGAAGTTCACCCTAAAACTAAAATCTGTAAATATACAGGCATCCTTAAGCGAAGACTAACCTATCTAGCCCAGTAAAGAAGAAATCATTATAAATACCTTTTCTAAAGCCGCTCCGGTCCAGTCCCACGCTGAGCTGTCAGCGGTGGCTTCTCTTTGTAGGTGGTTTCAGAGAAGGCAGCCAACAACGGAAGCCTCATAGTAACTCTATGGGTGACATCACTTCCCAGGTTTTTCCAAGCCATTGTCGGCTGTCTCTTCTGCAGAGCTTCCGCCACTGGAGAAGTGATTTCTTCTTTACGGGGCTAGATAGGTTAGTCTTCGATTGTGGATGCCAGTAGATTTAGAGATTTTAGTTTTAGGGTGAACATCTACTTTAAGGCTACATGTACACAAGCCTACTCTGACCGCGGCCATGGGAAATAGCAAAATGTGGCAAAACAGAAAACTGCAGTTTGCGTTTCCTGCAGTGACCTGCAGTTTGACAGTGTGACAGTTTGCGACAGTGTGACAGTTTGCGTTTCCAGTGCAGTGACGGTCCTATCCTGAATGCGATTCGAATGCATTCAGTAGATGGAGGTTGAGGTTAAAGCTCACCTAAATGCGGCAGCTCCTAAACTCTCTGCTGAAAGCATATATTTATATAGATGCAAACAAATGCCAAAAGCTCCTAAACTCAAGTTAAGGAGCTGCCAGTGCATCCCGAAAGTATTCACTTTTTTCATATCTTGTTATATTACAGCCTTATTCCAGAATGGATAAATTCATTATTTTCCTCAAAATTCTACAAATAATACACACATAGTGACAATGTGAAAGAAGTTTGTTTGAAATATTTGCAAATGTATTAAAAATAAAAAATGAACAAAATCCCATGTACATAAGTATTCACAGCCTTTGCTCAATACTTTTTTGAAGCACCTTTGGCCCCAATTACAGCCTCAAGTCTCTTTAAGTATGATGCTTCAAGCTTGGCACACCAGATGGGTATGGTGCCAGCTGATTGGAAAAAAGCCAACGTGGTACCAATATTTAAAAAGGGGCCGAGATATATCCCGGGTAACTATAGACCTGTCAGCCTAACATCTGATGTCTGCAAGATTTTGGAGGGGATATTAAGGGACCATATACAAGACTTTAGTAATGAAAACTGTATTATTAGTAGCAATCAGCATGGATTTATGAAAAATCCTTCTTGCCAAACCAATCTATTAACCTTCTACGATGAAGTGAGCTGCCACCTAGATAAAGGTAAGCCGGTGGATGTGGTGTATCTGGACTTTGCAAAGGCCTTTGACACCGTTCCCCACAAACGCTTACTGTACAAACGAAGGAAGGTAGGTATGGACCATAAGGTGAGTACCTGGATAGAGAACTGGCTCCAGGGGAGAGTCCAGAGGGTGATGATTAATGGGGAGTACTCGGATTGGGCGGGTGTGGAAAGTGGGGTCCCCCAGGGTTTGGTCCTGGGACCAATCCTGTTTAATTTATTCATAAATGATCTAGAGGAGGGGATATCTAGTACAATCTCGGTATTTGCAGATGATACTAAACTAGGCATGCCAATATCTTCTATGCAGGATGTGGAAACCTTACAAGCAGACCTGAACAAAATAACGGGGTGGGCAACTACATGGCAGATGAAGTTTAATGTTGAAAAATGTAAAGTAATGCACTTGGGGGCCAGAAACCAGAAAGCAAGCTACTCACTAGGGGGGGAACCTCTGGGTGAGTCTAAGATGGAAAAAGACTTTGGGGTCCTGGTAGACAACAGGCTTGGCAGTGGCATGCAATGCCAAGCCGCTGCAAGTAAAGCCAACAGAATACTGGGATGTATAAAAAAGGGGATTCACTCCAGAAATAAAGAGATTATGCTCCCACTCTACAAGACTCTGGTCCGGCCACATCTGGAGTATGCTGTCCAGTTCTGGGCACCGGTCCTCAGGAAGGATGTGCTGGAATTGGAAAGAGTCCAGAGAAGGGCAACAAAAATAATTAGGGGAATGGAGGACATCAGCTATGAGGAAAGGCTACAAGCACTGAACCTATTCTCTCTGGAGAAGAGAAGATTGAGGGGGGATATGATATCAATGTACAAATACTGTACTGGTGACCCTGGCATAAGGAATAAACTATTCAGAGTAAGGGAATACAATAAGACACGTGGCCACTCACTAAAACTAGAGGAAAGGCGGTTTAACCTTAAAATGCGTAAGGAGTTCTTCACTGTAAGAGCGGTAAGGATGTGGAATTCTCTTCCACAAGCAGTCGTGTCAGCAGGGAGCATTGATAGTTTCAAAAAACTGTTAGATGGTCACCTTAGAGACCACAACATACAGGGGTATACAATGTACGGTTAAAAGCAAACACACACACACACATCATAGGTTGAACTGGATGGACTGTTGTCTTTTTTCAACCTCACTAACTATGTAACTATTTTTGGGCATTTTCTCCTCGTTCTTCTCAAGCTCCAACAGGTTGGATGGGGAGCTCAATGCACAGTCATTTTCAAATTTGTCTGTCTAGTGATGGTCAGTTGGGTTTGAGTCTGGGCCACTCAAGGACATTCGCAAAGTTGTCCCATAGCCACTCCTTTGTTTCCTTGGCTGCATGCTTAGGGTCGTTGTCCTGTTGGAAGATGAACCTTCGCCTCAGTCTGAGGTCCAGAGCGCTCTGGAGCAGGTTTTCATCAAGGATGTCTCTGTACATTGCTGCATTCATCTTTCCCTCAATCCTGACTATTCTCCCAGTTCCTGCCACTGAAAAACACCCCACAGAATGATGCTGCCACCACCATGCTTCATTGTAGGGATGGTATTGGCCAGGTGCTGGTGCGTTTTGAGATTCAATAAAAATAAGCGGCGCTAAATTCTAATAGTGCAATCATGAATAATCATATGGTAAATAATGTGGCATGAAAACAACTAAACATGCAGTGAATAAATTAAGAGCAAAATATATCATTGATAAAAATCACATGAAAGTGATATAATGAAATAGATGCAAAATCCAGTGTTAGGTGAACATAAAGTCCTTTCAATGAAAAAGTAATTTTCAATATTAAACAAAAGTTTCCATGAAGGGCAAAAAAGTGTATAAGTAACGTTGATTGCTGAAATCCACCACCAAGAACCAACCCTTAGCATATGCTTCTTAGGAGATAGCATGAACCATAAAATAATGGTCATAAAAGCACAAAATAACCCGGCATCCGAGATAGGCCGTGGCTGCTCAGTTTCGAGGCTCACCCTCTTCCTCAGAGCTCTGGGCTCTTAGCTCTGTGGAAGAGGTTGAACACCCAAGTGCACAAATCTCCCCCCCCCCTCCAAAAAAAAAAAAAATTGATGACCCCCACATATACGCATGTATAAACGTAAACGCACATGGGGGAGGTGCCTACGCCTGAAAACATTGATTGTGATACACATGTTGCATATCACAGCGCATGCTGGAATGAGAGCAATAATTCTAGTACCAGACCTCCTCCATAACGCTAAACTGATGATTTCTAGGGGGCTTTTAAAGAGCTGCCTATAGAAAATTTAGGGTACTGACATGTTTAAGGTTTGACATGTTGGGTATCTATTTACTGGGTGCAACTCGGTTTTTATATTTTACCAAGGAATAGGGTAGTTTATTGCGTTTTTGTGCCACCTAAAATGTACTTTTAATGTGTTTAACTGAAATTTTGTGCTTCCTATACCTTTGCGGTAATATTGTGAGACCTAAAAAATTGGAACTACCACTATTTTATTCTCTAGGGTGTCTGCTTTTAGAAAATATATGATGTTTGGGGGTTTTAAAGATTTTTTTTTTTTTTATAAAACGTATGCAAAGAAACGCAAAAATGGCACTGGCAACGAAAGGATTAACCACTTAAGAACCACTCGCCACAGTTGTACTGCGGCAGGCAAGCCCCTCCCCTATACAGTTAGAAACACTACCCTAGGCTTACATTTAACCCCTTGATACCCCACTAGGTTAACCCCTTCCCTGCCAGTGTCATTATTGCAGTAACTGTGCATATTTTTAGCACTGATTACTGTAGTAATGTCACTGGTCCCCCCAAAAGTGTCACAAATGTCAGTTAAGGGTCCGATTTGTCCGCTGCAATGTCGCAGTCCCGATAAAAAATCGCAGATCGCCGCCATTACGAGTTAATAAAAATAAACAATAAAAATTACACAAATCTTTCCCCTAGTTTGTAGACGCGATAACTTTTGCGCAAACCAATTAAAATATGCTTATTGCATATTTTTTTTACCAAAAATATGTAGCAGAAAACAAATTGGCCTAAAATGTTAAATATTGATTTTTACTTTTTTTTTGGGGAATGTTATATAGCAGAAAGTGGAAAAATTTTTTTTTTTTTTCAGAATTGTCGCTGTTTATAGTGCAAAAAATAAAAATCGCAAAGGTGATCAAATGCCACCAAAAGAAAGCTCTATTTGTGGGAACAAAAAGGACATCAATTTTATTTAGGTACAGCATCGCACGACTGCGCAATTATTCGTTAAAATAACGCAGTGCCAAATCGCAAAAAATGGCCTGGTCATTAAGGGGGCAAATCCTTCCGGTCCAGAAGTGGTTAAAGGAGAAGTTTGCCTTCAGGAACATGTTACATGTTTCAGCCATAAGACTTGTTAGTTAAGAAAACTGTCTCCTAACTTTTCATAACTCTTTAATTCATAGGTGGACACCGCTTCTGATCATCTTAACCATTGGGTTATACTGCCCCCTACAGGAGTAGGACACTAAGCAAAAAAAAAAGTCTGGCTATGCCTATGGGCAGTCCCACGGGGTATACTCCCTCTCTCTGCAATAGGTTTTTTTTCTGCCTAGTCAAATGCTGGTCTGCGGACCAGACTTCTAAAAAAGGCCTTGACTGATCTTCCCTTCAAGGGGATCACCTGTTTGGTGCTAACCTGGATGACATCATTAAAGGTCTCAAAGGGGGGAAGAGTACCTTTCTTCCACAGGCTACTAAGAGCAAGGACCCTTGTCATTGACGTGGGCCCTCCTTCTCGGCTCATAAGAAGTTTTGTCATCCCACGGGGGTTGACTGACAAGGGATCGGAGCCCTTCGAGCCTCCTCTGGAGAATCCAAGTGAACTTGGCCTGGCAAGTTAAGAGCTCAAGAGCGGGCTTCTCCAGACCCGCGGACAAGGCCATTTAAGCATGAAGGTGCGCCCCCACCTGTATCTGGAGTGGGGGGATGTCTTCGCTGGTTCCCGGACCCATGGACTCCCCTGGTACAAGCCAGGTGGGTCCACGAAGTCATTCGGTCCGGTTACAAGATCGAGTTTCGTTCTTCCTCTTCGGTAAGGTTCTTCCTTCAAGCATGCAACTGTCCCTGGCCAGCTTACAGTGTCTCTTTGGGGCAGTGCAAGGCCTTTTACTTTAAAGGGTGATGGTCCTGGTTTCTACTTCAGAACGTTTTAGGGGGTTTTACTCAAACCTGTTTACAGTCCCAAGGAAGGAAGGCAAGGTGCGTCCAATTCTGGACCCCAAGGTGCTGAACTGCTGTGGGTGCAGAAGTTCAGAATGGAGTCCGTTAACACGGTGGTGGCTTCCCTGCACCAGGGGTATTTTTCTTGCCTCCATCAACATCAATGACGCGTATGTTAACATTCCAATATGCGTCGGTCTCCAGCGCTTCCTCAGCTTCGCTTTGGGAGAGGAGCATTATCAGTTTGTGATGTTACCCTTTTGGTCTCGCTTCTGCTCCTTGGATCGTCACGAATGTGTTGGCCCCGGAGCTAGCATTGTTATGTCAATGGGGGATTGCAGTACTGGGCTACTTGGACGACGACCTTCTGCAAGCGGAGTCTCCTACTACTCTGTTGGAAAACCTGGAGATCACCATACAAGCTTGAGGGTGTTTGGCTGAGTTCTGAATTTTCAGAAGTCTCCTCTGGTTCTGTCGACAAAGCTTGACTATCTGGGTCTGACTCAGGACTCAGCCTTAGCAAGAGTGCTCCTTCCTCTGGACAAACTCTAGAAACTGCAGGCTGTAATTCATCTTCATCTTCATTCTGTCCAGCAGATGGTAAGCCCTCTGGACTTGCATGTGGGTGCTGGGCCTGATGGTGTCTACCTTCGAGGCGGTTCCCTTTGCACCGTTCCATACGAGGTCCCTGCAAGGGAGATTTTGGCCAAATGGGACTGAATCTGGCCAAAGAAACTGCAGTCTCTCGAAATCAGATCCGACTGAGCCAGGGAACGCAAGAGTCCCTGATATGGTGTCTTCGTTCTTCAGAGCATCGGCTGGGCAAATCCTTCCTCCCCTTGTATTGGACAGTGGTCACCACGGATGCCAGCCTGTCCGGCTGGGGAGGCATCTTTGCCAAAATTTCTGCTCAGGGAGTCTAGACACTGGAAGAGTCCAGACTACCGTTTAATGTCTTGGTACTCCGAGCAATCAGACTGTGCCTGGAACATTGAAAGGATCGTCTTCAGGGATGTCCAGTGCACATTCAATCGGACAATGACATGGTCGTGGCTTATGTCTATTACCAGGGGGCACAAGAAGTGTCCTGGAGGCTCTGGAAGTAGCCGGCATTCTAAGATGGGCAGAACATTTAATTCCAGCCCTCTCTGCTGTACACATTCCCGGGGTGGAAAACTGGCAGGCGGATTACCTCAATCGGCAGGTGTTGGACCAAGGGGAGTGGTCTTTTCATCCGGAGGTGTTTCATCAGTTGTGTCTCCGGTGGGGCATCCTTGAGGTGGATCTGTTGGGGTCCCTTGCTCAACCGAAAGGTGCAGAGGTTTGTGGCTCGGTCACGGGATCCTCTGCGGACGCCGCAAACGCGCTGGTGGTCCTGTGGGGTCTGTATCGTCTGATTTACACCTTCCCTCCTCTCAAGCTTCTGCCAAGACTTCTACACAGGATTGAGGCAGAAGGGATTCATCTTAGTGGCCCCAGACTGGCCTCGCTGGTCTTGGTACGCCAATCTGGTGCAACTGGTCGCTGACGTTCCTTGGAAGCTTCCTTTCAGGGAGGATCTTCTGTCCCACGGACCAATCTTCTGTCCTGTTTTACAGTCCCTGGTTTTGACGGCTTGGCTGTTGAATGCCAGGTGCTGATGGATAGAGGTTTGTCTGAGTCTGTGATTCCAATGCTGTTAAAAGCTAGGAAATCTACTTCTAGAAAGATCTACCATTGTACATGGAAGACGGTGGGACGGGAGACCCGGGCAGAGTCGTGGAACTCTAAACAACGGTCCCTAGCTAGAGGCATCATCCCAGTACAATCACGCAAAATCAGCCGACGTAGGTCTACGTGATTTTGCGTGAAGTGGTTAAGAGAATCAAGAGCGGTATCTGTCAATAAACGAAAGAGAAAATGGGATTTTTGACTGAGGCCCCTTTCACACTTGTGCGACTTGTCCTGTGATTTGGGACTGCAAAGTCGCATGACAAGTCGTACTCCATGATTTCCAATGAGTACCGTTCATATCTGTACAACTTCAAAGTAGTCCCTGCACTACGTTGGGCCGATTTGTATTGCATTTTGAGGTCCATAGATATAGGCATTGCTTCAAGTCCAGTCAAAATCGCGTAAAAAAAAAAAAAAAATGACAGCAAAATCACACAATTTTTAGGTCGCAAAAGCGTTAAAGTCCATTTCTCTGATGATCATTGACAGACACAGCACCCACCCCTCATGAAGTTGTGATTCTTCTGACACTGCTTATAGCAAAACTGAGTACCTATAGCAGGGAGAGGGAGTATACCCCCTGGGACTGCCCATAGGCGTAGCCAGACTTTTTTTTTTTTTGCCTAGTGTCCTACTCCTGTAGGGGCAGTATATCCCAATGGTTAAGAAGATCAGGAGCTGTGTTTGTCAATGGTCATCAGAGAAATAGATTTTACGGTAAGTCAAATATCCCATTTTCCAAGCCCTGCTTTATGCCATTTGTTTGTTTGGCTAAGTGGGATCATATTGCTTCTTATATTTGTGTATATTTTGATAAGTTACATTTTTTATTTATTTTTTTTGTTACACGACTCTGTAGTTCTGGATAAAATGAAGCATTATTGACTCTATATAAGAGTCTACATGCTGTCTTTTGTGCATCCCAAGTCCTTTTTTTTTATTTTTATTTTTTTTCAAGTCTAATGTTAGAGTGCAAATTAGACATTGCATCAGCACCGTGAAGTAGGTCTCTAATGCTCTCAGGAAGTAGTAATTCAGCCATTAATTGCAGACTAATGTGTGTTTATTAAACCATCTTCTCAGTTGCACGTTGAAGAGCTTGTGCTAAAACATTCATGAGGGCTACTCAGCCCATCTCCAGAAGTGGAATGTTCCCCGTAATCTGGAGGAGAGGAAAGTGACATTTATATATGAAGCTGAAGCAAGTCTTGAAGTCGTGTGGTGTGTTGCAGTGCAGCAGTTCAGGAAGAGGATCTATATGAGCAGACGAGGAAGCTAAATGTAATCAGGAGAGCAATGAATGACTAAATCATGCTTCACACACATTGTTGTATTCTACAGGCTCTGCCACTAACGAGTCTCATACATGAAACAGGAAAATAAAAGTAAAGCCCAAGTTTAGTTAAGCACACGTTCACATTGGTCTGTTTTGACATGTCAAATCACATGTCAAATCTGAGCCAATTGCCGGCAATAGCACCGTCCGAATCGATGCCTCGCTGCACTGATTCCAAAAAGTCGTTTCTGCACAATTTTTGGCGACTTTGGGGGGTGATTTTAATAGATATCTGTGTCGGGCTGAAAATGGCGGTTTGAAATTGTGCGAGTTTAGCTGAAGTTGCATGATTTTAAACTAGCCTCAGTAGGCTAAAGGAGAGTTCCACCTTTTTACAAAAAAATAATTCACCAATATTAAATAAGATATTGCAATAAGCCAAAATGTG
The DNA here is from genome assembly GCF_965119305.1 of Pelophylax lessonae. Taxonomy (NCBI): domain Eukaryota; kingdom Metazoa; phylum Chordata; class Amphibia; order Anura; family Ranidae; genus Pelophylax; species Pelophylax lessonae. The sequence continues at coordinate 445,925,378 of NC_138772.1, read as the reverse complement.
CATTAAATATGTTTTTCTTTTTGCATTTGTGCCTGAAAAGCAATGTACTGTATTTGCTATCAGTGGATCATGGGTGCAAATTGATGGTTCAATGGCGATTTATGCTTCTTCAGTTATGGGGCTGGAGGTTGTATCAATAGTATTAATGGTGTTAGGGTGGGGGAGGGCTGAATTCTGACCATGCTTAATGTTGCACCCTAAAAATGGGATGTGGAGTTGGCGTGTACCATGTTCTGTGAATGATGACTATGAGACCTAGAAGAGGCTGCTGAACAGTGCACCTGTGCCTTCCACCTACACCTAAACACCAGAACCTCCATATACTAGGGCTAAACACCCAGTGTGCATAGAGGGGAGATATTTTGTAGTCCATGTAGATACCTGGGAACAATTTTACTGATAGGAGTACAGCAGAGGGCACCAGAAGCTTTCAGCTCACAGGATTTCTGGCAGGATCACTAGGTGTTTTTTGCCCTTATCAAACCGATATAACAAAATGATTTATTTAAAGGATATGTTCACCTTTGGGAACATGTTACACGTTCCACCCATTTTTTTTAGGGTGGAACATGTAGCATGTTCCTAGTGCTGCAGCCACTGCCCGATCCCTGCACTCCCTGTGACATCAGTACGGGGAGAAGTTCCCTGTACTAGCTGTCACTTTTTGAAATCAATGCAGCTGTGCAGGGCACCGCCCACATGGCCGCGTCATTTATTCATACAGCTGCGTGTGTGTGTGAATGTATTGGAAGCCCCGAAATCCTTTGCGGATGTTGACTTGTAGTTCTCAATGAACTACCACGGCACTTCATTGATTCTTCCTGTCAGATTGTATCTGCTTGCTCGTACGGGATGAAGGGGGCACACATACTCTTGACAGATCTGGAGGAGACCTGCATGGCACGATCTGCTGATTTCTGGTGCAATGTTTTTACAGGCCTGCAAAAAAATTTGCATTTTATTATTTTTTTCCTAAAAAGTGAACTTATCCTTTTAAGAGTAAAAATGAAAGAAATAAGAAAATTTAATTTTTAGGGTTTACACCCCAAAGGTTGGGATTGCCATTACTCTGGCCAGCCAGCCCCAGAGCATGTAAATGTGTGCTAAACCTGGGATTCTACGGGCTGTAAACACAATCCCACCCTGGCCAGGCTGCTGCAGTGCACGAGGATGTCTTCTCCTGAGGTCAGATATTCCTCTAGGTGAGTTTTATGAGTATGGTGGGAGGCATGGGATGTAGGCTCTGTTGTAAATGTACAGTTATTTAAGAGCCGATGATGGTAATTGATGTTAGTTATCTGTGGCTAGTAAATACTGACCATAGGCAGGAGGGGACTGATAAAGATAATTGCCAATCTGAGAGTGGTTACTAGAGTGGAGACGATCAGTACATCTAGAAGGTCTATTATTTAGGGCAAAAAATGACATCATAGGAATGTAACTGTATTACAGTTTTAGGCCCTATTTACACCTGCAAATGGGGTAGTTAGCAATTACATTCAGGAGACCTAGCGAGGGTTCCTGCGATTAGCTTTAGGTGGAAACTCCTTTAAAAGCAATGGGAGGCTCACCGTTCCTGCAGATAATCGCTAAAGCACTGATTACCTGCGAAAGATGGACCCTGGAATCAGACTGCCTGCGTCCAGGGCTGATCATTAGCAGGTAGACGCTCCATGAGGGAATACATGCAAGCATCCACAATTAACTGCAGGAGCAGTCAGCCTACCAGTGCTTTTCAGCCAATTGCCAAGACCCTCCACTGGGTCTCCTGCATGTAATCAGCAATGGTCCCATTTGCAAGTGTGAATGGGGCTTTAGTCCCTTTGAAATACACATACACTCATTGTGCGTATGGAAACATTTATTTAAAAGACAATAGTGCTAAGTGAACAGTTGTCCCTTAAAAGCATTATAGCACTGGAGAAACGCTTAGACCATTATTGTCCGCTTTCTCCTCCACATACTAGTTGTCTGGATTTTATGTGTACCCCCTGTATTCAGTACTTTTTAATCAGTGTACCAGAACAAGTATGCAACCAGTGAAGGAAGCGCATCTGAACTGCATCCTGTTCAGATTAGCAGATGAGCTACTAAATCAATATGGCAGCCAAGCAACAAGCATTTTTATAAGATCAGCAAAGGCAGCCTACATATTTTATTTCCAAGAAAGGTTTTCGTTAGCCACCAACCTTTTTAATGCTTTAAGAAAGTTTTAGTTAGGCCCCTTTTACACATGCTGTCCGTTTTTCATCCATCCGTTGACGGATGAAAAACGGACATCAATGTATCTCGATGTAAAAACGGATGACAACGGATGATCATCAGTTAACATCCGTTTTCATCCGCTTCCGTCAATGTCCGTTTTTTCAAACGGATGAATGCCCTATTTTTCATCTGTCAAAAAAACGGATCGGACGAAAAACGGACGACAACGGATGACAACGGACGACAACGGATGAAAAACAGATAACAACTGAAGAAAAATGGATGAAAAACGGATGACAACTGATGGAAAACGGATGACAACTGACGGAAAACGGATGACAACTGACGGAAAACGGATGACAACTGATGAAAAACGGATGAAAAACGGATGAAAAACTGATGCAAAAACGGATGAAAAACGGATGAAAAAACGGATGAAAAACTGATGCAAAAACGGATGAAAAACTGATACATTTTGATGTGACTGAACTGATGAACTGAATGGACCGTATGTGTGAAAGGGTCTGTGGAAAAATTGATTAGTGGTACAGGAATTTGTATGTCCACTTTCCATCATACAAGTGTTTGTCTTGCACATATGTGTTTCTATTGTCAGGTAATTGGAATGATTGCACCCAGAATCTTTGGCATGTAGTTGTGACCCTTTCTTTGTGAAGTATATGTGAAACCATGAGTTTCTGAATTCAGCACCATCAATACACAAGCCATCTGTTTTTAAATATAAAAAAAGTGGATAATTACGTATCTTTGTGTTTTTAATCAGCGGTCACCTTCCCACAATATCGCTTGCATCCAAGGTGCACACCTGAGCTGTGCGAGGATTTAAAACGTCAGCATTTGACCATTTTGGGCTTGACTGTACAGCAGCTGGACTAACATAGTGAGAGCGAGTTATGCTTCCCAGATGATCTGTAGCCAGCGCAGAGGTGGCGAGATCAATGGGGACCATATCGCGTGTCCATGACATATGTTTAATGCCTATGATTAGGTTTTAACATGTGAGTGGGCTGTAAATTTTAATAAATCCTTGAGTGTGTAACTATATTACACTAGTAGAGCGTTTCTTTTTTCATGTACCCTCATGGAGTGATAAGTACCACAAGAGGGGTGGAGGAGTGAACAGGCTTATCAAAGGACCTTGCAATACCGTTCTTAACCTAAGCATATTTGCCTAACCATAAGAATGGGGGGCAATGTTATTTGGTGAGTTACCATCCAATGGGAGTGGGAAGTGATGACACACAATGGTGGTGGAGTTTTGTGGTGATTTAAATTTAATCCGTTTTTCACTGGACTCCCTGGCAATTGGATTCTTTTGGATTTCTTTGGATTCCTTACTTTATTATCACCAGATGGACAATTTATGGGACAATTATACCATCACTTGTTTGTTTTTTATTTTGCATATTTCCCTATTGTTTAATTGACTCTTCTAGATACAGACACCAGTCTAAGAGTTGTTTAATATTTGAATCAATAATTTTATAATTTTTTTTTTTTTTTTTTTTTGCGCTACTGGTGATACATGTATATGTGTAGTTTCATATGTCTGTATTACACAATTTTTTTGAGCAACTGACCACTGCTTACTCTAGGACTACATGTCCTGTAACCCAGTGGTCCTCAACTCTGGTCCTCAGGGCCCACTAACAGGCCAGATTTTAAGTATTACCTTGGGGAGATGCAGACTAGAGTACTGCAATCACTGAGCAGCAAATGATATCACCTGGGATGTATTTCAGTTATCTTGCAAACCTGGCCTGTTAGTGTGCCCTGTAGGCCAGGGTTGAGGACCACTGCTGTAACCCATGTCTTTGGCTGTCAATGGGACTCTGCAGGCATGACGTGCATGCAGCCCCAGGGTGGGAGAGAGCACGGGATGGTGACAACACCAGCATAGCATGCATAACCAGCCTTTATTAGTGTTGTCGCCTAGACAAAGGAAGGGCTAAAATGTTAAGATACTGGCAGGATCACCAATATATTTGATTTATTAGTGAGATGATATAAAAACTTGGCAAATGAGAATTAGTTGGTCATAAGTGACTCATCAAAAGCAGCCTGCACTGGAATTAAGGTAACATCAGAAGGGGGGGGGGGACTAAAGGTGCATAACCAGTCAGCTTTAACTCCCCTCTGCATGTCCCTGCCAAGGAAGCAAGACAGGGGCAGAGGAAGGAGTGGAAGAGTATGCAGTGGTAGAGTTGCTGGGTGGTGGCTATTAAAAAGGTAAATGGTCTGAGCATTTGGAATGTAGTGTCAGGAGTTTTGTGAAGCTGGGAGATTCAGAGTTGGGGGTGCAGTGGTAGTTTTGCTGGATGATCAAAATATGCAGCCTGTGTAGCACACCTAACGTAGGAGGTGCTGATTTAGGCTTCCCCAGTGCTACACGGCCAGGCACACAGCATCTCCTTCATGCATCCCAACACAGAAAACAGCCCTTGGCTTGTTTTTGTTGTTTTATTAGGGGTTGATATCTTGGATGGGGTAGGAAATTATGGGATGCCCAACTTGGAAAAATGTCCATACACTATTGTACACTGGAAAGTCCTCCTCTTCCTTCCTCCTGCACAAACTTGGATCACTTGTACAGCTCTTGCTGATCACTCCAGGGGAATGAACAGTCAGCAACTGCCTATTACAGGCTAGGAACATCCTGTCCATTTGTGGATAAAGTAGCACAATATGGAGTGAACAGCAACTCCTTCTGCCTTCCTGTAGACCCTGAGCCCAGTTCTACTGCTGCAGAAGACATCAGCCTACCTGGCTGCTTGCTTCCCCTTTCCTTCCTGACTGGCACACACTTCCATGCAGATTTTCCAGGGCAAGGAAGAAGACTAAAGGCCCGTACACACGTGCAGATTGTCGACCGAAAAGATTCGGCCGACGACCGATCTTCGACTTGTTAGTATGATGCTTCCGACAGCCGACAGCGCACTTTCGGCCGAACAGAATCTGTCGTGCAAGCATTAAAATGTTTGTATGCCGACACCAGAACGGCCGATTGTTCGCCAGTCAGTACAGAATTCGGCCGACAGACAGCAGATTTGCAAGACTGGGCATGCTCAGAAAAGAAAAAACACAGGGAAAGTTAACCATCACATGACATCACTTCTGCAGTCGGCAGACAAAATTCGTGTGCAGTCTTTTGCACTTTTCAGCAGACACGACAGCCCGGGGACAAAAGACGGCCGATCGGTCGGCCGACGATCGGTACGTGTGTACGGGGCTTTAAGCACACCACTGTCTTCAAAGAGCACTGTTGCAGCTCTCCCATTGTGTTGTCCCTGGACTGTGCTGATATTACTCACTGTCTATGCTTGCTTTCTCCCACTGCCTCTTCCAGCATAAAACCCTCCAGTTGCCTCCTATGGTGGGATCCTTCCAGGCCAGCTTTCCGGAGCTCCAGCCTTAAGTAAAACCTCTCCCCAGCAGAGATAACGCCAGGGCCATGGACATCCTCTCCTCAGCACTGCTTCTCCATCTTTCACCCGACTCCCCTGCTGGCATGGCCCATGTCTTTTTATAGGAATTTCTCAGTCCCCCTGCCAGCCCATTCCTGGGGATTGGCTGAGGTCCCATGTATATACATAGCAGCCCCTCCTAGCCTTCATCCACTAGATCTAGATTGTTCGCCAATGTCTCATGAAACGGGGAGGCATCTGAGAGCTGCTAGAATGAGTCATAGGAGTGCCACGGGGGCAGAGGAGCGGGTACCTAGATTTGACATGTACCCACTCCCGCTTCCACTCGGGCCACCTAGGCAGCTCGAGCGGAAGTTCTCCTCTCCCCCTCCCTCCCTTCAATCTTCTGGAACACTTCACAGGTCCCAAGCGATTGCCGGCCATTCAGGTGCGCAGCGCAACTCGGGCATGTGCAGTGCGCACCCGGCTGTGAAGCCGCAAGCTGTCACAGCCCGGTCCCCACACTAGTGATCCCGGGGAGAGCCAAGGGAGAGAACTGAGTCTTCGGGTGGACGCATTGCTGGATCGGTGGGACAGGTGACTGTGTGTTTATTAAAAGTCAGCAACTACACTTTTTGTAGCTGCTGACTTTTAATAAACACAAAAATGGCTGGAACTCTGCTTTAATTACTGTGCGTTGTCAGCCCATTCTACATGAACTGGTTGCTTTAGGTATATTACTGTGTATGCAGTAGTACACAGCAATGTGTAAAGGAGGTCTTAAAATTTGATCTTCCCTGCTGGCCATGTTTTGTGTGGACTATAAGGACTAATGCTGGCCATACACTAGCCGAAAAATCATTGAAAAATCTGTCATTTTGGTCCGTTCTTTCATTTTTCGTCCAGTTAATGGGCACAAATTGAAAATCGGTTTTAACTTTTCAGAGCTGAAAAATCGAAGGAACAGTTTGGAAAATTCTGCCGAACGAACGATAAATTAAAAGGTTAATGTGTTTCTCGCCCGAAGTGTTTGCACTAGGCATATGTGACAAAATGAACAAAAAACAGATTCACTTGTGTCCATTGAATGATTTATCAATCAAAATTCGGTCATTACATGATGGCACGATCGTCTGCTCTCACGGCCGAGTGTTCATTTTTCGAAAATGAGTTTGAACGGTTTTTCATATAGTGTATGACCAGCATTAGGCAGACTGATCCATCCAATCTGCCCAGACAGCAGGACCTGGCATTTAATGACAGTGCTGCTGATAACTAATTTGCTGTACTCTTTAGTAGGTCATGTGACATGTATAAGCTGCAAAAAAGGTATTACTGATGAGACTTCTTGTGCTTGTAGCGGATTGCAACTATCTGCGCAGATCGTTGGAGGTGATCAGCAGAACTGTCAGCAAATGCCAGGTCTGCACTAAGGATAGTGTAGTGCTTTAAACATTGTGTTGCTACCACCCATGTTACAAATTTTGGTACCATTTAGGCTTAACCCAAAGGCACTACTGCACAGTGTATCGCTATTCACGACTGCCATATAATCTGGAGCCACAGCTGACAACTCCTCATGGAAGCACCCCTGGCCACTGCACCTGCAGCCCCCTCACTCTCACTGGCGTCTTCATGCCAACCTCCTCCCACTCTCACCACCCCTGCTTACCCCCATTCTTTCCCCGCACTACACCTGCATGCTGACCCCACTCTCACTATTCTTGACCCCCATCCTCCCTCTCTGCTTTCACCCCTTCTCCCACATGCACACATTTCAATGCCCGCCTCTGTGCTCACTGCCACTCTATGAATGGGCACTTCTTTCACCACCACTGCAGTGATACACCCTTCCGTATTCAGTCCGTTCAATCAACAGGCACGCTTTTTGGATACGTTTTAAAACGGACCTAAAGTCCAAATTTTAACCACTTGCCGACCAGTCACGTTGACTGTACTGCGGCAAAATGGCTCGTTCCCGTCCAGCGACGTAGACCTACGTCGCTGGACTCCTCCCCTTGTGGGCGGCGCTCGCGCGCCGCTGGAGGCTCGCTCCCGCTGTTTTCAGTCACAGAGGGAGTCGGGCCAGGGGAGGAGCAGCGGCGATCGCCGCCGCTCTTCCCCGATCGTCGGGGAATCGAGTCTGGAGATCCGCCCGCTTGTGTAAACAGAGCGGGCGGATCTCCTAAGTGACAAACAGTGACAGATTGCAGGATTCAGCCTAGCTGAATCTGCAATCTGTCCCTGTGTCACTCAGTCACCTCCCTTCACACATGTCAGTAAGCACCAGGCATACATTAACCCCTCCCTCTCCAATAAAATTAACCCCTTCCCTGCCAGTGTCATTTTTACAGTAACAGTGCATATATATAGCACTGATTACTGTAGTAATGTCACTGGTACCCCCAAAAATGTCAGTCAAGGGTCCGATCTGTCCGCCGCAATGTCGCAGTCCCGCAAAAAAAATTGCAGATCGCGGCCATTACTCGTTAAAAAAAAAACACCAAAAATGACAGAAATCTTTCCCTTAGTAAACGTAATAACTTTTGCGCAAATCAATCAAAATACGCTTATTGTGATTTTTTTTACCAAACATAGGTAGCAGAAAACAAATTGGTCAAAAATGTAAAAAAAATTCGATTTTTACATTTTTTTTGGGGGGGGAATTTCATATTAAACAAAATGTGAAAAATATTGTTATTTTTTCAAAATTTACGATCTTTTTTTGTTTATAGCGCAAAAAGTAAAAATCGCACAGGTGATCAAATACCACCAAAAGAAAGCTCTGTTTGTGGGAAAAAAAGGACGTGAATTTCGTTTGGGTATGGCGTCGCACGACCGCGCAATTGTCAGTTAAAGTCGCACAGTGCCGAATCGCAAAAAGTGGCCTGGACGTAAGAGCAAAATCCTCCGGTGGTAAAGTGGTTAATTAGTCTGTTAATCTCTCTGTGGCTAAAATTGAAAACAATAGATATACTTTCTTAGCCCTCTGTTCGCAAAGTACCTGATCTGACGCCCCATCAGAGATCCATTCACACAGATCAGTACTTTGTCTCCGTTAACTGAGAGAATAGAAAGTGGTTTGGCAGCTGGGTACTGGGACTCTTGGGAAATCCCACTTTGGGACTGAGAAAAGTATGTAGAATGGCCCAGGGACAGCTTACTGTTTAATGGCAGCCTCTGCGGAAACCAACAGATTTATAGGTTTGTATTTAAGAAATTTGTTGTACCTAATTTTTCTATCATGTGATGTCTGTGTACTCAGGAATGTTGGACTTCCTACAAAGAAAACCATCAATATTGTTTATACTTCCCACTGCTACAGCCCATAAATGAATGTAAAAAGTGGACCGTTTCGTCGATAAATGAAAAACTGGCATCAATGTATCTCTATGGAGAAACTGAGATGTAAATGGATGATTATCTATTTACATCCGCTTCCATCAACGTCTGTTTTTGGAAAAGGATCGGGTAAAAAACAAATGTAAATGGATAAACTGTCCTTTTTTACATGAAAAAAATGGCTTTGGAACTTAAGTGGTTAAGTAAGGACTGTAGCTGGAGGATGTAAAAAATGGATGAAAATCGGATGACAGTCTGATGTAAACTTCATCCATTTTTTTTTTTTAAACGTGAATGAACTGATGAAATGAACGGTTCACATGTGTGAAAGGGGCCTTATGATCGATCATCAGTGTTTATGTATTTAATGAAAGCTCTCATGGCCAGCAAACCATATCAGTGTTTCAGTATCTTATCAGTGTTTCAATATTTTAATAAAATTTGACAAATTTCAGTTGTTTCGCATCACTAGTTTGATGTTTATTGACCAATATGATAGAATTGAGGTTTTAGCGCTACTACTTTCATTTTATGTCAAACAAAACCAGTCAGTTAAACCACAAAATAATCACTAAAATGGTATTAACCACTTGCCGACCGCCGCCCGACTATATACGGCGGCGGTCAGCCCCTCCCAAAGTGACGTACCGGTACGTCACTAGCCTGGGAGCGAATAGGGGGAGAGTGCGCGCCGCCGGAGGCGTGCTCCCGCCCCCGCTCGTACCCGACGAAGCCGACGCGTGTGACCGGCGGACCCGATGTCCGCCGGTCACTCGCGATCGTCGGGCAGAGAGGGAGAAAGGCAGGCGGCTAGTGTAAACAAAGCCGCCTGTCATTCTCCCCTGTGTAAAAACACAGATCACTCGGTCCTGCTATGTAGGACCGTTGATCTGTGCTATTACACCACTAGCCACATCCAATGACAGAGACACGCCCCTAGGGACATACTTAACCCCTCCCTCTTCAATAAAGTTAACCCCTTCCCTCCCAGTGTAATTTTTACAGTAACAGTGCATATGTATAGCACTGATTACTGTAGTAATGTCACTGGTACCCCCAAAAGTGTCAAAAATGTCAGTCAAGGGTCCGATCTGTCCGCCGCAATGTCGCAGTACCGCAAAAAAAAATCGCAGATCGCCATTACGCGTTAAAAAAAAAAAACAACAAAAAATGACAAAAATCTTTCCCTTAGTTAGTAAACGCAATAACTTTTGCGCAAACCAATATAAAAAAAAGTGAAAAATATTGTTATTTTTGCAAAATTGTCGCTCTTTCTTTGTTTATAGCGCATGATCAAAAAATCGCACAGGTGATCAAATACCACCAAAAGAAAGCTCTGTTTGTGGGAAAAAAAGGACATCAAATTGGTTTGGGTACAGCGTCTCACGACTGCGCACTTGTGCGTTAAAGTCACGCAGTGCCGAATTGCAAAATACCCCCTGGTCAGGAAGGGGGTAAATCTTCCGGGGCTTAAGTGGTTAAACCCTAAGGCAAACATTTATTAAATTATAATTTACCAAGTCTTAGGTTTGGTGGCTGCATTCATTTTCCTTTTTAGGCTTTCCTTTTTCTATTTTCATCCAGCTAGTCCATGGGTGTCCAACCTCTTGCCTTCTCGGGGCCACATTGAGTGCAGAGAAATTTTCTCGGGCCGCATATAAAATATATACTATAGTTAAGATATGTAATAAAATGCGGCTGTGCCCTTCCTGCGCCGTCGCGCCCCCCGCACTAATTTAACACAACTAGAGGATGATCAAATGAAATAGAATCAGTATACAGAGGTTTACTTCTGAGAGATAATAAAGGAACACTCTAACCACCATGACCATGTCAGTGATTTGAAGTGGTCATGGTGGTAGGAGTCAAACACTGCACATGCTCGCCTCCCCCCCCCTCCCTCCCCTCCGAGGCAGCCTCTGCCTACCATTAGTTGGAAGCTGCTGTGGCCATGCCCCCGACCCAACTACCTTCCTCCCCAGCAAAAAAAAAATTGTCAGGGGGCAGTGGGCCGCATTGCCTGCGGCTCTGGGCCGCAGGTTGGACATGCCTGAGCTAGTCAGTCTGTTATTAAGCTCTCCAGCAGAATGTATCAGTTGCAGAGATGAAACATTTAACGTTGGAAGGGGTGCTTACAATGATCAGCTTTTATTTATTTATGCAAAACCTTTATCCCAAAAGAAAGTGGAACTTCATCCTCTCAATAAAGTGATGTCTGCAAAATAAAGCATGGAGACATGGATGGATGGGTGAGTTTGCTTTGAATATTAAAAATAAATTAAATAGCGCTTTTAGTTTGTGGTGCTCAGATACAGTGTAGTTCCCCTTTAATTCAGAGTGGGGGCATTTTGATACAGGTGATTTGTTACTGGCCAGATCACCAGGTGAAAACAGAGGGAAAAAAGCAAACTAATACAGCCACCACTTGTAATGATTTGTAAGCTGCAATATATTTATGCTTTGCGTTTAATACCACTTTAAAAGCAGTTGGATGAGGTAAATGTACCATTGGTGTTGTATAACAATCAACATTAATTTTGTCATTCTCACCATTTCCTACAATTTCTGTGTTTTGAGAGATGGAAATTGCGTTTCGTTCTACCGGTTCTTTGGAGTAGAGATGTAAATGGCTCATTAGGAGTCATCCTTCTTGGTAGCCCACAAGGTGATTCAATATTTGCATTGTGAAGTGTCTGTATTGAGGCTGAGAGCTGCTGCAGCCTTGTTTGAACTGTTCCCAGATCAGTGAATCGGCTTGGCTCTGCATGGACTTCTTGACATTGTGAAAACAAACCTGCTTCCTCGTGTGAAGTTATGTGAAGTACATTCATAGAATTTCTCTGCAGCGCCTAGGTTTTCCTTCTACTTCTAGCAAGTGAATGTCATTTTCATACTAGACAATGCAGACTATTGCCTATAATGTAAATGTCAGTGTGATATCACTTGGCTTTATCCTTAGTTGGATGAAGTCTCCTCTTTGGTCATGAGAGTCATGCCATCTGGGTGAGAAGGGTTGGATTGGGAAATGATTGGGTTTTCTGAACAAACTTCAACCCCTATAGATACCACAGGTCTCTGTGTTCATGCAGCAAGCCCATCCCCCACACAGTTGGAAAGCACCCCTTAGGGACACATTTAACCCTTTGCCTCTGTTAACCCCTTCCCTGCCAGTGTCATTTGTATAGTGACAGTGCACATTTTTTGGGGACCTCCAAAAGTGTCTGTCCGCCCCAATGTCGCAGTCCCGCTAAAAATCGCTGATCACTGTCATTACCAGTAAGAAAAAAAATAAAAATGACATAAATCTTTCCCCTAGTTTGTAGACGCGTTAACTTTTTTGCAAACCAATCAATATACATATGGGATTTTTTTCTTTACCAAAAATATGTGGCGAAATACATATTGGCCTAAAATGATGAAAAAAATTTAATTTTAAATTTCTTTTGGGAATGTTGTAAAACAAAGTAAAAAAAATATATATATTTTTTTTTTCAGAATTGTTGCTTTATTGTTTTATAGCGCAAAAAAAAAAAAAAAATCGCAGAGGCGATCAAATATCACCAAAAAAAGCTCTATTTGTGGGAAAAAAAGATTTTATTTGGTTACAGCGTCGCATGACCACGTAATTGTCAGTTAAAGCAAAGCAGTGCCATATCACAAAATATGTTTATTAAAAAAAAAAAAAAAAAAAAATTATGTTTATATGTTTTGGCTTCACTGCTTTATGTGAATACCCATGCGATCTGATTCTGGTGTGGACAAAAAAAAAAGGGGTCCTGCACGAGTTTGGTCTGAGTGCAATGCAAATTTGTATCGCACAGACATTGCATGTGATCTGCACAGCAATGTGGTGCGAATCACATGCAATATCTGGCATTAGGCCCCTTGGGGCTCTTTCACATGGGCGGTCCGATCAGATCCGCCTGTCAGTTTTATAGGCGGATCTGATCGGATCTTCCATGCAGCTCTATGGGGCAGCGGATGTCAGCGGAGACACCTCCGCTGACACCCGCTGCCATCCGTATCCGATCCTGTCCGTGAAATCTGGACGGATGGAAACCCTATTTTTCCATCCGTTCAGGGATCGGATCGGATGGGATGAGCGGACAGGCGGTCCGCTCTCATCCGATCCCCCATAGAGAGCAGCGGGGGCTGTGACACCTCCCTCTCCGCACTGCAAGCGGAGACGGAGCTGTCATCCGCCGGCTCAGCGGGGATCGCGGATCGATCCCCGCTGAGCAGCACGGATCCGCCTACGGAGGCGGACCGTGTGAAAGAGCCCTTTCACACATGCTGTCCGTTTGTCCGTTTTTCATCCATCCGTTGACGGATGAAAAACGGACATCAATGTATCTCTATGTAAAAATGGATGACAACGGATGATCATCCGTTAACATCCGTTTTCATCCGTTTCAGTCAATGTCCGTTTTTTTGAACGGATGAATGCCCTATTTTTCACCCGTCAAAAAAAGCGGATCGGACGAAAAACGGATGACAACGGATGAAAAACGGCTAACAGCTGACGAAAAACGGATGAAAAAAGGATGACAACTGACGAAAAAAGGATGAAAGACTGATGAAAAACGGATGGAAAACTGATACATTTTGACGTGACTGAACTAACGGACCGTATGTGTGAAAGGGGCCTAAATGTGAAGTATATGCGAAACTCATGGCGGTTAGGCTGGCCATACACTATACAATTTTCTTATTCAATTTCCTTTAGATTTACCTTAAACTATGTAGTGCAAGGGCCTGCCTGATTGCATACAAATTGAAAGTGTTTAGGTTTGACCCTATATTACATGGTTTTGGTAAATCTAAAGGAAAGTTGAACAAGAAAATTGTATAGTGTATGGCCAGCCTTAATTTACTAAAACTGGAGAGTGCAAAATCTGGTGCAGCTGTACATGATAACCAATCGGCTTCTAATTTCAGCTTGTTCAGTTAAGCTTTGACAATAAAACCTAGAGGCCTATTAGTTTCTATACAGAGCTGCACCAGATTTTGAGTTTCTGAAACAGAGGATAAAGAGGCTGCACCAACAATACACAAACCACCAGTTTTATTATGAAAAAAGCCAATTAATACACTTTTTTTTTTTTTTTCAATGTTGTAATCAGCCGTCCTATCTTTTGCATCAAAAGTAGGCACCTTGACTGTGGGAGTTGGTGAAGCTGCATTGTTTTTGGCTTCGGCCACAATGAGACTACATGTCCCGTGAATAGCGAGGTCATTGGCTGGCTATGGAATTCTGCAAGCATGCCATGCGTGCAGTCGCAGGGTAGGAGTGAGAATTGAATAGTGACAACGCTACCACAACATTCGTATTTAATATAAACGTTGGTGGTCATGTGTTGGCTGCATTCGTTTTCTTTTTTTTTAGGCTTTCTTTCTTTTATTTCCACCTGGTAAATATGGCAGTAAGTTGTTTTTCAACTGAACATGCTCCCCTGCAGATGTAGCAGTTAGATGGTTGAGACAAACCATTTACCACTGACAGGGGGTGCTTACAATGATCAGCTTTTTTTCATGTGAAACCTTTATCCCAAAAGGAACACAACTGTTCCTGTAATTGCTCATAAAGTGCAAGCACCCTAATACAGGAGGTGTGTTAGTGGTTAGATCACCAGGTGAAAACGGAAAGAAAAAACGCCTACAAAAAGGAACAGCAATACAGCCACCACATCTAATGATTGGTAAGCTGCAATATTTACATTTTTTGGGTTTAAACTCGCTTTAAGCAACACATCTAGGTCATCTTCCATCCCCTGAATGCTTGGTCCTTTTGCCCCTAGATAAATGGTTTAAAGTGGAGAGGGATCCTCAATGGGTAATGGGGTTACCAAGTCCACAGGGACTAATGCCTCGTACACACGCAACGATTATCGGCCAACCAATCGTCCGACTTTTGTCCAGAGTTGTGTTGTGTTGGTTGGAATGTGCCTAGACTGCACACTAATTTTCTCGGCCAACAAAAATCTACTTCAGAAGTGATGTCATGTGCTGGTTTACTTTCCGTGTGTTTTTTCTTCTCTGAGCATGCCCAGTCTTGCTCATCAGATTTTTATCTCCCGAAATCTGTACTGACTGACGGAAAATCGGCCGTTGTGTTGACGGCCAACAAAAATTATATAGCCTGCACACCAGATTTTATTTGGCCGAAAAGTCGGAGTCGGTTGTCGAAAGCATCATACTAACAAGTCGAAAATCGGCCGATCGGACGTTGGCCGAAAATTCACGGCCAATAATCGATGTGTGTGTACGAGGCATAAGAATCAAGCAGATTAAACTGCTAGAGAAACAGCATCTATGTTAGCAGGATGGATCAAGGGTGACAGACAAAGTAGGCATAGCTCATGCTCTCTGTCCATAGTCACTCCATGGCATTGTATGTGGTGGCGGTACAAGACACAAAATCATTTTCACAGCAAGTAAATCCAGTGTGGCCCTAAGCTGCCTCTAAAGGCCTCATTTGGTCATGGAGCAGTTGACATGGAAGTCCATCGGTGCATTGGTTTGGTGTATTGCTTTGAGAATCATCTATTTTTATTCTCTTTGCTATCCAAAAATTTGTCCTGAACACCCATACCTACATAAAAGATATGGCCACTGGACTTCACTTTGAGGGACCAGATTTGGTCTACCTTCATAAAGCCTAACTGCAAGCATTTGGAGGTAAAGAGTTGGTTGGGGACAGGAAGAAAAGGAACAATGTATCTTCAGGCTTTGGTGGGCTCTAAAGAACAGATCACTATACAGAGGCTTTAGAACAATCCGATTTAGAGCGTTTTCTTTTTTTTCCTTGCTATATAGAAATCTACACCTCTGATTGAGTCCAAAGAACATAGAATAGACAAGCTTTCCATAGAGACATATCTGTTAGGCTGGTGTATGCCCAGTTTATTAGAAGAGAACACTAGGATGTGGCTGTGGAAGTAGAAATATAGGCAAAACTTTTTTTTTTCCACTTTCACTTCTTGTCCTATTGCTAAACAGGAAGTGAAAAGAATTACGGGAATTCCTTGGGGACCCAAAGGTCACCAGAACTAGTGTCCCTATTGGAAGATTCCCCCTTTATTACTTTTCTGTGGGCAACCTAAAATTTGGGCTTTTCTTTTACTTTCATTGATAATGGTAAACAGGACAAATAGGGACTCTCCCTAACGTGGGGAGGAGGGGTCACAGACAGCAATAAAAACTGAACGGTGTCCTTCTATCTGCACTCTTTCTAAAATAAAAATAAATAATTTGCTTTTTATTATACTAGTTATACTTTTAGTTTACTATTTTCCTGCTTGTCGGCTCTCTTATGACAGTTGACAACCCTGCTAGATCTGGGTTTTTTTTCCCTCCAAGCAGAGTCCGATTTGGATATTCTGATCAGCCTTAGGACCATTTTTATAT
This sequence comes from Pelophylax lessonae, assembly GCF_965119305.1. Taxonomy (NCBI): domain Eukaryota; kingdom Metazoa; phylum Chordata; class Amphibia; order Anura; family Ranidae; genus Pelophylax; species Pelophylax lessonae. The sequence continues at coordinate 445,908,999 of NC_138772.1, read as the reverse complement.
GCTCGTGGGTACCTTTATCTTTTAGAAAAAAGGAAAGTCTGAAAAAAAGAACACATTAACCTCTTGCCTACCGGGCACTTTCACCCCCTTCCTGCCCAGGCCTATTTTTAGCTTTCAGTGCTCTCATGCTTTGAATGACAATTGCGCGGTCATGCTACACTGTACCCATATGAAATTTTATCATTTTTTTCACACAAATAGAGCTTTCTTTTGGTGGTATTCAATCACCTCTGGGTTTTTTATTTCTTACAAAAAAAAAAGAAAGAAGACAGAAAATTTTGAAGAAAAAAAAAAGTTTTTCTTATTTTCTGCGAGTAAATTTTGAAAATAAATAAATCTTTCACCTTCACTGATGTGCGCTGATGAGGCGGCACTGATGGGCACTGATAGGCTGCACTGATGGGCACTGATGAGGTGGCACTTATGGGCACTGATGAGGTGGCACTGATGAGGAGGTACTAATATGCCGCACTGATAGGTGGCACTGATGAGCACTGAGAGGTGGCACTGCTGGGCACTGAGAGGTGGCACTGACAGGTGGCACTGATGGGCACTGAGAGGCAGCACTGCTGGACACCGATGGGTGGCACTGATGGACACTGACGGGTGGCACTGATGGGCAGCACCATCAGTGCCCACACTCAGTGCCCATAGTGCTGCCAGTCAGTGCTCATCAGTGCCTAGATGAGCGGGCACTGACTGGCAGCACTATGGGCACTAATTGTGGGCACTGATTGTGGGCACTGATGGTGGGCACATTGTATTTTATTTACCTCTGTTGTAATCAGGGCACTGGTGATCTGATTTTCCCCGATGCGCGCTCGCGGGAGCGCGCGGGGAGTCTGTTACTGGGAGGCCGTATAAAGACGGCCTCCCGGAAATTAGAGCCCGTGCTGTAGCCGTCTTTCGGCTATTGCGCGGGCCGCAAGAAGTTAAAGGAGAAGTACAGCCAAAGCTTGTTTGGCTGTGTATTCCTGTGGATCCACAGGAGTGCAGTTTGTTCTGCGGTCCAGTGACCCGGTTTCAGTAGACAGCGGGCTGAAGCCTACTGACGTCACAGAGCCAGATTGCTACAATGGAGTCGGGATCCGCCCACATGCTTGGCCTGGCACCCAGCTCAGCATCTCAGCAAACCACTGGAGCCCTAAACCGGCTGCTCCCGCCCCCTCCACAGCCCCACGCACCAGTGAGAGCGTGGGGGGAGGAGTTTAGGCAGTTAGAGCAGAGAGCTGCTGACTGACTGGTCACCAGCTCTCTGCTCAGTGTTGGAGATGCCAGGGGACAGATAGGTAAGTATGAATCTTTAAAAGGAAAAAAAAAAAAAAAAAAAAAACCTTGACTTTTAATAAGTGTATTTATATTGGACACGCTTACAGAAATATTCAAAATAAGCATGCAGTGAATGTTTCTTTGCTTTTGCAGGTTAGGTAGCAGGTAATATCTGCTGTTAATTAGTAACATGCTATGTGCTAACATGTTAAAAAAAAAAAACATAAACTAAATTGCTGAAAATATCATACAGTACAGTGTGCGGAGGATCTCAGCGAAGCGGGACGGTGGTTTACTTGGAGGGTTGCCAGTCTGAAAGTCCCGGAGCGTGCACTCGTTATTGATGTAATTACAACTATTTATGGGAGTTTCATGGAAGTTGAATAAAAAGTCAATGAAATTGTTTCCTCGATCGTTGTGAAACACAGGAGGAATTCCACATTGACTTCTGTCTCTTTCTATCTGACAGACTCCTGATAAAGGCAGCGAAAAAGATTAGCATTTCACACTGGAGCAATTCTCATCTTTTCTTCATCCTCCTCCGTCCTGTATTTTCTCAGAATGAGGATACAGGGAGGCAGCCCAGCATGCCAAATGCAGAGGCTGGCCCTGTTCTGACAATGCTAGTTTCCTGACTTTCTCTGGCTTCACAACTTCTGAGATCTAGACCCAGAACAAGTTTACAGTGCATTTGTGTTTGAAGAATCCCAAAATTCTTTTCATCTACACATGTGTTGGGCCTGCGATTCATAAAGCAGTGAAGCCAAAACAGAGGCACGGTAGGTAGGTGATTAGCATATTCACAGAGCGAGGTCAGACATGGTAGTCTCTATTTCTCTAAAGTGCCTCTGTTCTTTGCCTACTTTTAGGGAATAGAGTTCACAGATTATCCCCAGAAGTATATATCTTTTTTTTTTTTTTTTTTTTTTAGCCCCGTCATAACTTTGCTTGGCCTACAGAATTCTAATGAACTACATAGCACTTCTAGGATTGGGTGCATTGAACTAACTCCTCAGTCTTCCATTTGACCATGCTGGTGACTGGCCAAGTGCTGTCATATGGGGGTTGATTCGAATCCTCATCCCTGTATAAGCTATGACTTGAGTATTCCATGTCTCAAACTCCATATCTCTTGTTTGCTACAGGGGAGTATAGGAAAGTTGTGAGTAGATGATATTGGGCGCAGGTGATTAAAGCAAACCTGTTACTTTACCCTGCATGCAAAGCACAGGTTTGCATTAAGCAGTACAATACTAGCAGTATAAATACTAAACAGAATTATTCTAGTGAAATACATTTGTTTATGGCTGGCTGACTGATCAAGACCAAAAAAGCAGACCTTTTTAACCAAGCAGCGCTAAATGCCGTGACTATATATATATATATATATATATATATATATATATACACACACACAAAGTGAATTTCCACATGGCTCATATTTTCCTGCATTACTAGCATTGTGAAAGCTGATGCTGTTGCTATGGGGTTATTGAGGCTGAACAAATACTTTGCACCCATAATGCAGCTAGAACTTCCTCCTCTGTAATCAGTTGTCATGTTGACTTCCTCTAGTGTTCTCTATGCAAGATTATCAATTGTCATGTCAGCTTCCTCCACTTACCTCTGTGCAAGGTTGTCATGTCAGCTACCTCCACTGTCCTATATGCAAGCTTGCCAGTTGTCATGCCAGTGTCCTCCACTGTTCTCCAAGCTTGGCAGTTATCATGACCGTGTCCTCCACTGTCCTCCTAAGCAAGATTGTCAGTTGTCATATCATTAACCAAAAAAATTGGTACTGTTTGAAAACTGATAATGTGAAATAACATTAACTATAAATATTAATAATGAGGGCAGTCCATATATTACAAAAAAGTGTCCAACACAATGTGAAACTCAATTCCTCTTCATAAATTGATATTCCTCCACCATCAAAAGTGAAATCCTCCACCAAAAGCAGGATAACCTGCTTACCAGATAAATAGACCTCAAAAGGTCCTCAGCACTTTGGGGCTTTGTTCATTGAAAGGATAGGCAGACAGATTAATCTCCTAGAAGATCTCCAATTACTGATCACACGTCTCAGCATCTCGAAAGATTGACACTCCTCATGGAATATAATAATAAATCTGTCATAGTGTAAAACGTACCATGTTTTTACTATTGTGTATAAAATTACTTACAGCAACGTAGTAAATATCATCATTAAAATTAGCCAGCCGGCTGCAGCAAATACGTCCATCCTTCTAGGATCAATGGAGTGCGGTGACGTCTGCACGTCGCTAACCCGGCGTGTTTCGTCACAAATAACGTTGTTCTGGGGCACGACAGAGCTTACTCCACTGTCTTCAAACCAAGAATGTCTGTTGTCAGGTCACTTTCCTCTACTGTTCTCTATGGAAAATGGTCAGTTGTCATGTCAGCTTCCTCCACTGTCCTGTTTGCAAGCTTGTCATGTCACCATGATGTAGTGAAGAAGGCAGGCACACACAATTTTATTCAGTGTTATAGGTCCTAGGCTGCTTATTAGCTGTTCCCCCAGTGTGATAATTGGTTGTATTTAGGAATTTCCACAGCACTTGATTGTAACACAAAGTCCTGCTTTGTTTTGGATTTGAGTACTTTGTCTATAGTACTGTGTTACCGCCTATGAGAAGTTTCACTTTCTTTGTAGTAGTTGCATAATATATACTCCACACACTCTAATTCGCCTTCTTATGCTGCATTGCTTTTATTGGTAAAAATGTGGTTTTAGTAACATCGTAATTGGCTCCTGAGGCCGGTCGTCATGCTGTGATTCATTGCTAAGTTTGTTAACATAATGGCTTGTAAATTAAGTAGTTTTACGTTTGTCATCGTTCTCATTTAATTAGCATAGTATCTCCTATAATTTTCTCTGTAGACTGCACACTGTAAATACACCTTTTTTATAAGGAGCTCAATACTTACTCCCTGATTACTGCTCAGTAAAATATACGTGCATAATTTATGTGCCAATATTCTTTCCATTTCTATCCATGTTTACATGCTTTGATTGGCACTTTCTCAGACAAGTCACAGGGTGAAGTAGAAAGGCTTCACATGGTTTGATTTTAAAAACACACAGAGGGGCAGCTTTAACATTGGATTTAAGATCACGTATTTCTGTTACATTTGTTTTCTAGTTGAAAGCCAACGTCCTCTTCGACCTTCTGTAATAAGGACTCTGACGGGGAAGAGTCAGCACTAGCAGCCAGTCAGGCTCTGTTGCAGGTTACAAACGCTGAACTTCTTCCAGGTGATGACCTCATCAGTGTGCTGCTGCCCCTGCAGATCTGTTCAATAAGTAGGTTGCATTCATATTGGTGTCCAAGCTGCATTGATGGACTGAAGTAAAACAAAAGTAAGGTCATCAGCTAGGCTGTGCTGCCTAGCAAAAAGGCCTGGGTGAACAGAATTATAAAACCTTTAGTGCATGGGTGTCCAACCTTTTGGCTTCTCTGGGCCACATTGAGTGTAGAGAAATTTTCTCGGGCCGCATATAAAATATATACTATAGTTAAGGCCGCGCCCCCCGCACTAATTTAACACAACTAGAGGATGATGAAATGAAATGGAATCAGTATACAGAGGATTACTTCTTCTGAGAGATATTAAAGGAACACTCTAACCTCCATGACCACTTCAGTGATTTGAAGTCAGGGGGCAGTGGGCCGCATTGCCTGGGGTTCTGGGCCGCAGGTTGGACATGCCTGCTTTAGTGGGTGAAACATTTTAGTTGTATGTATTTTAACTGGGAAAGCATAATTTGCCAGGATATAGTGAGGTGGGGCAAAAGGAGCTAAAAAACCCCCAGTGAACCAGTACCAAGCACAGAAGAGCCTTCTAGAACCTGAAGTATTTAAAGGGGTTGTAAGCCCATGTATTTTTAAAACTAAAATAACAAACATGCCTATACTTACCTGCTCTGTGCAATCGTTTTGCACAGAGCAGCCAGGATTCTCTTCTTCTGGGGTGCCCCGCTGGTGCTCCAGGCCCCTCCTCTGCATCACGTGCCACTTGACCTCCAGAAGGTTTTACCCCCTTCATGACCAGGTCATTTCTTGTGATATGGCACTGTTAGTTTAGCTGACGATTGCGCAGTCGTACGACGCAGTACTGAAAAAAAATGTGTGTTATTTTTTCCCCACACATAGAGCTTTGTTTTGGTGGTATTTGATAATCTCTTTTTTTTTTTTTTTAATTTTTTGCGTCATGAACAAAAAAAGACGTTCATTGACGGACACCGCTAACCATCCTGATCTTCTTAGCCATTGGATTATACTGCTCCCTACAGGAGTAGGACACTAGGCAGGAAAAAAGTTTGGCTACGCCTATGGGCAGTCCCAGGGGGTATATTCCCACTCTCTGCTATAGGTACTCGGTTTTTTTTCTTCTGCCTAGCCAGGAGTAAGGACCTAGTTCCTTGCTGGGATCTCTGGTCCTGGCAATTTTTTCTTTTTAGATAGAAATTTTTTTCCTGGATTTTTTCCTGAAAGATCTACAATCAACTGCCGGACTGGGGGACGGGTTGGATAATCTAGACCTAGTGGTCCCCCCCAGTCTGGTCTGCGAGCAAGTGCAGACCTCAGCTCCACGCTAGGTCGGCCGCTACATAGCCCCACTGGACGGGGACTGGCCTGCAAGTTAAACTTCTTGCAAAGTCGCATACGACCGGGGCTCGGCCCAAGTCACAGCATTCCTCTTGGCTGACAGCCCCCCATTTCGATGGAGAGGAGGTTCTGTCTGGAGCAGTGCCCGCCTGTTTCTTATTATAAGTAACTGTCCCCCTCTCCCCCTGGAGGGTTTTGGGGTGGACGTGGGCCCCTCCATGGGACAGTCGGACCCCTTGGTTCTCCCTCCCTGTTAGGCACCCCCCTCATCGGTCTGGTGGTCCATCTAGCCCCCCATCCGCCCTCCACTGACAGTGGGTCTGTGGGTTGGCCTGGTTCACTGCCCAGGGTGGGGGCAGGGTGCTGTGCTGGCGAGGGGGTGCGTTTCCAGCGACCAGGTGATTGGCTGTGGGGGGGGAGTACCTGGTGGGGGCTCCTGCCAGGACTCTCCTCTTCCTGCCTAATGCAGTTTTCTGAAGCCTAGGTATCCCTCCTGGGCCCCTGGGAGCCTCGTGGTGCTGCCATTTTTTTGTAGCCTGTGTGCTTAATGCACGGTAGCAATGTTTGTCCGGCAGCCATTTTTCGGTGGTTTTCCATTGAAAATAGTGGCGGCCATGACAGTGGAGCCCTCTGGGGGTGGCGATTATGGTGGTGGGAGACCAGTCTTATCCCCTGGTGCTGACTGCTGGATCTTTTTGTTTCCTGATAACCAATCGTGCAGTGCAGATTTTCCATATAGCTACGGTGCCTGGTTTCTGCGGGGTGGTGAGTCTTGTGGGGTCCTCTGCCTCTCTACTGAGGATCGATTGGTGCTCTGTGCCTGGTAACGGGGTGGGCTGCCAGAGTGATAGGGGTTGTCCCTTAGCAGTGTTTTACACTTTTTTGGGGGGTCCCCCTGGTGACTCATGGAGTCTTTGGAGCACATCTCCCCACCTGATCCCCTCTCTGAGGCTGCGGGGCCCTCCAGGCCACATCCATCGATGCACTGACGGGAGTCCTTGGTGTCCCGGGTGGAGGTGACTTTTGGGCGACAGGCTGGCAAAAAGCGCCTCTCGCCTTCCCCTGCCTCATCTGTCTCATCAGATCCGAAATCTGATTTGGCTGCCGCGGACGTGGGTCACCCTGCTGGGTCTGCGACCATGCGCCCTGAATCCTCAGATAGTGAGGAGAATTCCTCCACTTCCACTTTTCGTATGCAGCCACGTACGAAAAGGTGCTGGTGGACACACTGATTGTAGCTGTGCATGAGACCTTAAAGATGGAGAAAGAAGCTGAAGCTGCGGTGGAGGAGCATGTTCCCTTTGATATTCACAAGCCATCCAGAGCGGGAAAAGGTGTTCACTTTCTCCTCCTATTTTGAGGATTTGTCATTAAATAGTGAGTGGAACATCTTAAATCCCATGGATTGCAAGATGAAAAACAACATGGGTTTACTTCAGGGAGATCATGTCAAACAAATCTTATAGATTTTTTTGACTGGGTGACTAAAATAATAGACGGTGGAGGTGCAGTAGACATTGCATATCTAGATTTTAGTAAGGCTTTTGACACTGTCCCACATAGAAGACTTATCAATAAACTGCAGTCATTGAGCATGGACTCCCATATTGTTGAGTGGATTAGGCAGTGGCTGAGTGACAGACAACAGAGGGTTGTAATCAATGGAGAACATTCAGAACAAGGTCATGTTACCAGTGGGGTACCTCAGGGATCTGTACTGGGACCAATTTTGTTTAATATCTTCATAAGTGATATTGCAAAAGGCCTCGATGGTAAGGTTTGTCTTTTTGCTGATGACACAAAGATATGTAACAGGGTTGATGTTCCTGGAGGGAAACGCCAAATGGAAAAGGATTTAGGAAAACTAGAAGAATGGTCAGAACTCTGGCAACTGAAATTTAATGTGGATAAGTGCAAGATAATGCACCTGGGGCGTAAAAACCCAAGGGCAGAATATAGAATATTTGACACAGTCCTGACCTCAGTATCTGAGGAAAGGGATTTAGGAGTAATTATTTCAGAAGACTTAATGGTGGGAAGACAATGTAATAGACCAGCACGAAATGCCAGCAGAATGCTTGGATGTATAGGGAGAGGTATAAGCAGTAGAAAGAGAGAAGTGCTTATGCCGCTGTACAGAACACTGGTGAGACCTCACTTGGAGTATTGTGCGCAGTACTGGAGGCCATATCTCCAGAAGGATATAGATACTCTAGAGAGAGTTCAGAGAAGAGCTACTAAACTAGTACATGGATTGCAGGAAAAAACTTACCAGGAAAGGTTAAAGGACCTTAACATGTATAGCTTGGAAGAAAGAAGAGACAGAGGGGATATGATAGAAACTTTTAAATACATAAAGGGAATCAACTCGGTAAAGGAGGAGAGCATATTTAAAAGAAGAAAAACTACCACAAGAGGACACAGTTTTAAATTAGATGGGCAAAGGTTTAAAAGTAATATGAGGAAGTATTACTTTACTGAGAGAGTAGTGGATGCATGGAATAACCTTCCTGCAGAAGTGGTAGCTGCAAATACAGTGAAGGAGTTTAAGCATGCATGGGATAGGCATAAGGCTATCCTTCATATAAGATAGGGCCAGGGACTATTCATAGGATTCAGATATATTGGGCAGACTAGATGGGCCAAATGGTTCTTATCTGCCGACACATTCTATGTTTCTATGAAAGCTTCGCCTTGGGGTCCCTAAGCGATTTTGCTAGGTGAAACCCCTATGAGGAGTCCCTTCATAAGGCATAGGCTGTAGCCCGCAATATGTACACCCTGGCTGGTTTGGCACTGAGGCCATTGTTCCTAATTGCCCTGGTGTCATAGACTCTGACCAAATGGGCTAGGCTTTTGCACTGTGACCTGGAGGGGGGGGGGGGGTAGCTCCCCCCGGCCTTTGCTGAGCTGGTGGACCAACTGGTCCAGGGGCTGCAGTTTATCTGTGATTTCTCTGTGGATGTGGCTTGGCTCTGTTTTGGCAGTGGTCCTTCGGCTTATCTTTTGGCTCAAATGCTGACTTCTAAAAAGGCCTTGACTGATCTTCCCTTGCAAGGAGATCGACTGTTTAAATATGTCATCCAGGGTAGCACCAAAGGTCTCACAGGGGGGAAGAGTACCTTTTCTTCTGCAGGCTACTAAGGGCAAGGACCTTCGTCATAGACATGAGCCCTCCCCTGCTCATAAGAATTTTTTTTCATCCCTCAGGGTCGACTGACAAGGGATCGGAACCCTTCAGGGGTTCCTCTGAAGGATCCAAGCAAACTTGGTCTGGCAATTCAAGAGTGGAATTCTCCAGACCCGCGGACAAGGCCCCTTCAGCATGAAAGTGCACCCTCACCCATATCTTGGAGGGTGGGGGACAGGGGAAGGTCTTTGCTGGTTCCTGGACCCATGGACTCCCCTGGTACAAGAACAAGTGAGTCCATAAGGTCATTTGCTCTGGCTACAAGATAGTTTCATTCTTACCCTTCGGTAAGGTTCTTCCTTCCAACATGCAACGGTTCCTGGTCCGCTTATAGGCACTTTTTTGGGCAGGGCAAGACCTTTTACTTTAAAGAGTGATGGTCCCGGTTCCGACTTTGGAATGTTTTCAGGGGTTTTTACTCAAACCTGTTTACAGTCCCCAGGAAGGAAGGCAAGGTGCGTTCAATTCTGGACCTCAAGCAGCTGGACTGGACTTGTGCAAAAAATCAGAATAGTCTGTACGTACCGTGGTGGCTTCCCTGCATCAGGGGATTTTTCTTGCCTCCATCGACATCAAGGACGCTTACCTTCACATTCCAATATGTGTCGGTCTCCAGCGCTTCCTCCGCTTTGTCGTGGGAGAGGAGCATTATCAGTTTGTGGCGTTACCCTTTGGTCTCGCTTCTGCTGCTCGGGTCTTCATGAAAGTGTTGGCCCCAGAGCTAGCATTGTTACGCCAATGGGGATCGCAGTACTGGGCTACTTGGACAAAGACCTTCTGCGAGCGGAGTCTCCTACTGCACTGGTGGAAAACCTGGAGATCACCATACAAGCTTGAGGGTGTTTGGCTGAATTCTGAATTTTCAGAAGTCTGCTCTGATTCTGTCCATAAAGCTGGACTATCTGGGGCTGACTCAGCCTTAGCCAGAGTGCTCCTTCCTCTGGACAAACTCTAGAATCTGCAGGCTGTATTTCATCTCCTGCTGTCCAGCAGATGGTAATCCCTCCGGACTTGCATGCGGGTGCTGGGCGTGATAGTATCTACCTTCAAGGCAGTTCAGTTTGCACAATTCCATACGAGGTCCCGGCAAGAGCGATTCTGGCCAAATGGGACAAGAATCCCCAGTCTCTGGAAAATCAGATCCAGCTGAGCCGGCCAAGGAAAGAGTCCCTGATATGGTGGCTTCGTTCTTCGGCACTTTGGCTGGGCAAATTCTTCCTCCTCTTGTATTGGACAGTGGTCACCACGGATGCCAGCCTGTCCGGCTGGGCAGGCTTCCTCTGCTAAATTTCTGCTCGGGGTCTGGACGCTGGAAGAGTCCAGACCACCTATCAATTTCTTGGTAATCTGAGCGATCAGACTGTGCCTGGAACATTTTAACGGATCGTCTTCAGGGATGTCCAGTGCGTATTCAATTGAAACAATGCTAAGGCCCTTGCTTATGTCAATCACCAGGGAGGCACAAGAAGTGTCCTGGCAGCTCTGGATGTAGCCGGCATTCTACGGTGGGTAGAATAGTTTGTTCCAGCCCTCTCCGCCGTACACCTTCCCGGGATGGAAAACTGGCAGAAGTTGGACCAAGGGGAGTGGTCCCTTCATCTGGAGGGGTTTCATCAGTTGTGTCTCTGGTGGGGCATCCCGAGGTGGATCTGTTGGCGTCCCTGCTCAACAGAAAGGTGCAGAGGTTTGTGGCTCAGTCATGGGATCCTCTGGCAGACGCCACGGATGCACTGGTGGCCCCATGGGGTCATTTACAGTGGGTACGGAAAGTATTCAGACCCCCTTAAATTTTTCACTCTTTGTTATATTGCAGCCATTTGCTAAAATCATTTAAGTTCATTCTTCTTCCTCATGAATGTACACATAGCACCCCATACTGACAGAAAAACACAGAATTGTTGACATTGTTGCAGATTTATTAAAAAAGAAAAACTGAAATATCACATGGTCCTAAGTATTCAGACCCTTTGCTCAGTATTTAGTAGAAGCCCCCTTTTGATCTAATACAGCCAGGAGTCTTTTTGGGAAAGATGCAACAAGTCTTTCACACCTGGATTTGGGGATCCTCTGCCATTCCTCCTTGCAGATCCTCTCCAGTTCTGTCAGGTTGGATGGTAAACGTTGGTGGACAGCCATTTTTAGGTCTCTCCAGAGATGCTCAATTGGGTTTAAGTCAGGGCTCTGGCTGGGCCATTCAAGAACAGTCACGGAGTTGTTGTGAAGCCACTCCTTCGTTATTTTAGCTGTGTGCTTAGGGTCATTGTCTTGTTGGAAGGTAAACCTTCGGCCCAGTCTGAGGTCCAGAGCACTCTGGAGAAGGTTTTTATCCAGGATATCCCTGTACTTGGCCGCATTCATCTTTCCCTCGATTGCAACCAGTCGTCCTGTCCCTGCAGCTGAAAAACACCCCCACAGCATGATGCTGCCACCACCATGCTTCACTGTTGGGACTGTATTGGACCGGTGATGAGCAGTGCCTGGTTTTCTCCACACATACCACTTAGAATTAAGGTCAAAAAGTTCTATTTTGGTCTCATCAGACCAGAGAATCTTATTTCTCACCATCTTGGAGTCCTTCAGTTGTTTTTTAGCAAACTCCATGCAGGCTTTCACGTGTCTTACACTGAGGAGAGGCTTCCGTCGGGCCACTCTGCCATAAAGCCCCGACTGGTGGAGGGCTGCAGTGATGGTTGACTTTCTACAACTTTCTCCCATCTCCTGACTGCATCTCTGGAGCTCAGCCACAGTGATCTTTGGGTTCTTCTTTACCTCTCTCACCAAGGCTCTTCTCCCCCGATAGCTCAGTTTGGCCGGATGGCCAGCTCTAGGAAGGGTTCTGGTCGTCCCAAACATCCTCCATTTGAGGATTATGGAGGCCACTGTGCTCTTAGGAACCTTAAGTGCAGCAGAAATCTTTTTGTAACCTTGGCCAGATCTGTGCCTTGCCACAATTCTGTCTCTGAACGCTTTTAGGCAGTTCCTTTGACCTCATGATTCTCATTTGCTCTGACATGCATTGTGATCTGGAAGGTCTTATATAGACAGGTGTGTGGCTTTTCTAATCAAGTCCAATCAGTATAATCAAACACAGCTGGACTCAAATGAGGGTGTAGAACCATCTCAAGGATGATCAGAAGAAATGGAAAGCACCTGAGTTAAATATATGAGTGTCACAGCAAAGGGTCTGAATACTTAGGACCATGTGATATTTCAGTTTTTCTTTTTTAATAAATCTGCAACAATGTCAACAATTCTGTGTTTTTTTGTCAGTGTGGGGTGCTATGTGTACATTCATGAGGAAGAAGAATGAACTTAAATGATTTTAGCAAATGGCTGCAATATAACAAAGAGTAAAAAATTTAAGGGGGTCTGAATACTTTCCGTACCCACTGTACATCTTCCCTCCTCTTAAGCTTCTGCCAAGACTTCTACGCAGGATCGAGGCTGAAGGGATTCCTGTCATATAAGCGGCCCCAGACTGGCCTCACTGGGCTTGGTACGCCGATCTGGTGTTGCTGGTCGCTGACGTTCCTTGGAAGTTTCCTCTCAGGGAGGATCTGCTGTCCCAAGGACCAATCTTCCATGCTGCTTTATGGTCGCTGGCTTTGATGGCTTGGTTGTTGAACGCCAGGTGCTGATGCATAGAGGTTTGTCTCAGTCGGTGATTCCAATGCTGTTTAAAAGCTAGGAAATCTATTTCTAGGAAGATCTATCATCGTATGTGGAAGACGTACATTGCATGGTGTGAGTCTCTTGGGGTTCATTCTTGCTCTTTTTTACGTGGCTCAGATCTTGACCTTCCTTCAACGGGGGGGGGGGGTCGAGCAGAAACTGGCCTTGAGAATAATCAAAGGTCAGGTGTCGGCCTTAGCGGTCTTCTTTTAATGGCCTTTGGCCACATACTCCTTGGTGCATATATTTCTTCAGAGAGTTAGGCACTTGACCCGTCCAGTGCGGACTCTGCTGCCGCCTTGCTCTCAATCCTCCAGAAGCCTCCTTTTGAGAATCTTTGGGAGATTCCCCTGCTCATGCTCTCCCAGAAGGTGGTCTTTTTGGTGGCTTTCACCTCTGCGTGCAGGGCGTTGGAATTGGTGGCGTTACCCTGTCGTTCAGCTTACTTGGTGGTTCACAGTGATAAGGTGGTTCTTCACCCCTGTCTGTTGTTCCTTCCTCATGTTGTCTCTGATTTTCATTTAAATTAAGACATTGTGTTGCCTTCCCTGTGCCCCAGGCCAAAACATGTTTACCTACACAGGGCTCTCTTTGGTAATGTCTGGAGCTGATCGTCTGGTGCCGGCAACTAATCAGTGGACGGTACCCGCTGATTGGTTTGTGCTGCAGCCAATTGCAGCACAGCCGAGGGGGCAGCGGTGCGTGGGCGCGCTTCCTTCCTCGGCTGTGGATGATGTACTAGGTACATGATTCGGCGCAGGAGAGCCTCCTTGCTGCTATATACATACTGTATATGGTTGGCAAGCAGTAAAATGTCTCATTCCATCACAAATGGCAAAAATAATTATACAGGGTTTATATAGCGCCAACAGTTTGCACACTACTTTACAACATGAGGGCAGACAGTACAGTTACAATACAATTGAATACAGGAGGAATCAGAGGGCCCTGCTCATTAGGGTTTACAATCTAAGAGGGAGGGTCAAGTGATACAAAAGGTAATCGCTGTAGGGGATGTGCTGATGGGGAAAAGAAAAGTACAGTTGTTCGGTAAGGCCAGGGTAGGCTTCTCTGAAACGAGGGTTTTCAGGGATCATCTATGAGCAAACAGAGTAGAAGAAAGTCTGACAAATAGGGGTAGGAAGTTCCATAAGATGGGGGAGACTCTGGAGCAGTTCTGGAGGAAAGCATGGGAGGAGCTGACAAGGGAACTAGAGAGCAGGAGGTCTTAGAAGGAATAAAGAGAACAATTTGGTTGATATTTTGAGACTAGGCTAATGTAGCTGGGGGCAGAGCCGTGGATGGCTTTGTAAATTGTTGTTCGTATTTGGAATTTAATTTGTTGGGTGAGCGGAATTCAATGGAGGTATTGTCCGAGAGGAACAGCAGACACTGAATGGTTGGTAAGATGGATGAGTCTGCCAGCAGCATTAATGATGGACTGAAGGAGGGATAGTCTATGTAATGGTAATCCAATGAGGAGGGAGTTGCAGTAGTCAAGGTAGAAGATGACCAAGGAATAGATTAGGAGCTTTGTGGTGTTATTGATTAAGAAGGGGCGTGATTTGTAGATGTTGCAGAGATTGAGGAGAAGGCAAGCTTTGGACATTGATTGGATGTGGGGCCGAAAGGATAGTTCAGAGTCTAGATTACACCTAGAACCTTGGCATGTGGGACAGGTTGATGGTTGTGCCATCGCTCTTGACAGAAAAGTCAGGGGAAAGGGCTCATGGGGGAGGAAATATTATAAGGTCAGTTTTAAATAGATTGAGTTTGATGAAGTGGTGTGACATCCAGTCTGATATGTCTATTAGTAAATGAGTGATGTGTGACACTGATGGAGTGAGCTAAGAGGTAGAGAGAGAGAGAGATTTGGGTGTCATAGGTGTAGAAATGGTATTGTAAGCCAAGCAAGGTGCAAATCTTCCATTATTCTGGATGTACAGTTGGCCACAGGGGCATAAAGAAATTCCTTGGATGGCTCCAACTGCCATCCTAAAATGAGGAACATTTTAGCTGTAAATTTAGCTACTTGTCTGACCAGATTTAGGGTTTGTTCACACAGAACCACATTCTAAAATGTTTTAAGATTAGCATGCGGGCTGCTGTCAGTTCAGTGGCAGTGAGGGGGCAGTAATGTCGCTGACCAGCAATTCACTGCCCTTCTGAGCACCGTAGTAAAATTCTAAAAAAAAAACAATTTGGGTCTTAAATTCTCTAATTTGGATAAAAAAGATAGTTCACTGATAATAATTGACTAAAAAATTCTAGTTATACTGCTTTTTTTTTTTTGCTAGTTGTGAAGTCATTCATTCTAAACCTCTGGTGTCACAGAGATTGAGTGGACCGAGCTTTCTGTATTTGTATGCTCGAGAAACAGATACTGGAGAATGGGAGAACGAGGTTGTATGGCACAGAGTACCTAAAAGATCAGTCAAAATTTTGCTTGATTTGACTAACAATCTGCATTTGGGTAAAATGCACAGACTTGCTGACTTTATCAATGGCTACATTTCCAAAACTAAAAATGGTAGCATACATAGCAATCGTCCTGGAATCATGGTATCAATTAACAACCTGGAGATGGTCTGGTTCGTAACCCACAGTGATCATTTATGGCAAGGTAGGTCGGCACTGGTAATGATTCTTCCAGTCCTGAAGTCTGGAATCTATTAAATATTCAGAAGAAATCAAGCATGATATAACAGGCTGTCATGATGGACATGCAGGAGATGTTCATTTTCTTAAACTTGACCTATTGGCCCAGTGAGGCTGATTAAGATTTAAGTATAATGCCGACTAATTTGTTCTTTAAGAGCTTTAGTTAAACTGACAATGGACGGTCTGGTGTAACAGGCCGTTTCTGGAAGATGGCCTGCAGAGATAAGGCATGAAATATATGCTATTGTCAGATTAAGCGCCTTCACTAAAGCTTTGCATGCTGCTGATTTTTTAATGTCTCAGTCATTATGAGAGAGATAAGTAGGAGTTCAGAGACTGCTCTGGTGTACAATGTGGTTTATGTATAAGGTCAGCAGCATACATAAATTTTAGACGTAATCAGCCATTAAAGGTATGCAGAGGAAATCTATTTAAGAGACACCTGATTGGCTTTCAGCACAAGCTGCATATTTCCTGTTTGTGCTTTCTTGTATTACAGTACGGCTGGCTGGTTAATGAAAATTGCTGGAGACCTTACCTTAGATATCAGTCATGTTCCAGCTGTCTGTTTGGCAATTTTGAAAATGAGAGGAAATATCAAAGCTGAACTTTAGGCACATATAAAACCCCATTTAATGCAGTTATGATTTATTTTCATTAAGGCCAGATTTACACTGCTACGTCGCGTTAACGCACGTTACATGCAGCAGCACGGTGCCATGCTTTTTATTGTCAATGGTACCCTGACGTGCTATGGAAATGCAAATTTGTAGTAATGCACCCCAATGCATGCTAATACACTAGGGTGCGTTATGCACTAAATTACATAAAATTGTGGATGTACTTTTTTTTTTTTGTTCATTTGAGTGGACTGCTTTAGTGCAGGGGAGGACTGGGCCAGGGGGGCAATTGCCCCCCGCGCCGCTCTGATGTCCTTTAAAAAGGTTGCACCACTTCTGCAACAGACATGCCTAAAGGATTCTAGGTGAAGAGAAGTAAAAAGTCCCCCCCCCCCCCCCCGCTGACTTACTGAGTGCGGGATGAAAACAAGGACAGAGTGCAGATCCCCCCCAGCATGGATGGTGTAAACTGTGTCTGAGCAGAGGCCGGTTCCATGCCCCACTGGAGACTCTCCTCCCCTGGCCAGCCCGACAGAGTTGTCCCAGCTCCCCCAAACTGCTCCCTGCTGGCCAAGTTGGGAACCCGGATTTGGCCAGTGAGTAGAGAGTACCTGGAGTGGAGCTTCAGCTTGGAATGGGGGTCAGGAGGAGGCTGGGAAGAGGGAGAGTGGGAGGGGGTCCATGTCGCTGCACCATGGGCCTCTGGGTTGTACTTGCCCCCTGGGCCGAAAGTTGTCAGTCAGCCTCTGCTTTAGTGCAACACACGTTTTCAGGAAAAAAATGCAGAAGAGAAAGAAATAGCTACCGGCAATGCCCGTGGTCTTGCTGCAGCTCATCTTATCACGTTACAGGCTTACCGTGCCTTGTTTTGCACTGTTTCTATATGGAGGTGGCAATCTAGGTAGAGGCAGGGTTTTGCAGAAAGGGAAGGAAGTGCCAGCTAAGTGTAGTGGGGTGGGGCTGGGGAAGACCCAGCTGTCATGGTACACGTGGGTACCAATGACATAGGCAGAGGAAGACGGAGAGTCCTAAACGATTTCAGGGACTTAGGCGCTAAGTTGAGGACTAGGACCTCCAAGGTAGTATTTTCCGAAATACTACCTGTACCTCGAGCCACACCAGAGAGGCAGCGGGAGATTAGGGAAGTTAACGAGTGGCTGAGGAGCTGGTGTAGTAAGGAGGGTTTCGGGTTCCTGGAGAACTGGGCCGTCTTCTCAGTCGGTCACCGGCTCTTTGGTAGGGACGGATTGCACCTAAATGGGGTGGGTGCAGCCGTACTGGGTGCGAGGATGGCCAAAAAGTTAGAGGGGCTTTTAAACTAGGGAATGGGGGGGAGGGTACAGATGTAGAATTAGCCAGTGGAAAGCAAGCTTCAGAGGGCAGAAATGGGGGCATTAGCGGTAGGGTGTTCGGAGCTCCTATACCCAGGGTGGGTACGGGGAAAAATCAAGAGAGCAGCCTAAAAACATCAAAATTACGAGGCTTGTATACCAATGCCAGAAGCCTGGCCAACAAGATGGGAGAGCTGGAGCTGCTGATGTTTGAGGAGGACTTAGATTTTGTGGGGATAACTGAGACTTGGTTTGACAGCTCTCATGACTGGATGGCGACCATTCAGGGGTATTCCCTTTATCGCAGAGATAGAGAGGGTAAAAAAGGGGGAGGGGTATGTTTGTATATTAAGAACAGTATACAGGTAAATATGAGGGATGATATTAATAATGGAGCTATGGACGAAGCAGAATCCCTATGGGTAGAGCTTCAAAGGGAAGGCACGGTGGGGAAGGTAATATTGGGCGTATGCTATAGGCCCCCCAACCAGAGGGAGGAGGGGGAGGTGGACCTCATGTTACAGATAGGATTGGCAGCAAGGATGGGAAATGTCATTATAATGGGGGACTTTAATTATCCTGATATAGACTGGGCAGAAGGAACCGCGCATTCAGCCAAGGCTAGGCAGTTCCTAAATGTTTTGCAGGACAATTTCATGGGTCAGATGGTGAATGCACCGACAAGAAACAATGCGGTACTTGACCTACTGATTACCAACAATACAGACCTGCTCACGGATATAGAAATACGGGACAACTTAGGGAACAGTGACCATAGGTCAATTGGTTTCAGTATTAATTACAGTAATAGGAAACACAAGGGTAATATAAGGACACTGAATTTCAAAAGAGCCAATTTCCCTAAACTGCGCTCGCTGCTAGAAAATATCAAATGGGATAGAACCCTGGGAACAAAGAACACGGAGGAAAAATGGGAGTGCTTCAAGAGCATACTTAACAAGGGGGTGGGCCAGTGCATTCCACAGGGAAATAAATTTAAAAGAGCAAAACTAAACCCTGGGTGGCTAAACTCCAACATAAAAATGTATATTAGAGCTAAAGAAAAGGCCTTCAAAAAATACAAGACTGAGGGGTCATTGGCAGCATTTAAGCACTACAAAGAGTGTAATAAGAAATGTAAAGATGAAATCAGGGCGGCTAAAATAGAACACGAGAGACATATAGCGGAGGAGAGTAAAAAGAACCCCAAGAAGTTCTTTAAGTATATAAACAGTAAGAAAGCGAGGCCAGAACACATTGGCCCCATAAAAGATGATAAAGGAAAAATGGCCACAGAGGACAGAGAAAAGGCGGAAGTGTTAAATAATTTCTTTTCTTCAGTCTTCACAAAGGAATCGGGGGGCTACACGAACCTTGCTTGTGAGGCCGAACTAAATAATACACCTCAGGAAGTGCCGCCATGGCTAACAGAGGATAGACTTAGAGCTAAACTAGAGAAACTTAACATAAATAAATCCCCGGGACCGGATGGCTTGCACCCAAGGGTTCTTAATGAGCTCAGCCAGGTGATTGCCAGACCATTATTCTTGATCTTTAAGGATAGTTTACAGACGGGTATGGTGCCAGCTGATTGGAAAAAAGCCAACGTGGTACCAATATTTAAAAAGGGGCCGAGATATATCCCGGGTAACTATAGGCCGGTCAGCCTAACATCAGTAGTCTGCAAAATCTTGGAGGGGATGATAAGGGACCACATACAAGACTTTAGTAATGAAAACGGTATTATAAGTAGTAATCAGCATGGATTCATGAAAAATCGTTCATGCCAAACCAATCTATTAACCTTCTACGATGAAGTGAGCTGCCACTTAGATAAAGGTAAGCCTGTGGATGTGGTGTATCTGGACTTTGCAAAGGCCTTTGACACCGTTCCCCACAAATGCTTACTGTACAAACTAAGGAAGGTAGGTATGGACCATAAGGTGAGTACCTGGATAGAGAACTGGCTCCAGGGGAGAGTCCAGAGGGTGGTGATTAATGGGGAGTACTCTGAGTGGGCGGGTGTGGAAAGTGGGGTCCCCCAGGGTTCTGTCCTGGGACCAATCCTGTTTAATTTATTCATAAATGAGCTAGAGGAGGGGATATCTAGTACAATCTCAGTATTTGCAGATGATACTAAATTAGGCATGCCAATATCTTCTATGCAGGATGTGGAAATCTTGCAAGCAGACCTGAACAAAATAACGGGGTGGGCAACTACATGGCAGATGAGGTTTAATGTAGAAAAATGTAAAGTAATGCACTTGGGGGCCAGTAACCAGAAAGCAAGCTACTCACTAGGGGGGGAACCTCTGGGTGAGTCTAGGATGGAAAGGGACCTGGGGGTACTGGTAGACAACAGGCTTGGAAGTGGCATGCAATGCCAAGCCGCTGCAAGCAAAGCCAACAGAATACTGGGTTGTATAAAAAAGGGGATTCACTCCAGAAATAAAGAGATTATTCTTCCACTCTACAAAACTCTGGTCCGGCCACATCTGGAGTATGCTGTCCAGTTCTGGGCACCGGTCCTCAGGAAGGATGTGCTGGAACTGGAGAAAGTCCAGAGAAGGGCAACAAAAATAATTAGGGGAATGGAGGACATCAGCTATGAGGAAAGACTACAAGCACTGAACTTATTCTCTCTGGAGAAGAGACGATTGAGGGGGGATATGATATCAATGTACAAATACTGTACTGGTGACCCAAGCATAAGGAACAAACTATTCAGAGTAAGGGAATACAATAAGACACGTGGCCACTCACTAAAACTTGAGGAAAGGCGGTTTAACCTTAAAGTGCGTAAGGGGTTCTTCACTGTAAGAGTAGTAAGGATGTGGAATTCTCTTCCGCAAGCAGTCGTATCAGCGGGGAGCCTTGATAGTTTCAAAAAACTATTGGATGGACACCTTAAAGACCACAACATACAGGGGTATACAATGTACGGTTAGCAAACACACACACACATCATAGGTTGAACTGGATGGACTTGTGTCTTTTTTCAGCCTCACTAACTATGTAACTATGTAACTATGTAACTATGTAGTATCCCAAAAGTGTTTTAATAATAAAGGATTTAAAACACTCACAAGAATTGCTTATCTGTTATTTGTAGATGTAGATCCTCCAAAGCTCTTCTTGCAGGACCGCTCTCATTCATTCCAACTGCTAGGGCAGGGAGATAGCTGCTTCAGGAACCTAGAGGAGACCCTGGAAGCCATGCTGACCAGCGTGGAACGCATGGCAAAAGTGACTTCACCGGAAGGATCAGAGGAACCAATTGGAAATAGGAAACACAAGGCTACGTACTCGGAGCAATCGGCTCCTTCTACAGGCCTGGTGAGCCGCAGGTGGTTCCATGCTTTTCTTTTTTATCCTCAACTATTATGGACTAGATACTGTTAAACGGATCATCCTTTCATAGTGTCTACAAACTATGGTGTATAAACATAAATTTTTTTTCTATTTCTACTATTAATGGCGGCTTTCAGTGACTTATAGCGAGGACTGTGATATTGCGGCGGACATTCTGACACTGACATTTTGACACTTTGTGGGAACCAGTGACACTAATATAGTGATCAGTGCTGAAAATATGCACTGTCGCTGTACTAATGGCACTGGCTGAGAAGGGGTTAAACATCTAGGGCGATCAAAGGGTTAAACGCGTGCCTAACCAGTGTTTTTGTGTACAATGTGTGGTGTTTTTAGTAAGAAATGTGCTGGATTTTATTTCCTGCTTTGCTGGGAAACAAAATCTACCATATCCGTGCAGACAGGACAGAGCTCTGCCTTGTTTACATAGGCAGAGCTCCGTCCTGTGTCTCTCCTCGTGGATCAACGGGTGCCAACAGACATCCATTGCTGGCACCCATTGATTGGCATCTGCTGTGACTAATTACTCTGACCCCCTCCCCCCCATGCAGAAGTGCAGTATAACATACATTTCACATCACGGCAGACTTTTGTACAAAAAGTCATCCCCTTCAGTGCTGCAATATCAGCGCTCCCCTCCGTCGCTGGTGCTTCCATCTTCTCCTGGAGTCTTCGGCCTTTTGACTGCCCAGTGTCAGGTAATGCAACTCCTGCACATGAGTTACTTTTTAATGAGAAACAATTGTGCTCAGGCTGACTGAGCTGCACATGCACAGCACAGTGTACAATTATAGAGAAAATCACTTATAGGCAGGTAGAGGGTGGCTCGCCTATGCAGAGGTTTTGCAGCCAGGCTATTTACAGCCTACAGGTATAGAATGATGAGGCTGAAGAGTGGATTGTAATGCGCCTGGAATGCTGCAGTGCAAGGGGCGTTTGTGTAAAATGTCCTTAAAGTAGAATTCCAGCTTCATCCTAACTACTCTTAAAACTGTTCCCTCCCCCTCATAACACCCATGCTAACTAACCTGTTTTTAAAAGATCAGTCCAGTATGGTCCAGTCACATGATCCTGCTCTCCTATGTTAGCCAGCGCTGCTGCAGGGGAGAGAAGGGAGCCATTGTAGCCTGAGATGACGTCACCGCTCCAGTCATAACTGGCCATTGTTGGAGCGCTCTCTCCTGCAGCAGTGCTAACTGACACGGGAGAACCAGAGTGGGCTTGAACAAAAGGTAAATATATGTATTTTTTTTTTTTTTTACATAGGTAAAGTGCCAAATATCAGGAGGCATCAGCCAGTTTAATAGAAATGGGCTGACATTCGGCTTGTGTATACAGCAGCCAGTCCAACAGAAACCGTCCGTTTTCTGTTGAATGGGGCATGATCGAAAAAAAGTCTGCCGATCAGAGCTTTTAGCTAATGGCTAAGAGCGCTAACCGGTGTTTTCTGGCGGGGGGGGGGGGGGTTGTCCCCCTGCCAGAACACAATAGCTCAGCGGGTAGATCGCTGTACTAACATTGGATAGTTAGTAGTACTTAGTACAGTGGCTCGGACCAGAGCTGTCATGTTTTTTTTTTTTTTCGTTTAGCCCACTGGGTTGTACGAAAAAAAAACAGATAGTGTTTACTAGGCTTTAGTTAAGAGTTAGGAGGGGGGAGGTGACAGTTATAAGACTAGTTAGGATGAAAATGAAATTCCACTTTAAAGGCGAGCTATTTCTTTATTTTTATACAGGATTTATATAGTGCCAACAGTTTGCGCAGCATTTTACAATACAACAACAACATTTAATACAAGAGGGTTAGGAGGACGCTGCTCCTGGAAGCTTGCAATCTAATAGGGAGGGGGGCCTTTAGGGCCTATTAAGAAGTTTTCTGTTCTCACTATTCTTGGCGTTCCCCAGCGGTTTTCATTTTCTTCCACTAGACTTTTCAGGCTCTGTTGCATTGTCCTGGAAGGCGTTGAGTGATGGAAATCAAGCAAAGGCCAAGTTCAACCTAATAAATGCACCCGCATTTACACAGTGGGGCTTGGCACCATGTCACGTGTTGGGCCCCTTTCAGACAGGGTGGACTCCGTCAAGCGTATCTGCCTGCTAATATGGGGATCTGTCCGCTGATTCCCTCTGAGCAGGCAGGTGACAGGTCTGTGGACATGGACACAGCCCACTGTCCACTATGGGGTGGTCAGATGGAAACTGACTACCTGTCAGTTTCCATCCAACTGTCATCCAATCTAATGCACAAGATGGATGGGGAACAAATCACACATGTCCCCTGACACCCGCCGCTCCATAGAGCGAAATGGATGGTCCGATCGTGTCCGCCTGGAAAACTCACATGTGGACCCGATCTGTCTGTCAGTGTGAAAGGGGCCTTACACACTAAATATTGATGTACCATGGAGTAAAAGGTAGACTTGGCCGATCATTTACTTCCAGGGCTTGTTCACTTGGAGTGTTTTGTTTCCAGCTGAGCTTGTTACAAAGGCGGGGCCCATAAAATTAAACTAACAAATGGTTCAGAAGACACTTCCACTTTCAGTATTCATGGCTTTAGCTCAAACTTCTATTTAACTATACCCATTCTTCCCTTATTGGGATCTCTCATCAGGGGGGATTTGGGCCACTGGCCCAAGTAACACAGGAGCTGGATGTGTTTGTGTAAGAGGTGCAGGCCGAATGAAATCAGAATGCCTATCTGCCACTTGGTCGGGTCAGGGGCTCAGGAAGTGCTAAAGTCCGAGGATCAGCATGATGACCAGGCAGCTAGCATTTTCAGAGAGATCAGCAGTTTTATTGTCTGTATTTCTCTGATCTTAGCTTGTTTAATCTAACCATATCTGGTTGTTGATTATAATACAGGTGAAAATACATTTATTCTGATTAATATAGTGTTAAATGAAATATTGTCTATGTGTGGAATCGATGATGTTTACAGATGATAACACTTTAACAGGAAGAAGTACATCCTTTAAAACTGTGATTACACCAAGCTACAGGGCATCTGACAGCACAAATAGCTTGATTGTTGTAGAACAGAATCCATTCTCTGTTCACTTCCCTTTTCTTCTGCAGCTAACAGCATTTTAGGTCAATTTATAAATCGTGTTTCTTTACTTCGTCTGTTGTTGAAAGCAGGAAGTGCTAATCGGCTGGTGAGAATGTCATGGTGCCACAAACCCTGCTCTGCACTGAGACCATGACCTTTCAGAACCTCCAAACCTTCAGGGATAAGTAGGTGACAATTGTCAGAGCTATGATTGAGGTGGGCTGACTTCTCAAACCATTTTCTTATTGTACATATACTTCATATTTTTTTCACTCTACTATAGCTGGTTAGTATGACTCTTTTTGGTTTACTTTTTGGCTTTAGATGGAATTGAAGCAGATTTCAGCAGTTAATGTATGTGGCAGCCACCAAGCCATGAATACCTTTACCCATTTAAATATGCAATATATCTGCCTACACACAATGAAGGCTGCTGCTATGTGGGTGACTTATTGGTTCATTGGGTAACCCTTGACATCAGTGATAATCAGGGCACATTGTTCTTAGGTCTACTGTAATATGTAAAATAGCCTCCCTCAGTACAATGTTCTTTCTGGTATTTGGGGGAATTATTTTATTGAAAATGTGATGCTGACAAGCAGACACTCTTAGTAGCTGTAGTTCTATAGATGTGGTTTCATTCTGAAGACTTAAAAATTACATTTTTTCCCTTTTTTTTATTTATATATCCTTTTCAATTGACACATTCAAATCTCGCTGTTCTTTAAGTATTATGATACCCATATCACAAGATGTCAATTACCCAACTGTTTGGGAAAAAAGTTGATTGGGGAGATTAGAAAACATCTTCCGGTTGCTTCTGACCCCCCACCTCTTCCCCAGTTAAAGTGGAATTTTAGCTTAAAAATGCAGACTTGTACAAATAAATAAATAAAAACATCTATACTCACCCTATGACCGCTGATTACTTCTCATAGTAGAGAGCGGTAACTGTCAGTCACAGCTCTCCCCTCTGCCTTTCCAACACTCACTGGAGCACCGAGCAGGAGAGGGGGTGGGCACAACTGGCTTTGGCATTCAGCCATGTGTTAAGAGCCGAAGCCAGTTAACAATTTAACAGCTGGGTGGATCCTGACAATATGGTTAGGATCCTTCCAGAGCCTGGAGGGGCTCTGTGATGTCAGCCAACAGTGAGTTTTAGCCTGCTGTCAGCTGATTCGGAGTCATAGGAGAGCAAATGTAAGTGCACTGCTGCGACCCAGAAAAGAAGTATGTCTAAAAACTTTTAGGAAAGCCATATCATGAGACTGTTCCCCTCCCCTGACAGCTCCCTTTTCTCATATCCACAATATAAGGGGGAGATGTTCTGTGGTCCAGCAGGGCTGGTAACACAGCTTTGCATTTCAGCGCAGCAGAGGCAGCATTGTCGGCTCATTACAAGAAGTTAGGAGCTGGAATTTCTTGCAGAATGAAAGGGTATTTTTCTGTACCTGCAGCATTTTCCTGTACCTGCAGCTGGGACAGTTCAGAGGCTATCCATTATGGAATATACTAGCCCTGACTGTCCCGGGGGTATTTTTATTGAAAAAAAACATTTCCGAGGCCGGAACTCCACTTTAATTGACACTCACACTCCCGCTGCTATCAATCTGCGGAGGGAGACCGCGACGAAAGATGCGGTTCTCATGCTTATAGCTGGATCTAATTAGGCTCAGGTAAGAATAAGAGGGGGCTGGGGGGATCCTGCATCAGAGAAGTTTTTCACCTCAATGCATAGAACCACTTTAAGATGTGGTAATACTTATTTGGGATTCCTTGGTAGAAGTAGATTCAACCTCTGATATAAAATAATCCAAGTATATGTAAAGATATCAGCAGCATGCAAAACATTACACAAATAAAATCACTTCTCAATTTATTACATAAAAGCCGAACTTGGCTATATCTGAGCACCACAAATTGAAAACGCTATTTAATTCTTTTTTAATATTCAAAGCAAACTCGCCCATCCATCCATTTCTCCATGCTTTATTTTGTTGGGAAATCACTTTTAAATCACCCCCCCCCCCCTCCCCCAGCATTTCTAGCTGTGCACATCTTGAGTAAGGGCTGATGATTCCTGTAGCATTTACCTCCTGAAATCCATCTGCCGGTAGATCATCTGCATGTAGGCAGGAGGGTGTGCTTAGCTGGAAAAGACCTTCCTCCCCTCCTCAAGATTAAAGAAAACAAAATTAGCCATATAGGCTTCTGGGATGTATGACATGATTGTGGCCTAGGCCAGAAACCAGGAAGCAACAAAAGAAATAAAAAAAAAAAAAAACACCACAAGGTTTAAATTAACTATAATATACCCTCCTCTTTATTTACTAATGCTAGCAGCATAAGGAATAAAAATAGCTAAAAGTATTTCAAAATGCTACTCATTCTGCATTTGTGTACATATTTCTAGAACAAGTTGAAGTTCCAAACTGCTGACTGGCGCAAAAAAGTTAGTTGTGTGTTCCTTCCATCCTGCAGGTCAGAGCCTACTAGTTTGGACTTTACCTCTAATGAATAATCCAGGACAGTACATCTGGAGGCCCATCAAAGGATTTTGTTTTTTGGTGGCTCTAAGAAACAAACCAATTGACTGAGTTTTGCATAATGTGAGTAGTATCTCTGTTACCGAGTGTAATTTGTTCATTTTAACCCCTTTTGTGATCACGTTCTAGCCGAGTGACATCTACAGCACAGGCTCCACCTTGGAAGGAGGCCGTCCTGATGTCCTCCCGTGCTCGCACTGCCTGCGCACCCCCTGGGTGCTCATCGGCAGCGATCTGTGGCAATCGATGGGTCCTTTGGATGCAGATGATCACAAGTAGGGGGTAAAGAGCCAATCATGACGACTCTTTACCGCGTGATAAACTGTGTCCAATCACAGCTGATCACAGATGTATACAGGATATGCAGGTTATTGGCAATCCTCTCCTCAAGCTGACAGGGTGGGAGGAGAGCCAAAAACTGACAAATCCACACGGGACATCTGCACTGACAAAACAGGGCACTGATCATCATTGTCCTGATTATAAGTGCCGCCTATCAGTACTACCCATCAGCGCACATTAGTGAAGAAGAAAAATGACTTCTTTACCAAATTTTTTAACCGAAACAAAGAAAACTTTTTTGCTGATTTAGCAAAAAATGAAAAACCCGAATGCTAAGCAGGGAATGAAACTACATCCCCAGTAAAAGCAGCACACAATACACACACACATACTTAATAGGCACATATTTAACCCCTCGATGTTAACCCCTTCCTGCCCAGTGTCTTTAGTACAGTGACCGTGCATATTATTAGCTCTGATCACTGAAATAAATGTCACTGCGGGAACTAACTGCCACTAACATCACCAAAGTGTCAGTGTAAGGTTGCCCAATGTTGATCCCGCTATTAGTCGCTGATCATGGCCATTACTAGTATAAAAATAAATACAAATTCCAGTATATATCCCATAGTTTGTAGAGGCTGTAATCTTCACGCAAACCAATCAATATACACTTATTGGGATTTTTTTTTTTTACCAAAAACATGTAGGGGAATACATATTGCCTAAATTTGTAAAGAGATTTTTTTTTTTTCTGGGGAATGTTTTATAGCAGAAAGTCAAAAATAAGTTGTTTTTTTTTTTTGGGTCTTTCTTCTTTTATAGAATAAAAAATAAAAGCCCGGAGGTGATCAAATACACTAAAAGAAAGCTTTATTTGTGTGAAAAAAAAAATTGAGGTTTCTCTTTCATTCATTGACGGACACACCTCCTCATCTTCTTGACTTCGTGGGTTATACTGGCCCCTATAGAAGTAGGACACTAGGTAGAAAATAACTTTACTATGCCTATGGGGCAGTCTCAGGGGGTATACTCCCACTCTCTCCTATATCTCCTATAGATAGTCAGTGGTAAGGACCTAGTTCCTTGCTGGGATCTCTGGTCCTGGCAATTTTTTTCTTTTTAAAGCGGAGCTCCGGCCACAGAATCGTTTTTTTTTGTTTTATCAATACCTCCCAAACTGTCACCCCGCCCCCCCCCCCTTCATACATCAACTAATCCTGTTTTTTACAGTATAATAATCGATTGGCAATTAGAAAATCTTACTTTATAAAAAGTCTCCCATCTTTGTCCGGGTTCCCCTGAAGCCGCTGTGTTACTGAATGCCCTGCTTCCTGGTTCGAGAAGGAGAGGAATTCTCGCGCATGCCCAGTACTATGCGATCGGCATAGTATAGGGATGCCTATCATCGTGTTTTTTCCTGTTTGGAAATAACGCGATGAGAGGAGCGGCCGGCTGCCTACGTCACTGCCCATTGCATCCTGGGAGCGACGAGTAAAAGCTCCCAGGACTCATTGCGGGACAGGAAGTGACGGCGCGTGCCGCGGAAGGAGGAAGTGGATGGAAAGGTGAGTATATTATCCTCTGTCATAAGGTAAGTAAAAAAAAAAAAACGCCGGGAATATCCAATTCTTGCTCAGGTAAGGATAAGGAAGCGGATGCCATAAAATCTAAAGGCATGATTTTGTGGCCAGAACTCCGCTTTAAATTGATTTTTTTTTTCCCTTGTTATTATTTTGTTCCTGTGTGATCTTTGAGCTGGAGTACGAGCGGGTCCCTGGTTTGGTGACTTCATTCTCTGGCACTTTGTCAGGACATGTTGTCTCCAGGGGTGTCCGGTATGGATTTAAGCGGACAATGCCATTGCCGGGACCTAGGTCAATCACCAGGGGGGCACGAGACGTGTCCTAGAGGCTCAGGAAGTAGCCGGCGTTCTAAGGTGGGCAGAATGATTAGTTCTAGCCCTCTCTGCTGTGCACATTCCAGGGGTGTAAAATTGGCAGGCGGATTACCTCAGTCGACAGACGTTGGACCCACGGGAAATGGTCATTTCATCCGGAGGGGTTTCATCAGTTGTGTCTCTGGTGGGGTACTGCCAAGGTGGATCTGTTGGCCTCTCACCAGAAAAGTGCAGAGGTTTGTGGCACAGTCTCTGGATCCTCTAGCCAACGCCACACACACATTGATGGCTCCTCGGAGTCTGTATCGTCTGATTTACGTTTTTCCTCCTCAAGCTTCTGCGCATGATCAAGGCAGAAGGGATTTCTGTCATCCTAGTGGCTCCAGACTGGCCTCGCCGGTCTTGGTACGCCGATCTGGTACGGCTGGTTGCCGATGCTCCTTGGAGACTTCCTCTCAGTGAAGATCTGTTGTCGCAAGGGCCAATCTTCCATCCTGCTTGGCTGTTGAAAGCCAGGTGCTGAAGGATAGAGGGTTGTCTGACTCGGTGATTCCTACGCTGGTAAAATCTACTTCTAGGAAGATTTACCATTGTACTTGGAAGACCTACATTGCATGGTGTGAATCCCTCAGGGTTCACACTTGCTCCTTTTTGGTAACTCTGATCTTGGCTTTCCTCCAACAAGGGGTAGAGCAGCGCCTGGCCTTAAGCACCATTAAGGGCCAGGTTTCAGCTTTGGCAGTTTTCTTTCAACATCCGTTGGCCACACACTTCTTGGTGCATGCCTTTCTCCAGGGAGTGAGACATTTGGCCGCCATTGCCCATTGTCCATTGCCACCATGGGACCTTAATTTGGTGTTATCAGTTCTCCAGAAGCCTCCCTTTTGAAAACATTCAGGAGGTTCCCCTGCTTACATTGTCCCAGAAGGTGGCCTTTTTGGTAGCTATTACTTCTGCGCGCAGGGTATCTGAGCTGGCAGCGCTGTCTTGTTCACCTTACTTGGTGGTTCACAGGGATAAGGTGGTTCTTAGTCCATGTCCGTTCTTTCCAAAGGTCATCCGATTTTAATTTGAATGGAGACATCGTGTTGCCCTCCCTGTGTCCCAGGCCTAAGCAACTTAAGAAAATTGCCTTGCATTCCCTGGATGTGGTTTGGGCAATAAGGATGTACCTGGCAGCTACTGAGTCTTTTAGAAAGTCGGACTCACTGTTTGTCTTCACAGATGGACCTCGCAAAGGGTTGGCTTCTTCTGCTGCCAACATTTCCAGATGGCTCAGGAAGACTGTCGTTCAGTCTTATTCCATTAAGGATCAGGTTCCTCCTTTCCCTGTTAAGGCACACTCTATTCGGGCGCTTAGTGCCTCCTGTGCCTTCCATCATCAGGCCTCAGTGGTGCAGGTCTGCAAGGCGGCTACCTTGTAGTCTGTGCACACGTTCACAAAATTTTATAAGGTGGATGTGTTCTGTGGATGCTTCCTTTTGGCCGCAAGGTTTTGCAGGCTGCTGTTTAGAGGACTTGAGGGTGTTTTAATTTTTTTCAGGTGGGCTTCAATTGTTTTATGGTTGAGCTCCAAGTTACCTGGTTGGCTTTTTTTCTTGCTGTTCCCACTGATGTTTGACACTGCTTCGGGACATCCCGCATAGTCAAGAAGATGAGGAGCTGTGTCTGTCAATGAACACAAGAGAAAATGGGATTTTTGACTTACCGTAAAATCAATTTCTCTGATGTTCATCAACAGACACAGCACCCACCCCTGTATGTAGTTGGGTTTTTCTCTTCTGACAATGCTTGTAACAAAACTGAGTAACTATAGCAGTGAGTGGGAGTATACCCCCTGGGACTGCCCATAGGCATAGTCAAGTTATTTTCTGCCTAGCGTCCTACTCCTGTAGGGGGCAGTATAACCCACATTGTCAAGAAGATGAGGAGCTGTGTCTGTCAATGAACATCAGAGAAATGGATTTTACAGCAAGTCAAAAATCCCACTTATTTTTGTTTGAGTACAGCATTGCATGATAGTGTAAGTATCAGTTAAAGTAGCGCAGTGCCACATAGAAAAAAAATGTCCTGGTCATGAGGGGGGTAAAACCTTCTGGAGCTGAAGTGGTTATTTAGTCCAGAATCTTTAAAGCTTGTTTAAACTATGAGACAAAAAGGGGGTGGAGAGCTGAAATAACACTCTGCAGAGCTCAGTGAGGAGAGCGCTGATTGGAGGGGAGGGATGGGACAGGACAGGGACCCCCATCACACAGCAACAGAGATGAAACAATCAGCTGGAGGTCCCTCCTCTGTCACCATTTTTCTCTTGGTGTCAGTAAAACTTGTCAGAAGGGATTCATGGTAATAGCAGAGGAATGAAGCAGCAGATAGAAATGACACTAAAGCCCCGTACACACGTACCGAATGTCGGCCGAACGATCGGCCGTCTTTTGTCCGGTGCTGTCCTGTCGGTTGAAAAGTGATAAAGACTGCACACGAATTTTGTCGGCCAACAACAGCTGACTGCAGAAGTGATGCCATGTGATGGTTAACTTTCCGTGTGTTTTTTCTTCTCTGAGCATGCCCAGTCTTGCTCATCTGCTGTTAGTCGGCTGAATTCTGTACTGACTGGCAAACCATCGGCCGTTCTGGTGACGGCCAACAAAAATTTTATAGCCTGCACACCCGATTCTGTTCGGCCGAAAAGTCGCAGTCGATTGTCGGAAGCATCATACTAACAAGCCGACAATCGGCCGATCGTTCGACGGCCGACAATCGCTACGTGTGTACGGGCCTTTAGTGCTCATAAAGTGCTACTAAACCAGGAGCCTGCATTCACTATATCTGGTCTCCCACAGTGTACAAAAAGTGGAAATGCAGATATTTTAGTAAATACAAATGGCTAAATACCTTTCCCCTTCAGCAGGTTAGGTTCCACAGTGAGTATAACAAGCATGCTTTACTCCATATAAAGACTGATTTTACTGTTGTGGGTTTCATAACACTTTAAATGAGACAAGTACACACTATAGAGGGATATGCTTTGTTCATATTTCATGTCTGAGGTTTACAACCGCTTTACATAATCCACCCTAGCAGGGGGATTGTTGGTTTTTTCAACTTTCTTTAAGATCCCAAGGTGTTCAGACAAAGTAGCAGTTGGAGGGCTGAGACAAACCCTTTAACACTAGCAGGTGTCTTTACAATGATTCGCTTTTACTTATGTAAAACCTTTATCCCAAAAGGAAAAAAAGTTTGGTGTAACTGCTTATAAAGTGTTAGCTGGAGTTTGGCTTGAACTGCTTGCTGCCGCGTGTGTGTGTGTGTGTGTATGTGGTCTCAGCAGCAAGTGGTTATACCAGGATTGTGGCTGCAGCTGCCTTTGGATAATTTTAGGCACCGTAGTTTGTCACCATTTCACAGGTGCGTGCAATTTTAAATCCTGACATGTTTGGTATCTATTTACCCGACACAACATCCCTGCAGGGGGAGCCATCCTGGCCAGGAGAACACAATGATTATTGCGAGCAGCTACAGTGACTAGTAATAATCGCATTACAAATCTGACAGGCTGGTTGTAACAAAGAAATGGCCCCTGCCCCCATCTATAACTGGCCTTCACAGCAAGGAGCACATGGAAGGGCAAACACATGAAAGACTAAACCAGAGAAAGTTCCCAGCTCAACTCACCAACCAGTCCGCTTACCAACCGAATTAACCTGTCTAACAATATGCATT
Organism: Pelophylax lessonae; assembly: GCF_965119305.1. Taxonomy (NCBI): domain Eukaryota; kingdom Metazoa; phylum Chordata; class Amphibia; order Anura; family Ranidae; genus Pelophylax; species Pelophylax lessonae. Next base: position 445,876,754 of record NC_138772.1, on the reverse strand, counting down.
TGTAGCAGCATTTCCAGGCATTGGGCCTGCCACGGTCACCGGTGACACCTTCAGCCCATTTAAGCTGAATACCCAAGTGTGAGATTTGAGTCAAAGACCAGTCTGGCATCTTTGTTTTGTTTATTTGATATTGGGGATGGGAGAAGGGAATGAGTGGGATACTCCTCTGGCTCAACTAGGTGCAAAACGGGACACTTAAAGAAAAATGCCTTTCAGCGCTGTCTTGACGCCAGCTGGGTGCTGACCAATGCTTGCTGACGCTTGAAAAACGCTGACTTGCTGAACTATACTTGAAACTGACTTCTGACACTCTGGTTAGCGCAAAAGTCCTGAACACTGCTAACTCCAGTCCTGCCTGACTGAGGTAGCCTCTGTATACTGCTTCTGCAACTCTCAATACTGCACACTGAACACTTCAGGGCCCAACTGCTGGCTCCCCCTCTACACTTCCGCATCCACACACTGGCACCCCCTCTACACTTCCACATCCACACACTGGCACCCCCTCTACACTTCCGCATCCACACACTGGCACCCCCTCTACACTTCCGCATCCACACACTGGCACCCCCTCTACACTTCCGCATCCACACACTGGCACCCTCTCTACACTACCGCATCCACACACTGGCACCCCCTCTACACTTCCGCATCCACACACTGGCACCCCCTCTACACTTCCACATCCACACACTGGCACCCCCTCTACACTTCCGCATCCACACACTGGCACCCCCTCTACACTACCGCATCCACACACTGGCACCCCCTCTACACTACCGCATCCACACACTGGCACCCCCTCTACACTACCGCATCCACACACTGGCATCCCCTCTACACTTCCGCATCCACACACTGGCACCCCCTCTACACTTCCGCATCCACACACTGGCACCCCCTCTACACTTCCGCATCCACACACTGGCACCCCCTCTACACTTCCGCATCCACACACTGGCACCCCCTCTACACTACCGCATCCACACACTGGCACCCCCTCTACACTACCGCATCCACACACTGGCACCCCCTCTACACTACCGCATCCACACACTGGCACCCCCTCTACACTACCGCATCCACACACTGGCATCCCCTCTACACTACCGCATCCACACACTGGCACCCCCTCTACACTTCTGCATCCACACACTGGCACCCCCTCTACACTTCCGCATCCACACACTGGCACCCCCTCTACACTTCCGCATCCACACACTGGCACCCCCTCTACACTACCGCATCCACACACTGGCACCCCTTTACTCTTCAGGGTCCACACACTGGCACCCACTGGTACACTTCAGGGCCCAAACTCTGGCACCCCCATTACACTTCAGGGTCAACACTGGCACCCCCTTATACACTTGCTTCCTGCACCGTCTAGCTAGCTCCTGGATCCCTCTGACCTTCCCGGGAATGGTCCCCTCTCACTAGGCAGACCCCCAGGGGCAGTTTGCAGTACTCACGAACTGGGAATGCTTTCCTGAAACTGGACCCCTCTCCGCTGGTCCTCGGGACACACCGGATCCTCTCTGCAGCTCAGCTCAGCCCTTTATCCCCTCAGACAAGCCGGCTGGGACACCCAATTACTCTGACAGGAGGAGAGACAGCCGTACTCTCCCTCCCGGGACTCTGCTTCCCACCCAAGACGCTGCGTCATGCGCTCCCCTCAAACTTATACCCACTCCCAGAATACTGTGCGGCAGAATGGGGTAGATACAGGCCTGAGTGAACCATTGGCTGGGTTTCCTCCACTGCCCAATGAGAACCCTCTCATTAAGTACAGTGTCAACAGCCACACCTGGGAGACATCATGGCCCTGCTGTTAAGCAGACAAGGACCACTATGCTTCACCTAGCCACTACCTTGTAGGGTGCTACACATTAAAAACAGGGGTTTAGTTAGCACACATTTGCAAACGCATGCGTAAGCTGCAAGGCCCCTTCATGGTACCCTGTATTACCTGCAGTCATAATCCTTCTAAATTTATGAGTCTCCACAATGGAAGCACATGTATTCTAATGGATAAATAAGGGGCAGGTAGACCTGGAGGTAGCCCATCCCTCCATAAAGGCGCAGGGGCAGGCTGGTTGTACCCAAACTGATGGATCTACTTGGGGTAAGGTCACCCTGCACATACATGGTTGGAATCTTGGCTTGTCCCTGCTGAATGGCCAGCTGTGAATGGGGCCCTAACTCACTGAAAGCAGAACTTTTTTTTTTTAAATATAGATTTCTTGTAGATGGGGTGAGGAAGTATTATCAGGAAAACTGGACAGTGGTCCGTCCGGGGATTTCCCTTAGGATGATGACATTATTACCAGACAGGAAGTGAGGGGAAATCAGTAATGGGGACACAGGCAGAATATCTCTGATTGTTCTATCCTTTATCTAGTGTCACAATGAAAGTGATTTCTGCACGGCAGGGTGTTGGATCTCCTCATCCACAGTGCTATATCAGACCCACTGAGACTGGGGCAGTGGGCATGGTAGCCAATCAGCTTCTAGCTTTCATTTTCGAAGCTTGACGGATCAAGGTGAAGGTAGAAGCTGACTGGTTGTCTCTCCCCCCGAATGTCATGTAGTTAGGACTTATTATTGGGGGGGGGGGGGGCGGTTATACATCAGCCCCCCTGTTGTGGATGTGCGATGTGGTGGCAGCCATGGGGTGCATTGGGTGAAGGAGGGGGCGGATTAGTTGCATAATAGGCCGTCATTGTGGGAGCTCCTCCCCCCGGAGAGGAGACTGTAAATAAGAGAAGCTGCTCGGAGCGGACTCCGGAGAGTGATCTGTGTGCATAGTAAACACAGGGGGCGCCGCCAGCCAATAGGGCGGCTGTCAGGGAGGGGGCGGGCTCTAGGCTGGTTGACACGGAGGGAGGGGGCGTGTCCGGGTGACATGGGAAGGAAGACGGAGTCCAGCAGCTGATCACGTTTTCAGAGCCGCTTCCTATCGCTGGATCCAGAGAAGGAGGAGGGGAGGAGGAGAACTGGATGTTGTTCCCAGGGAGATGATCCCCGGCACGGATTTCGGCTGAGTGTGATGCCCGGACCTGATCGGAGGTAATCCGGAAACTTTTCCGCTCTGCTGCTGAGTAAGCAGATCGTGCCGTGCAGCTTCACCAACATGGAGCCTCGGCGGGGGTGTTACTGACCTTGCTCGGGGTTTGCCCTTTGACCTCCCCCCCCCGGGGTGAGAGAGCGGTGACCGGGGATCACACATCCCGGGGTCTCTCCTCTACACCCGGAGGAGGGATAGAGACATGATCGGGGGGGGGGGGGGGGGGGACACAAAACATCCTCCGAGCCCAACACAGGAAACACAACTTCTCCCTCTGTGTCATCACCGCCCAGCATTGCGCCTGGCCAATAGAAGGAGGGGGTCCGGTCCAGGGGCTTAGTGTAAGGTCCAATAGGTTAGTGCCTCATCCTGTCCAATAGGAGGGCATGTGATCCAATGTGTTGGAGGACTGGCCAATAGTAGGGTGTCTTGTTGCCCTGGTAACAGGGAAGTATTTATACTGTGTGAAGTATTCCTCTGTACAGTGTAAACACATCTAGAAATGTCACTTCCACTGCTCTGCTTCTCTTTTAATGCTGCTGACAGTGGTTGAGGTGGAGCGTTCGGTTAAGGGGGGCGGTGGTTGAGGTGGAGCGTTCGGTTAAGGGGGGCGGTGGTTGAGGTGGAGCGTTCGGTTAAGGGGGGCGGTGGTTGAGCGTTCAGTTAAGTGGATGGTGGTTAAGGGGGCGGTTGTTGAGGTGGAGCGTTGGGTTAAGGGGTTGAGGTGGAGCGTTCGGTTAAGGGGGACGTTGGTTGAGGTGGAGCGTTGGGTTAAGGGGGCGGAGGTTGAGGTGGAGCGTTGGGTTAAGGGGGCGGAGGTTGAGGTGGAGCGTTGGGTTAAGGGGGGACGGTTGTTGAGGTGGAGCGTTGGGTTAAGGGGGGACGGTTGTTGAGGTGGAGCGTTGGGTTAAGGGGGGACGGTTGTTGATGTGGAGCGTTCAGTTAGGTGGAACGTTGGGTTAAGGGGGACAGTTGTTGAGGTGGAGCATTCGGTTAAGGGGACGTTGGTTGAGGTGGAGTGTTCGGTTAAGGGGGACGGTTGTTGAGGTGGAGTGTTCGGTTAAGGGGGACGGTTGTTGAGGTGGAGCGTTCGGTTAAGGGGGACGGTTATTGAGGTGGAGCGTTCGGTTAAGGGGACGGTTATTGAGGTGGAGCGTTCGGTTAAGGGGGACGTTGGTTGAGGTGGAGCGTTCGGTTAAGGGGGACATTGGTTGAGGTGGAGCGTTCGGTTAAGGGGGACGTTGGTTGAGGTGGAGCGTTCGGTTAAGGGGGACGGTTATTGAGGTGGAGCGTTCGGTTAAGGGGGATGGTTGTTGAGGTGGAGCGTTCGGTTAAGGGGGACAGTTGTTGAGGTGAAGCATTTGGCTAAGGGGGATGGTTGTTGAGGTGGAGCGTTCGGTTAAGGGGGACGGTTATTGAGGTGGAGCGTTCGGTTAAGGGGACGGTTGTTGAGGTGGAGCGTTCGGTTAAGGGGGACGGTTATTGAGGTGGAGCGTTCGGTTAAGGGGACGGTTGTTGAGGTGGAGCGTTCGGTTAAGGGGGACGTTGGTTGAGGTGGAGCGTTCGGTTAAGGGGGACGTTGGTTGAGGTGGAGCGTTCGGTTAAGGGGGACGTTGGTTGAGGTGGAGCGTTCGGTTAAGGGGGATGTTGGTTGAGGTGGAGCGTTCGGTTAAGGGGGACGTTGGTTGAGGTGGAGCGTTCGGTTAAGGGGGACAGTTGTTGAGGTGAAGCATTTGGCTAAGGGGGATGGTTGTTGAGGTGGAGCGTTCGGTTAAGGGGGTAGTTGTCGAGGTTGAGCTTTTACTTAAGCAGACGCTCAGCTGGTTTTCTTTATGGAACCGGAATAACCAGTTTGTCCCCTCCCCCTCCATTAATGATGCCATAGTTTAATGATGATGGTCATGGCCTTCCCATAGTAATTATGCTCATGGAATGTCAGTTCAGTGCAATGTTCAGCAGTGCCGGTGATCAGGGGAGGATGTCCTTTATTCGGTACCTGTCCTGTGTACATGGGGGGGGGGGGGGGTTTGATTCCTATACCAGACACCTGTCCTGTCCTCTGGTGATGAGTGGGGGTCCTATACTAGAGCTCTGTCCTGTGGTGATGGGGGAGGGGGCAGTGGTCAATTACCAGACAACTGTCCTTTATGTGTTGAAGTGGGGGTTGTCTTGTGTTAGTTACCTGTCCATTTCAGGAGGTCTGTATGAGATACCTGTCCTATGGGGATTTGGTGGAGGGATCTGTATCATATCTGTCTTGTGATTTGGGGGGTACTCTGTTTATTATACCTGTCTTGTGGTTATTCAGGGGGATCTGTGTCCTATACTGATCTTGTTGTGGTTGGGGGGAGGATGCCTATATCATTTAACTTTCCTGTGATTAATGGGGGGGGTGCCTGTATACTATACCTGTCTTGTTGTGATTAGTGGCGGAGGGTCTATATAGTTTACCTGTCTTGTTGTTATTGGGGGGGAGGGGGTCTGTATCATTTTCCGGTCTTATGGGGGGGGTGGTCTGTATTATTTACCTGTCTTGTGGTGATGGGGGGGGGGGTGGTCTGTATTATTTACCTGTCTTGTGGTGATGGGGGGGGGGGGGTGGTCTGTATTATTTACCTGTCTTGTGGTGATGGGGGGGGGTGGTCTGTATTATTTACCTGTCTTGTGGTGATGGGGGGGGGGGGTGGTCTGTATTATTTACCTGTCTTGTGGTGATGGGGGGGGGGGTGGTCTGTATTATTTACCTGTCTTGTGGTGATGGGGGGGGGGGGGTGGTCTGTATTATTTACCTGTCTTGTGGTGATGGGGGGGGGGGTGGTCTGTATTATTTACCTGTCTTGTGGTGATGGGGGGGGGGGTGGTCTGTATTATTTACCTGTCTTGTGGTGATGGGGGGGGGTGGTCTGTATTATTTACCTGTCTTGTGGTAATGGGGGGTGCACATGTAATCAATAATGACACCAGCCATTGGATGGTGTGACAGTTTGGTTGAGGTCACATCCAATGTGACAGTTGGCTATCCTGGCATGTGCCGGAATGTAACAGTTTTTTTGAAACTTTAGATTAATCATCACATGTGCCAGTGACTGTGGTCACCAGGACAAATAAGAGGGTGAATCACTTTAAGGGAACACAGCAATACAAATCCATCAGGGGTTCTAACTGGACCCTACTCAATGCAAAACTAAACAAAAACGTTTCTGTAGATGCGCCTCCCCTAGAGCTTTAAGGCAATAATAATACGCTTGTATGCACAGCATATGGGAGTCACAGCCTATATTGAATCATTTTTTAAGTTTCTGGTGCAGCTCTGCATAGGATCCAATCAGCTTTTAGGTTTGTTTTTTTTTTTTTTTTTTAAGCTTAATTGAAAAAGCTGAAGTTAGCAGCTGATTGGCTACCCTGCACTCTCCGGTTTAGTAAATCATCCCCTAGTTGTCTATCCTGGAGTTCAGCTTTAAGTAATTTCTAAAAATCTTGTGTCCTCTTCTCAGTCATGTTGTGGGCGGCCATTTATCAGCTGATCATGTGTTCATCCTATTTACTAGAAGTCTGTGTATCACGTTTCAGTGATGTCACTGGCACATGAAGCAGTGATTGGCTGAATATTCAGGACAAGCTGTGGCAGGATATGGTTCCTCTATAGTGAGTAGTCACTGGTAGCATGAAGAGGACCTGTATTTGGTGACACTTGTCCTCCTCTATAGGCAGCACACATGACGCAGTGTTATCTGCTGCTTTTCTAGTTTTCAGCACTCTGTTAGCAGCGGTTACTTTGTGCTGAGTATGCAGTGACCTCCAAATAACCCCGTATTATACTCTGATTCCATTGCTTGTTCTGTTATTAGCTCACAGTTGCAAGGCTCTGTTATTAAAACCAGCGTGGAGTAAATTTAATATATATATATATATATATATATATATATATATATATATATATGAAAGCAGTATTGGCAGTTGTTGGTTCACACTGTGTTGCCATCTCAGTTAGGAGGGTCTCCTGGGGGGTGAAATTGTATACGAAGGTGAGAAAAAAAAATAATAAATTTTTATAATAAATATATCTATATCCTCAGTTTTGTCCTAATTCTTGCAGCTGTGGTCATGCACAGTTTAGAAATTTCTTAACACGTGGGACATGTATTCTGCTTTTAACATGGGCAGCAAGTGCAGGTCAAACCGTGGCAGTTAAGCCCCGAACACACGTTCAGATAATCGGACGACTTATCGTGCGCATTTTGTTGCATGATACTAACATCAGATTCAACAATGCGTACAAGCCGTATGATTTTTGTTGTACGATTCCAGAAAAGCTTCCTGGTTGCTTAGCTAGGTATCAGATGGTGCAAAACAAAAACAATGGCAGCCAGGCTTTTTCCGTGCTATTTTAGTGTTTCTGATCATGCGTGGTCTTTGTCGATCGATTTTTAGCGGACGCATACTGTACTGATGAAACGATTGTCGTTCGCTAGGCTATCGTACGACAGAAGTTTTCCTGTTTGTCCCTTTGGATTTTGTTGGATTAACTGTCGTGATCGGCTGTCGAAAGCTGTGTACTAACGATCAGATTATTGTGCGATCAAGTCGAAAGCGAGTTTTATCGTACGATTATCGGAACGTGTGTACAGGGCATTAGTGTATAAGCAGCCAAAATTGTTTTTGGATAGAAAAATTCCTCCCAGTTTAACTTTTTTGCTGTCTTTTAAGTAGAACTATAGGCAAAACTTTTATTTTTTTCAGTAAGGGAGGGTTATAATAACCCCTGTCAAAATTATCCCCCCCCCCCTCTATGTCCCATTGTATAGATTTACCATAACCAAACAGGAAGTGAGAGGAAATCCCTGAAAATTAAAGAGGAAGTAAACCCTCCTCAGGAAGTTGTACCTATAGGTAAGCCTATATTAAGGCTTACCTATAGGTACTGTAAATATCTCCTAAACATGTACCGTTTAGGAGATATTTACCTTTAATGCAGCCAGTGACGTCACTGGCGCATGCGCTCTGAAGGAATGGCAGATCGTGCCGTTCCTTCAGAGCCCCGTGCCGTGACCGTCGGCTCCCGCGCGCGTGCGCGGGAGTGACGTCACGGCGGCTCCGGCCAATCAGATGGCCGGATGCCGCGATCCCGGAAGATACAGGTAAGCGGACGGCACGGCGGGGGCTCGTTCTAAGGTAAGTATTTCATAATGAGCTAGTATGCGATGCATACTAGCTCATTATGGGTTTCTCTTTCAGGATGTAAAGAAGAGAAAAAAAATTTTCTCGGTGTACAACCTCTTTAAGGGAATTCCTTGGGGACCCTCAGGTCACCAGAATTAGTGTTCCCATTGGAAGATCTCCCTCTATTGCTTTTTTTGGGGGATTTTCTTTTACTTTCACTTTCAATGATAATGGTAAACAGGACAAATGGAGAGGGTGAATCTCCCTAACAGGGACACAGACAGCAATCAAAACTAAAGGTTTTTTTAATCTTTCCACTCTATCCAAAACTTAAAAAAAAAATTGCCTTTTAGTTATACTTTAAATCAGCCTTTCTGAACACAGAGGAACCTTTGAAATAAATTTCTGGTCTCGGGGAACCCCTGCTAAAAATTAAAAATCTACAACTCATGACACATTAGCGTGACAGTCAATGGGAAGATTGCTCCTTACTCTTGTCATCATTGGGAAGAATTACCCCCTTACAGATAGCTAAAAGGAATAATGGTGTTATTGGGAACCCTAGCAACCTCAGGAGGAACCCTGGTTGAGAAACCCTGATTTAAATCCTGCTGGAGAGAGTGTTCCCTTCACTTCCTGAGCAGTGGATGCACCAGGAAGTGAAAGGAACTCTCCCTAAATATTGGCTTATTTATCTTCACCTCTTGTTCTGGTCACATTTTAATATTGCCCTCACTTTGTCTTGTGGACATCAGGACATATAGAGGGGTGAATCCCTTCAGCAGGGAAATGCTTGACAAAAAAATTCTTGGGAGTTGAAGGCTCTAGCTAGGAGAAGGCAAGTAGGTAATTTTTAGCCATGCGACTAATGGATTATTCTTTTTTTATAATTAATGTAGTTGGTCTATTTATTGTTTTGGATAAAAACCTTTAAGAATTTTCAGTGTTACTTAAGTTATGTAAAGTTAAAAAAAAAAAAAAGACAATTCTTCAATATCTGTATGCAGTGGTAAATAAAAAAAAAAAAAAAGCTATATGATTGGGGCACAAAATAGTTAATCCACTATTCCACTGAGAATAGAACAGAAGGTGTGTGTATATGTATATGTATGTATGTATGTATATATATATATATATATATATATATATATATATATATATATATATATATATATATATATATATATATATATATATATATATATATATATAATTTGTGACAATACTTACCGACACTGGGAGTGAAAGACGGATACTTTATGGTTTGGATGAATTCAAATGGGAGAGTAATATTTGTCAACAATATCTCTAAAGAAATATGAAGATTTAATCCCACTTTATACTGTGAGACATATAGCTTGTTGCCATGACATCTGTGACCCCCTAAATAACCATAGCAATACGTAGATGTGTATTCCATGTACTTCAATGTAGGAGACGGACAGATTGTCATTGCCAGTTTTTCTATTGGGGTGGGATGTGGATTGTTAAGTCTGCCTATCCCATTGTTAAATGTTAATGACTTGACATTGTTCTGTCCAGATGGCTAGATAATTCAGGTTAATTCTGCTTCTGTATATAATTTCATCTGCATAGGATAATGTAATCAGGCAGAGGGGAGGGATTGTGTACACTGCATGGAAGTGTAAAATTTGGTTTTATTTCGATTGTGCATTTCATGTCCTATTCCTCTCAAGGTCCACCTGGGCGGTAACCTTGTGGGGGAAAACTGTATAAAAGATCAGCTGTATTAAACCTAGAGTTCTACTTCACCCTCAATCTAGAGTCCTGTTTCTTATTGGGGGAATCTACTACAAGGGATTGCTATGCTCTTCATACTCCCTTGAATAATCACAAAGCTCTTGTAAGAGCTTGTTCCTGTTCCTGCTTTTCCCTCTGGGGAAAGAGAGGTTCACCCACTGGAACCTGGAGCCTTGTCCATAGGTCCAGGGTGGGTAGGAGACGGTGAGACCCTAACCAATCTGCGGCGGTTTGTTGTGTCTGGTGGAGTGCTTGGAGCCCTCGGGAAGCACTAGGAGCATCAGTCAATGGAGGTACACAGTCGGGAGTGCCAGTTGATCCGTTACATATATATTTATATACACACATCTCTTCTCTATATTTCAGAGAGAGATATACTTGTATATTAATCCTATCTATCTGTGTGTGTGTATAAAAAAAAAAATATATATATATATATATACTATTAGAGGTTTAATCTGGCACATATCATCAGACTCTGAGAACAACATTTTTATTTAATAGGAGAAAAATGTAAAAAGATCTAAAATGCTGTTTTGCAGGTTTTAAGACCAGATTATATCATACTATTATGCATAACAGGCGTCCTTGTCATAGGCAGGTAGCTTCCCCGCACCTGCTGTCACTTATGCTGGCCATACACAAACACATTTTTCATTAGTGGGGTCAGTTTAACGTTTGTTTTCAACCACAGCGACAGGAAAGTTGGAAAATGGAAAACTTTTCTCGATTTGAAATTTTTTTTCGAACAGTGTATGTTGTTTTCATTCACAAATGACATTAATTTTAAAATTGAATTTAAAAAAAATTAGAAATTTTTGAACGACATTCGACCATTCATTGAATGTACAAAGAATTTAAATACAAATGTTCTCGTCCAAAAATCGATACATGTATGGCCAGCGTAAGACATTTTAGTAGCAACTGAATGCTTTTTTGCTATTTTTTTTTTTTTTATCCTCTATCATGATAGGTTTTAAAGAATTAAAAAATGAGCTAATCACCACTATAAGGGGTTAATTTTATACAGTAAAACAGTGAAAGTAATATATACATATAACATATACTGTATATAATAATAATAAATATACCCAGAAGTAGGATATACAGGATATTTTACCTAAGATTTAGACCTGAATTTGTATGGCGGGGAATATAAATCTTTTATATTAAAGTAGTACTAAAGGCCTTTTTTGCATGGATTTAATCATTTTAATTATAATGCACAATACTGGTAAATGTTTACTTTAATTGTAATTCTAATGCCTTATATTACCTCCAGTCTATCAGTTCCTCTGTGCGTTTTTTGATGCTGATCTTCCCTGCACAGAGCCCTAAGACCCGGCTCACACTGCCACGGCAAGTCGCCTGACAAGTCGTGCTCCATTCTGTGCAATGGAACCGTTCTAATCAGAGCGACTCAAGTCACTCCGACTTAGAAAAAGGTTCCTGCACTACTTCGGGGCGACATCGGAACGGCTTGCATTGACTTCTATTATAGAAGTCGTTTCCAAGCCACGATGAAGTCGTGCTGCACGGGGCGGCTCAAAGTCGGGGAAGTATTAAAGTATAAAGGGGTAAGAAAACATTGGTGCTTTCTGTTATACATTATAACCTATAGCGTATACCAGATAACCTATAACGATGGGTCTTGTATGAATGCCATGACAAGGCTAATCTTTAAGGTAAGGGTATTGTCCATCATCCCTAGACACACTATCTGGTGAACATGCATTTCAGTCAGTCAGCTGATAATGTTTACTGGTTCTTTCAGTTTACATACTAGAAAATGAGTTGTAGAAATTGCAGAAAAGTAATCGCTTATGGTAGGTTTGTGTTGCAGGATTTTGCTGACTGTTCTCATTTTCTTTTACCCTTCAGTTGCTGATATGTGTTCAAGATGAGTGGAATTGGAGATAATCCCTCGGACCCTTCCAGGGTGGAGCAGCGGAAGAGGAAGGAGAGCCCAGATCAGCTTGGTCCCAGGTAAATTATTACTTTTGTTACAGACCACATTTTAACCACCTTAGCCCCGGAGGATTTTGCTGCTTAATGACCAGGCCCTATTTTGCGATTCGGCACTGCGTTACTTTAACGGACCATTGCGTGGTCGTGTGACGCTGTACCCAAATAAAATTGACGACTTTCCCCCCCCCCCCCCCCCACAAATAGAGCTCTTTTTTTTTTTTTTTTTGTGGTATTTGATCACATTCTGCTATATAATATTCCCAAAAAAAAAATGGAAAAATCAAAATTTAATATTTTAGGCCAATTTGTTTTCTGTTACATATTTTTGGTAAAAAAAAATCACAATAAGCATATTTTGATTGGTTTGCACAAAAGTTATTGCAACTACTAACTACGGGAAAGATTTATGTCATTTTTATTGTGGTGCGCGGGACTGCGACATTGCGGCGGACAGGTCGGACCCCTAACTGACATTTTTGACACTTTTGGGGTACCAGGGACATTACTACAGTAATCAGTGCTAAAAATATGCACTTACTGTAATAATGCCATTGGCAGGGAAGGGGTTAATAATATTAGTGATCAAGGGGTTAAATGTAAGCCTAGGGGAGTGATTCTAACTGGGGGGGGGGGGGGGGGGTGTGGGCTTGTGAGATCATAAGAGACGTGATCCTATATAGCAGGATCACATAGCCTCTGTGATCACTTCAGGGAGAATGACGGATGGCTGTGTTAACATCAGCCGTCCGTCCTTCTCTGTCAGCGGGGGGGGGGGGGTGAGATTGCGAGTGGCCGGCGGCCATGGGAGCCGCCTGTCACGCGTACTGGTTCCCCGGCTGACGAGCGGGAGCGTGCCCCCTAGAGTCTACTGAGCGAGCGACGTAGTACTACGTCGGTTTGCCCAGGAGCTGCCGCAGTAAATCTGCGGTGGGCGGTCATCAAGTGGTTAATGTGACCAGTTTAGCCAAAGAATACATCACTTTGAATTTGTATGTAGTTATGGAATGATATGTCTGCTGTACTGACTCAAAGTAGATCTTCACATTGTGCATTTGCCAAGTCTGTGTTTTATAGTGTATTTAGTTGAGGTGACATAGTTGTGTTGATCAAAATGGAAAGGTAAACTGGACATATGTTCAGTGTATAAAAGAGAAGTGTGGCCAAAGCTATTTTGGATATTCTCTTGTGGATCACAGGAGCACATTTACAGTGGGTATAAAAAAGAATTGCCCCCTCTAAAATAATCACATATTGTTGCTTTGCAGCCTGAAATGAAGACAGACAGTTTGTTTTACCCAGCTGTATTTACTCCGTGCAACCTATATTGCCAAAATGAAAGCTATAACCACATATCAGAAAAAAACCAAAAAAAAATTCTAAAACAGAATCTCAAACTAGGAAAAAAATAACCCCCCCTCCCTCCTAAAAAGGACTTGTAAACTCAATCAGATGTAGCTAAGCACACACACAGCCATTTGACTATCAACTCTGATCAGCTGCGGTCATTTTGCTTAGCTCAGCATGAAAAGAGATTTTCTGGAGCATTGCTGCAACTGTAGCAAACAATCACTTATGTGTGGCAAGGAACTGTGAAAAAATCTCTGGGATAAAGTTTTGGACAGGCACAAGTTAGGAGATGGATAAAAAATCAAATGCTTTATCAATGCCCAGAAGCACAGTGAATTCTATTAAGCAATGGAAGGTATTTGGTACAACACTGACTCTCCCTGGATCGGGACGTCGCTCCAATTTGGATGAAAGAGCCAGGAGGAAACTTAGCCCCACCAGACGGGGGCTTGCCTGCGAGTTCGCATACAACCAGGTCTCAGCCCAAGTTGCAGTGTTCCTCCATTTAGATGGTGAGGGGACCTGTTTGATGCGGTGCCTACCTGGTTCCTGATATGGTGAGTAGCTGCCCCCCCTCCCCTTGGAGGGTTTGGGGTGAACGTGGGCCCTTCCATGGGACGGTCAGGCCCCCGGGTTCCCCTCCTTACCGTCGGGCACCCCCCCTTCATCTGTCTTCCCATCCTACCCCACCTCCCATCTCTGGTTTATGTGGGGTGGGGAAGTCTGGTGGGGTCCTCTCCCTCTCTACTGAGGATCGATTGATGCTCTGTGACTGGCAACCGAGTGGGCTGCCAGAGCGTTGGGGGTTGTCCCTTAGCAGTGTGTTACATTTTTTTGTGGGGTCCCCCTGGTGACTCATGGGGTCTTTGGAGCACAACTTCCCAGCCCTCCGGGTTCCATCCATCAATCGATGCACTGACCGCAGTCCTGGAATCCTTTTTGTCTGGGTAGAGGTGGCTTTTGGGGGATGGGCTGGCATAAAGCACCTCCCTCCTTCCCCTGCCTCATCTGTCTCATCAGATCCTTAATCTGATTTGGCTGCCGCAGACGTGGGTCAGACTGCTGGGTCGTGCTCCCTGAATCCTCAGATAGTGAGGACGATTCCTCCACTTCTGCAACCGCACACGAAAAGGTGCTGGTGGATGCTCTGATTGTATCTGTGCTTGAGGCCTAAAGTTGGGGAGCACAGCCGCGGCTGCGACGGAGGCGCAGGTTCCCTTTTGGCACTCGCAAGCCATCCAGAGCAGCAAAGGTGTTCCCTTTCCCCTCTTATTTTGACAGAATTGTCACGAAAGATTGGGGATGACCAAAGCGCCCTCTTGGAGTCAAGGTTTTGCGCCATGACCTGGAGGGGGAGTAGCTCCCCCTTGCCTTTAGTCCAGGGCTGCAGTTTTTGTGATGCCTCTTTAGATGTGGCTCCTCTGGTGGCTTGGCTCTCTGTTTTGGCAGTGGTCCTTTGGTGTGTCTTTTGGCTCAAATGCTGGTCTGCGGACCAGACTTCTAAAAAGGCCTGACTGATCTTCCCTTTCAAGGACATCGCCTGTTTGGTGCTACCCTGGACAACATCATTCAAGTTCTCATGGGGGGGAAGAGTACCTTTCTTCCGCAGGCTACTAAGGGCAAAGACCCTCGTTGTAGACTTGGGCCCTTAGTAGCCTCGGCTGAGAAGTTTATTTTTTTTTTCTTCCCTCGGTGAGTGACAAGGGATCGAAGCCCTTCGGGGGCTCCTCTGGAAGATCAAAGCGAACTTGATCTGGCAAGTCAAGAGTGGGCTTCTACAGACCCGTGTACAAGGCCCCTTCAGCAGGAAGGTGCGCCCTCACCCGTATATTGGGTGGGGGAAATCTTCGCTGGTTCCCAGACTCGTGGACTTTCCTGGTACAAGACAAGTGGGTCAACAAGGTCATACAGTGCAGCTACAAGATCGAGTTTTATGTTCCTACCCTCTGGTAAGGTTCTTCCTTCCTTCCAACGTGCGACTGTCCCTGGTTCCGTCCTTTTCAGGGGTTTTTTCTCAAACCTGTTTACAGTCCCCAGGAAGGAAGGTAAGGTGCGTCCAATTCTGGACCTCAAGGTGCTGGACTGCTTTGTGGGGGTGCAGAAATTCAAAATGGAGTCCGTTGGCATGGTGGTGGCTTACCTCATCAGGGGGATTTTTCTTGCCTCCATCGACATCAAGGACTCTTACCCTCACATTCCGATATGTGTCGGTCACCAGCGCTTTGCAGTGGGAGAGGAGTGGGAGAGGAGCATTATCAGTTTTGGGCGCTACCCTTTGGTCTCTCCACCGTTTCTCGGGTCTTCACAAGAAGTGTTGGCTCCAGTGCTAGCATTGTTACGCCAATGGGGGATCGTGGTACTGGGCTGCTTGGACGACCTCCTGCAAGCGGAGTCTCCTACTGCTCTAAAGGAAAAACTTGTAAGTCACTATATGAATTCTGAGGGCGTTTGGCTGGATTCTGAATTTTCTGAAGCCTGCTCTGGTTCCATCCACAAAGCTGGATTATCTGAATCCGACTCAGGGCTCGGCCTTAGCCAGAGTGCTCCTTCTTCTGGACAAACTCCAGAAACTGTAGGCTGCAATTCATCTCCTGCTGTCCAGCAGATGGTCATCCCGGACTTGCAGGCGGGTGCTGGGCCTCATGGTGTCTACCTTCGAGGCGGTTCCTTGGGAGTTTCTTTTTCGCTGTTCCCACCCCATATGTTTAACACTGCTATGGGACGTCCCAATGGTTAAGAAGATCAGGAGCTATGTCCGTCAATGAACGAAAGAGAAAATGGGATTTTTGACTTACCGTAAAATTCATTTCTCTGATGTTCATTAACAGACACAGCACCCGCCCCTCTGTGGAGTTGTAATTCTTCTGACACTTTTTGTAGCAAAACTAAGTACCTATAGCAAAAAGGAGTATACCCCCTGGGACTGCCAGACTCTTTCTGCCTAGTGTCCTACTCCTGTAGGGGGCAGTATAACCCAATGGTTAGGAAGACCAGGAGCTATGTCCATCACTGAATATCAGAGAAATGGGTTTTACAATGAGTCAAAAATCCCATTATTTGGCCTCGACATCAAACATGTCTGGCGGAAATCCAATACAGCTTACCATCCAAATAACACAGTAAAGCATGAAGGTGGTAATATCCTGTTCTGGGGGTGTTTCTCTGGAGCAGGGACTGGAGCACTTGTCAGGATAAATGAAAAGTGGATGTGGAAAAATACCATCAAATTCTTGAGGAAAATCTGCTGCCCTCTGCCAGAAAGTTGTCATTGGAAAGAAGGTTTCCCTTCCAACATGACAATGACCCAAAAGCACACAGCAAAAATGATCACACAGTGGTTGAAAGAGAAAATGGTGAATGTGCTTGCATGTCTTAGTCGGAGCCTAGACATAAACCCCATTGAAAATCTGTGGAATTACTTTAAAGGCTGCAGTTCACAAACAGTCACCAACAAATTTAACTGAACTTGAGCAATTCTGCACAGAAGAGTGGGAAAATATTTTAAAGTCTAAATGTGCAAAGTTAGTAGAGATATAACTAACCATCCAACTAGGCCTATAATTAAAGCAAAAGGTAGTTCAATGAAATACCGATACAAGGGGGTGATCCATTTCCAACTCTTTTTTTATTCTTTTTTTTTTTTTTTTTTTTTGACGTGTTGTTATATCCTTTACTTGGATAAAACAAAAACTGTGTCTGTCTTCATTTCAGGCTACAAAGCAACAACATGTGTTTATTTTAAAGGTGGTGATTCTTTTCTATGCCCACTGTACTTTTGTTCTATTATCTGACAGGGCAGAGCTGCGCAACTCCTGGGAAGGATCCCGACAATGTTGTTGGGATCAACTCAGTTGCCTGATTAACAGCCTTTTGGCACACAGCTAAGAGCTGGAGACAGCTGCATCTGCCCCCTCCCAGTCTGGCCCTCTAGTGGGAGCAAGGAGACTGTCACTGCTCTGCTCCTCCAGCACTCAGGCTGGGGAGGGGGAAGGTGACTGATGGTAACTGCTTTCTACTCGGAGCAGACAGAGAATGGATTTCTCGTAGTCGTGTGATCTCTGTTTTCAGTCCCAGGGCCAATGTGGGTCAGCTGCAGTATGGAGGTGAGGTAGGAAGCAAAGATGCTTCTGCTCTTTTTAATACAGCAAACCTTATTTGCATTGCCGTTTTGTACATGTTTATCTGGAGGTTCAGTTCAAAGCTAAGTTTTAGTTTTTTGGTACTACCTTTTATAAACCTTGGATATAATTACTCTATAATCCGACTCGAACAGTTTTTTGTGACTTCATTTAGTTTTCACATGAGTGTAATTTTAACCTTCATATACAAATGTAAAATGATAGCATGAGAAAATTATACTGGATAATTATCAGTGGCAGGGACAAAGCCTTGTGGAAAATGCTCCAGTTTAGGATGCAGCAGGGAACATGGACATCCATTGACAGCAAACAGCTGAATTCTTTTTTTATTTTTTTTAGGGGAACACAAGCTTTGGCACAGGCAAATTTAATACAGCTCAGGATTCATCATAAACTTTTAAGGCTAACCTGTCATGATACCAATACTTGCACTTCTAGTTCTTTTAGTGGATTCTAGTTCCCCAGTTATTGAGCCCCACTATATGTTTATCTCAGGGGCTCTTGATTTTTTTTTTTTTTTTTTTTCAGCAGATTACCCAGTATATCCCTATAGCCTCCTGGTCGAACCTTCATCAACACCAGTTCTATTAGGCACCTGTATGACATTTAAAGATGCCAGTAACTTGTTTTTACTGCATTTTAGACCCAAACTGTACATGGTTCCTCAATCTGTGTATAAAGCCTCGTACACATGCACCGATTGTTGGCCGACCGATCGGCTGTCTTTTGTTGTGTTGGTTGAAATGTGCTCTAGACTGCACACAAATTTTGTCGGCCAACAACAACCGACTGCAGAAGTGATGTCATGTGATGGTTTACTTTTCGTGTATTTTTTTCTTCTCTGAGCATGCCCAGTCTTGCTCATCACATTTTTGTCTGCTGAAATCTGTATTGACTGAGGAACAATCGGCCGTTCTGGTGACGGCCAACAAAAATTTTCTAGCATGCACACCAGATTTTGTTCGGCCGAAAAGTCGCAGTCGGTTGTCGGAAGCATCATACTAACAAGCCGACAATCGGCCGATCGGACGTTGGCCGAAAATTCACGGCCAACAATCGGTGCATGTGTACGAGGCTTTAGTCATGAGTAAGCCTGGTCTCTCCAAATTTCAATTCCCACCTACCTTGGTCAGCATTCAAATCCCAGAACATTACAGGGCAGTAGAAGCTTTTAAATTTCACAGTTAAATGACAAGTCTGGCTAAAGCTGGCCATACACCAGAAGAATTTTTTTTGACCATTCATACCAAAATTTTTAAATTGTTCTGCAGAGCATTCCATCTAATTTCATTTGAAAGCACTCAGTTTCCTCTAAGCCTGCTACCTGGAGAAGTCCCAGACATATATTTATTTTTTTGTGCCTTGTATGATTTTTCTTGAATGTAAACCACAATTTATCATAGGTACTTATAAAGTGCCATCAATTTACGCAGCGCTTTACATATATATTGTACATTCACATCAGTCCCTACCCTGAAGGAGCTTACAATCTAAGGCCCCAAACTCCCATTCGCACATACACATACTAGGGCCAATGAAGACAGGAGCCATTTAACCTACCAGCATTTCTTTGGAGTTTTGGAGGAAACCCATGCAGGCACAGGGAGAACATGCAGGTAGTGCTGTGGTTGGGATTCAAACCAACAACTCTAGTGCAGTCAGGCGGAAGTGCTAAGCCACTGTGCAATAAGTTAGAATTTTATTTTCAACAAGAGTTCTCCATCCTTCCGCCTTCTAATTTTCTCATTACAATGGCCAAAAATCATCAGTTTGACCCCACTGACCATTGGAAAGTCAAATGAATGTTATGAAGTGAATTTATGAATGATCAGATTTAATCCTAATATGCCCATGCAGAGCCTGGTGCTTAAATTTATGGTATGGCCTTTACACAGGGGTTTATTTGCAGACCAAGGCTCCATTCACACTGCTGCATCATGTGACTGTGTATCATGCATAGTAGGGATAGACCGATATGATTTTTCAGGGCCGATACCGATATTTTGGTCACAAGACCATTTTTGACACAAATCTGGTACTGAACATGTTAATTTTTGTTTAATGGTGGGTGGTTGGCTGGCTGGCACTCTGTGGTGGTTGGCTGGCTGGCACTCTGTGGTGGTTGGCTGGCTGGCACCCTGGGGTGGCTGGCTGGCTGGCACCCTGGGGTGGGTGACTGGTTGGTACAGGACCTGTGGGTGGGTGGCTGGCTTGTTCTCGTATGGGAACAGAATGAACGATTTTCGCTTAAGCCTCGTATACACGATCATATTATCGGATTAATTTACGTCCATTTTTTGTTGCATGCTAGTCTCATATCGAAAGTGAAAGAGGGTAACTCAACATACGAAAATTCTCGTACAACAGGATTTAACTTCAGAAGTGATGTAATGTGTTGAATTGTTCTGTATTCTTCTGTATTCTTCTGTATATTCTTTAGTTTCCGAGCATGCGTAGTCTTGTGCTTACAATTTTTTTCGAACGAAAACTGTACTGATTAAACAGAAATGGGACGTTGTGTTCACATATGCTAAAAATGTTATAGCGTGCACCTTCAGTTTTTGTTGTCCGGAAATTCGGAATCGGCTGTCGAATGCACTATACTAACGATCCGAAAATCGATAGATTGTTCGTCTAATGACATTTTACTTCCAATTTTTCTTATTGTGTGTACAGGCCTTCAATGTGTACTGTTTTTCGTATGATTTTTTGTTGGAGAAAAATCAGAAATGAAAGACACATGATCAGAAACCATAAACAACAAAAAAAAAAAAATCCTTTGTTGTACGAGAACTTTTCTACAAATTTTCTTTCATTGCTTCTGATTTGCTGTGAAACAAGGAAAATCGGACGATCCTTCGCCATTTTCTTATTTTGTGTACCCCACTTAAAGAGGAAGTAAACCCTCCTCTAACTTGTGCCTATAGGTAAGCCTATGATAAGGCTTATCTATAGGTACTGTAAATATCTCCTAAACTTGTACCGTTTAGGAGATATTTAACTTGCATGCAGCCAGTGACATCACTGGCGCATGCGCTCTGAATTAACGGCCGCTGGTGCCGTTCCTTCAGAGCCCCGTGCAGTGACCGTCGTCACCGCGGCTCCGGCCAATCAGATGGCCGGATGCCGCAATCCCAGAAGACGGGCGACTGGACATGTTGCCCGTCATACAGGTAAGCGGGCGGCACGGCGGGGGCTCGTTCTAAGGTTAGTATTTCATAATGAGCTAGTATGCGGTGCATACTAGCTCATTATGTGTTTCTCTTTCAGGTTGCAAAAAGAAAAAACATTTTTTTTTTTTTTCTGGTTTACAACCTCTTTAAGTGCCGGTCCACACTACGGCGACCTGTGAGGCGACCTGGTCGCCTCACAGGTCGCGGCAGGTCGCCTCCCATAGGGAAGCTGCGGACCTGTTCTAATAGGAGCGACACAAGTCGCTCCGACCTAGAAAAAGGGTCCGGAGCTTCTTTGGGGCGACCGCCATAGACTTCAATGTTATGAAGTCCGTGGCGGCCGCTCCGAGGTAGCGGCACGCTGCTCGCACCGCGACCTCCGCGTCGCCCCTATGTGAACGGGGGCTAAGGAGAAGCAATAGCTGCACACAGCTCCCTATTCTTTTTTTTCGACATGGGGCAGAGCTTGGTGCTCAGAGAAACTAGATACTGCACTGAGGATATATATATATATATATATATATATATATATGTCTTAGTGGATAGCGCATGAATAAATCTTAGTGGAGTTCAAGCTGTAATTGTTGTAGAAGCTTTGGCTGCTCAGCATTGATGATTTTCTTCACCACCATGTCTAAAACGCATCACTGTGACGCAAATCAGATGACAAGTGGTTAAATCCTTTAAGATCATGGCATTTATAATGTTCTTGTAGCTTAGACTATTATTCTTCGCCACCGTTTTGTTCCATTTATAACCGTAGAAGTGTCAGAACATCTATGGCTGCTTTCAGGGAGATGCAAACAGGGCAGCCGGGAGTGTGATGTGCGCTGGTTCCTGTTTAAGGCATGAAATCCATATGTAGATTCCATTGCAGGAGGGGTATTGGAGGAAGGGACCAGGCCCTCTGACTAACACAATCTTGTGACTGTCTTGTGTGATTCAGATACATATTTTGTTTAGGGTTGAAGACTAGAAACATTGTTTTTGCGCTGAAATCCAGCATGTGGCGTTACAGAGTGGTAATCTGCTCACAGTATCTCATTATTTTACACATTGCCATTCTGCCCCATGCAAGGAAAGAGGAATTGCTCACATGACTGAAGGAAATGCTGCTCGTTTAGCGTTGCTGCCTCTTTTATGCTGAATCTCTTAGCGATCCCTATATTGGAATTTATCTTTCTCATCCTAGTATTGTGATGTAAACATGCATGATTATTAGGATGGACAAACGTCTCATAAGAATGGCAGGCATGGGTCTGATGCACGGCAGTGTTAATTTCGTCGACTAAATTAACACAATTTTAGTCGACTAAAATACGACTAAAACTAAAACAATTCAGATGACTAAAATACAACTAAAACTAAAATGGCATTTTAGTCCAAAGACTATAACTAAAACTAAATTGAAATTTGCTGCCAAAATTAACACTGGTGCATGCTCAAAGCTTAATACCATAAATAATAACATTTGATTTTTCACTCCAGGACCAGCAGTAGTATATAATGAGTTTGGAAATTGTAGAGAAATGCTTAAATAATGCATTACAAATTACAATTGAACTACACCCATTCGATTATAGATGACTAAAATGTAGGACGTTTTAGTCGACTAAATACGACTAAAACACTTGCAGAAGACTAAAATGGGACTAAAACTAAAATGCCATTTTAGTCCTAAGACTAAGACTAAAACTAAATTGAAATTTGCTGCCAAAATTAACACTGATGCACGGTTGGTGAATTAAAATATACACTTGTATGAGTACAGGCATATGCCTCCCTGCCCATTGTTCCTGGTGGTTCCTGCCCTTTTTCTCACCTGCCTTGATCTTTACATTTTTTTACCTTGTGTAACAGTTAACGGTTTTAGTCTGTGGGCTGATTTTATTTTGGAAGAGGTTTAGCCCATACAGGTATCCACTAAAGCTGGAATTTGTCTATAAAATGGAATTCTTAAAATATGGCATCCCAAGATAGCATAGCTAGAAAAGTTATATCAGATGTACTCTAGGGCAGGGGTCCTCAACCCTGGCCTACAGGGCCCACTAACAGGCCAGATTTGCAAGATAACTGAAATACATCCCAGGTGATATCATTTGCTGCTCAGTGATTGCAGTACTCTAGTCTGCATCTCCCCAAGGTAATACTTAAAATCTGGCCTGTTAGTGGGCCCTGAGGACCGGAGTTGAGGACCACTGCTCTAGGGCATGGGTCTTCAAACTTTCTAAACAAAAGGGCTAATTTACTGTCCTTCAAGCTTTAGGGTACCCGGCTGTGGCCATCGGAAGTAGAAAATCCTCGTTCATTGGTTCTAATGGGAGGAATAGTGCCCCATTGTTATGAATGAGAAGCATAGTGCTCCATCATTGGTGTCAGTTGGTGGACCAGATAAAGGCAGGTGAAGGGCCACATCTGGCCCCTGGGCCGCAGTTTGGAGACCATTGCTCTAAGGTAAAATTTTACCATATTTTAAAGTCTACTGGCTACAGGACTATAGGCCCATCAAATTCTGTGGTTTATAACTTCATTCTGCATCACCAGGTATTGGCGGTGTGTTTGTGTGCTTAACCACTTGCCGACTGCTCACAGTATATTTACTGCGGCAGTCAGCCCCTCACAGGCAGAGCGACGTAGCTCTACGTCGCTAGCCTGTGAGGCTCTGGGGAGCCAGCGTGCGCCGCCGGAGGCGCGCTCCCGCTCGGTCACGGACCCCCGCGCGTGTGACTGGTGTACCCGATGTCCGCCAGTCACTCGGCGATCGTCGGGGGAGAGGGAGAAAGGCAGGCGGCTAATGTAAACAAGCCGCCTGTCATTCTCCCCGGTGTAGAAACGATGATCACACGGTTCTACTATGTAGGACAGTTGATCATTGTTCCTACACCTCAAGCCACAGCCAATCACAGTTAGAATCCCGCCCCTAGGGACACACACACAGCCCCTCCCTCTCAAATAAAGTTAACCCCTTCACTGCAAGTGTATTTTTACAGTAACAGTGCATATGTATAGCACTGATTACTGTAGAAATGTCACTGGTAACCCCAAAAGTGTCAAAAATGTCAGTCAAGAGTCTGATCTCTCCGCCGTAATGTCGCAGTACCGCAAAAAAATGGCAGATCGCCGCCATTACGCGTTAAAAAAAAACAACAAAAATTACAGAAATCTTTCCCTTTGTTAATAAACGCGATAACTTTTGCGCAAACCAATCAAAATACGCTTTTTGCGATTTTTTTTTTTTTTTTTTTTTTTTTTTTTTTTTTTTTTTTTTTTTTTTTTTTTTTTACCAAACATATGTAGCATAAAACAGATTGGCCGAAAATGTTAAAAAATTTTGATTTTTTAATTTTTTTGGGGGGGGGAATTTCATATAAAAAAATGTGAAAAATAGTTATTTTTGCAAAATTGTCGCTCTTTTGTTTATAGCGCATGATCAAAAAATCGCACAGGTGATCAAATACCACCAAAAGAAAGCTCTGTTTATGGGAAAAAAAAGGACGTAAATTTCATTTAGGTACAGCGTCGCATGACTGTGCAATGGTCCGTTAAAGTCACGCAGTGCCGAATCGCAAAATACCCCCTGGTCAGGAAGGGGGTAAAATCTTCCGGGGCTTAAGTGGTTTAAATAATAGCTGGCTTGACCTCTCTTTTTGTGAAGAGATCTTTATAAAAGCTTGTTTGTTCTCTATGGGTGTTGTGGCCGGGATGCTGCTCTGCTTATTTCTGTGGCTCTGTAAGGTACCTTTAATAAAACGTTGGCCTTGCCCTCTTAGTCATTAAGCTAATGATTACAAGGTCCATGACGCATTCATTTGGCAGCTAGAGAGTTGCTGGGATCTTGATATGTATGGGAGTAAATGTATTGTAATAATACGTCAAAAGTAAACGTACTGGATTTTTGCAACTTAACCCTTTTGCTAAGCTAGGTTCAGAAGGCCACTCGCCCTATACACATCACTCAATAAAAAATATTGCGATGAATATATTTGATTGAGAAAATCTCGCACATGTAAAACCACAACCTCCTGCGCACAAATAAATGATCATATACGATGAAATGAAATATAATCCTAATGCCAAATAATGAATTACTAATATATGTACTACAAAACAGGTGTGTTAGTATTTTTTAATTAATTGGCAATAGGTTTATATTTAATTTAATATTATGTGCTCACTTATTTGTGCTTAGTAGGTTGTGTGGTTCTACACATGCGAGATTTTATCACTCCGTTTATATTTATCCCAATTTATTTTTTATTTTTAGAGTAATGTGTATAGGGCGAGCGCCCTTCTAAACCTAGTTTGACATCTTAGAAATGTTTTACTTACACTTAAAATGACTGGAAAGTGTCATTTAAAAAAATTAAAATAAAAAATAATACAAATTAAAACAAACGTATACAGTACTTACCTCCTCTGCAGTTGGTTTTTCACAGGGCAGAGCCAATTCTCCTCTTCTCGGGTCCCTCCTTCCAGTTGAGTACCCCCACAGCAAACCACTTGCTATGGGGCAGCTGAGCTGCAGCTTGGTGAATCCATTCAGACACAACTGTGATTCGGCTCCGCCCCCTCTCTCTCCTGATTGGCTAACTGACTGTCTCAGTTAATCAAGAGGGAGAGTCCCAAACGGTGGAGGGACTCGTGGACATCGCTGGACAGAGATGGGGCTCGGGTAAGTATTGGCGGGTGCTGGGGAGGCTTCTACACACAGAAGACTTTTTATCTTAATGCGTTAAGATAAAAAAACCTTCTGACTTTACAACTTCTTTTAATGGCACACCTGCCATAGTTACACAGGGATTTATTGGTTGGTGCCATCTCTTCTTATTTTTATTTTTTAACCCTTTTGCCGCTGGAACATGTTTTTTCTTTATTTACACACGTCTAAACAATATGCAGTTTTGGCATGAAGATTACTTATGACCGCCAAAACATTATGTATTTTCTGAAAGTAGAGAACTTGTAGAATAAAAAGATTGTAGTTGCATTTTTTTTTTCTTCCCAAGATCTTTGCACAACTGTTTTGCATAGAGCAACCCAGATCCTCCTCTTCTTGGGTCCCTCTTCGGCTCTCCTGGCCCCTCCCTAATGTTGGGAGCCCCCACAGCAAGCAGCTTGCTATGGGGGCACCCGAGCCGAGTCACAGCTCCCCTTTTCTTCCTCATTGGCTTGCTGACTGACTTTGACAGCAGCAGGAGTCAATGGTGCTGCGCTCCTGTATCAGCCAGTAAGGAGCAGACGAGACATTCCTACAACATTGCGGGAGCTAGAGGGACATCAGTTAAGTATTATGGGGGTTGCGGCACACAGAAGGCTTTTTATGTTAATGCATAGAATGCATTAAGATAAAAAAAAAAAAAACTTCTGCCTTTACAACCACTTTTAAAGTGACTGTAAACCTTAGACGTGAAATAAGAAACAAAACATATCCCTCTATAGCAGGGGTCCTCCAACTACGGCCCTCCAGCTGTTGAGGAACTACACATCCCATGAGGCATTGTAAAACTCTGACGTTCACAGTCATGACTAGGCATGATGGGAATTGTAGTTCCTGAACAACTGGAGGGCCATAGTTTGAAGAACCCTGCTCTATAGTGTGCTCTTGTCTCAGTTAAGAGCACTAAGTGTCATTAATTCACATAAAGTGAAAAACCAAATATTTTAAATTAAGGATTGGGATCTTGAACAACAAAGTCCTTAAGCGCCCATTCAGACTGGCGCGACACGACTTGCTTGTGCGACCTGTGAAGTGCACCGCGACCTCGGCGCGACTTGCAGGGACTTCATATAATTGAAGTCAATGCAAGTCGCTCCCAGGTCG
This sequence comes from Pelophylax lessonae, assembly GCF_965119305.1. Taxonomy (NCBI): domain Eukaryota; kingdom Metazoa; phylum Chordata; class Amphibia; order Anura; family Ranidae; genus Pelophylax; species Pelophylax lessonae. The sequence goes on along the minus strand of NC_138772.1, from coordinate 445,850,318 downwards.
CCCCAAAGTAGTACAGGACCCTTTTTCTAAGTCAAGGCGACTTGTGTCGCTCCTATTAGAACGGGTCCTGTACTACTCAATGGCGAGCGACCGACCGCGACTTGTCAGGCGACCAAGTCGCCTGACAAGTCGCGCTGGTGTGAATGGACCCTAAAAGTTCATAAAAGTCCTAAAGTGCAAATAATCACATCAGTGCTTGAATGAAAGATCCCAATTCACAACAGGTGAACTCTTATAGCAAAAGGTGCTTGTTTTGAAAGGTGCAGGTGTTCCCCCTTACCAGACGGGTGAAAGTAAGGTGCAAATAATCAATTGGCTCTGTTCCTGTGAGCTGTGTGAAGGTGTGTCTCTCTTCCCTCCAATCAGCTCTCAGAGCTTTCCTTACTGAGCTCTGCAGAGTGTAAACTCAGATCTCTGCCCCCTTTTTGTTTTTCTTTCTGAAATTTTAAAATTCAGCACTTTGAACAGAAGAAAGGGTTGCAGATAAACAGGTACCACATTATGTAGGGGGATTTGTTTCATGTTTGTGTATCACCTGTGTATCTCTAAGGGCAGTCACTTCACTGAGTATATATGTAAGGGTTTACAACCACTTTAAATGGTGATCCTAGATTTATTCCTTTCTGTTGTGCGCAATTATGCTTAATGTGTTGCCCAATCAGCACATGTGGGTGCAAGTTAAGTAGGGCAGGGGTTCTTTAAAAAATAGATTTATTTTGGTAGATTTTATTCCAATCCATTCTTGTGTGTTTTTTTTTTTTACTTGACTATTGCTGTCCCAAAAGTTGTATGACCCCCTCCCCATGTGATAGCACAGATGACAGTTAGTACAGATGACGGGTCCTCCTTACTGAGACTCAGGTGTCTCTGCACTGATCACATCTACTTTAAAGATGTCATCGTTGTAGTTGAGTTTCTGTTGCAGTCGTCACGGTTGTGTAGATTTTCTGGAGCTGGAAATGATGGGAAGTCTCTCTAGTGGTGACACAAACTGCAACCCAGAACTTTTTTTCTCCGTAAAATGTTGAAGAGTTAGAACTTCTGTCAGAATATTTTTACTGTCTGACTTCCTGTTCCTTTGACAACAGCACTTCTCATTTTCTTTACGGTTTCACAAGGTGACAGACTTATTTATTCCTGAGTTACCTAGAATTTAAGTAAGAGGTAGAGTTTTATGCCTATGCAAAAGATGGTTCTACTGTATGCCTATGCAAAACGAAGCAAACCCAACTACGTTAAAGCCATTCTTCAGTCCCTTTTTAAAAAATGTAAAAGTCAGCAGCTACAAATACTGTCGTTGATGATTGGTAATAAAGAGACCCTTAGCTGTCCATGGATCTAGCGCGCTCCTCACCTGGGCCCGTTCTTTGCATATTTTCGAGTTCCCAGTGTTGCTATGTTTATTGGAGGAGGAGACCAGCTATGACTCCCTGTGGCTTCACAGCCAGCTCCCCACTGCGCATGCACAAGCCAGGCTGCGCTCTGTGAATGGCCCGGCAGCAGTTTGTCTTTAAAGTAGATCTCTAACTTATTTTTTCTGAGCCAGTGTAGAATGGGGCTTGAATGTGACAGGTTTGTATTGCTTTGTACACTTGTAGAGTGTTGTCATTGAACTGGAAGTGAGGAGCACTTTCCATTGGGGTTATAAACAATAATGAAAAGCTGAATGAAGGGTTTGTTCTTCCCACACACACTATTAAAAGAACAGGAACGTAACAGCATTTGCATTTTTACAATCTTGCATTCTGAGACCTTGGGAAAATAAGTACACTAGCAGGACAAGGGCTTAGTAATAAAAGCTGAACTCTAGGGAATAATAAAAAACTTTACACTTGCAGTGAGTCCTCCTCAATGCGTGAGCTGTTTTGCCTAGGCGATAATGAATAAGCTGATATTTTTGCCTATTTCCTTGCTCCCCTGGCAGCCAGTGCTGTCCAACATTCTGGGTTGTGGGTGGGCCCTTGGCGATTTCACGTAATAATCTCCATGTAGAACTGCTGGTTGTGCATTTTATGGGGTGTCACCTGAGAGCGGCGACTGGTCAGGCAGTGAAGAGAAGTGGCTTCACAGCTGATCCGTCAGTCCCTGAGCAAAATGAGCCATCAACCCTTGTGAGGAGGACGACGAATATTCCACTGGGATGTACTGTGTATGTAAGCCTCGTTCACACTCAAGCGATTTTCTGCTTGATTGTAGCTCCAAAATGCTCAACAAGACAAATCCTATTAATTTCAATGGCTCCTGTTCAAATCTGAGTGTTCTGTCACCTGAAGCAAAACACTTGTCGCTCAAAAATGTGCTTGAGCTTCTTTTTGGCAGATTGGGCCCTGTAGAGTTCAATGGAAATGCTGGAAAAAGTGTGACGGCTTTAGGAGAGGAGCGTCTTTTTGCTCTTTGTATGGTCGAACAGCAGCTCTCCTCCACCTCCCCTAGTGCTTTCTATAAGCTAAACAAAAACGCCTAAAAGCTGTAAAATGCTTGTAATATACTTCACGCCTGAAAGTCGCTGTGCTCAGGTGTGAATGGCACCTAAAAATGCGGTAATGCTGTGGTTGCCGCACTATAATTTGCGCTCCAATTGCAGTGAAGCTTGTCGTCCAAAAATGGATCAGGAGCTTCTTTCAGGCGACAAGCTTCATGCGCTGCAGTTTGCTGCAATTGAAGCTCGATTTATCATGGTAGAACCGCAGGTGCCATTAAAATGAATGGCATCTAAAATTTGCATTATGCGATCTGTCATTTTAGCAGAGCGTTTTGAAATCACGGGCAGAATCAAAGCACCCAGGTGTGAATGCAGCTTTTAAAGGAGAAGTTCTGCACTCCTGTGACATGTTTTCAGCAGACAACGGGCCGAAGTCCGCTCTCTGCTGATGTCGCAGAACCGGTCCATGCTCTGGCGTCCTCACGACCATGGAGTCGGGATCCGCGCACTCAGCTCAGCCTCTCAGCCGGCCACTCCCACCCCCTCCATAGCCCAGTGCTCCAGTGAGCCAGAAGGGGGCAGAGCAGCTCTCTGATTATGAAGCTGTGAGAACTGATCGATCAGTGGTGTTTAATCGCTCAGTTCTCAGTGTTGGAGACACTGGGGAACAGATTCAGCATCAGAGTGATGCTGCATCTGCTAGGTAAGTATGAATCAAAAAAAATAAATTTAAATAAATATATATATATATATATATATATATACATTTCTTTTAATCTTGTTAAACCCAAGCAGACCTAATCCATGTGCACCGGGTTTGAGGATGCAAGTAGATTCTATCCCCCAAAATAGAGTAGCTCTGTGTACATGTGGTGATGCTTTAACTATATCCATAAAACGTGCTCTCCTGTATGTCCCAAGTTGCTGTAGAATGGTTTCCGACACAAGTCCAAACACAGCGATTCAAACCTGGAATCAGTCTTTGGCTCCACGCGCGTCGGTGAGATTCCAGGCTGCCTTTTCTGCCATGGTTCACAGAAAGGAGAGGACAGACTTTTTCTCCTGTGATCAGATGTTGATCTCTGTGGATTTGGAAATGCTCCTGTAAAATCTGATGGTTTGAGATAAATGTAATAACTCTTTTGTAAGTTACAGAAAGTTTGAAGATGTCTGGAGAAGGTTAGCAGCCATATATCAGCCATTGTACTGGCAAAGTCTGACAAATGGTGTGGTTTCCAGAAGCTTTTTTTGTTAATTTTTTGGCGCGCTGTCTCGTTCCCCATGGAAATTGTGTTCTTCTGCTAGCATAATGTGTTAAAGGCAATGGTCTGTACAAATCCCACATCTGGAGCCAAAACAGAGCAAGGGCCTTTTTATGTTCAGCAAAAAATAGCAGTGATTTCTTCTTTGATGAAGAATAAAATCTGGCATCAAGTGAAAGATCTACATTAAACATCACTGCACCACAAATGTGTCTTCCTCCAGTTGAGGATTAGATAAGGCTCTCGCAGTGTCCACAGGCTTGGTTGCAATATATATATATTTTTAATCATCTAATGTGATAACCGCCTTTGTTGTAGCCATTGTTGTCATCACATCGTAAATGTAATTGTGTACAGGTGTTTGGGTCCGATGTGGGAATAAGGATCGTAGTATGATCTTTCCGTAGCCACATGCTTTGGTTTGTTTTGGGATTTAATTTACTGTAATTTTTGATCTTATATACTCTTCCATATTTTTGTTGCTATAAAATTGGGATTTGTGGATTAGTAACTAAAGGGAGCTCCCTGTGGAATCTTTGCTTAAAGAATAAGTTCACTTTTAGGAGTATGTTACAGTACACCCATGATTAGGATGTAACCTGTTTGTTTTACACCACCGCCATCGCTCCCAGGTCTGTGACAGCAGGCACGGGATCCTGTCCCAGCTACCATTGTCTTTTTGAAAACTTCACAGCTGTCTGCGGCTCCACCCAAACAACTGCATCATATATTTACAGTTTGCTGTGAATGAACTACAAGTACGGTTGGCCGCGGCGGCAGATGAACTGGGAGGGCGCTGGTGAAACTGGTCCAAATCATTTGGTGGAGGGGTAATTATGGCATGGGGTTGTTTTTCTGGGGTTGGGCTTCGCCCCTTAGTTCCAGTAAAGGGAGCTCTTAAGGCGTCAGCATACCAAGACATTTTGGACAATTTCATGCTCTCAACTTTGTGGGAACAGTTTGGGAGTTGCCCCTTCCTATTCCAACATGACTGCGCACCAGTGCACAAAGCAAGGTCCGTAAAGAAACGGATGAGTGAGTTTGGGGTGGAGGAACTTGATTGGCTTGCACAACCTGCTAGAATACCTTTGGAATGAATTAGAGCAGAGACTAAATTTGCTTCTAGAAGAATGGTCAAACATTCCCATAGACACACTCTTAAACCTTGTGGACAGCCTTCCCAGGAGAGTTGAAGCTGTTATAGCTGTAAAGGGTGGGGCAACTCCATATTGAACCCTATGGACGAAGACTGGGAAGCCATTAAAGGTCATGTGTGTGAAAAGGCAGGTGTCCAATACTTTTGGTAATATAGTGTACCTTACCTTCGTTCTCCCAGCCCTCAATTTGGCTGCTAACAATAAAGAAAATACTGGGTGCTTCTGGGTATGGAGGACTATATGGCTTACTTATTGTCTTTCCATGTGACAGCACTGGTGCTTGATAATTGTTCACCCCGAGACCGTGCACTCACATTGGTGCCGGGAGAGCTTCTTTTAGGCCAAATTTTCCCCTCTAAGATTTTTTTTTACAATAAGCCGATCTTTTAGATCTTACAATTACTATACCCTCACTTTCATTTCAGGTAGAAACAAGCCTGTGATTTTATGTTTGGTGGCACTGATGACTACATCTTTGTCTACTGATAAAAAGATTTCTTATTTGGATTAGATTGAGGGAGCAGAGGAGACGCTGCTCGTGATGGCCAATCGGATTGCTTTCCGTTTCTAACCTGCATCGGAAAAGCAGGCGAAGTCTAGTTTCCATGGGTGACCGAGACACTTAACACCTCTTTTGTAATTCAGTACCTGTGTCTATAAGAGCATATAAATCATACTACACTGCCAAAAAGACTGCTTAAGTGCTTGTGCAGCATCGTAAATAGCTGAGCAGGTTTTCTCTTTATGAACCAGACTTTCAGACTACAGCATAATGGGAATTCTGAAAACCTGTAGCTTGCCATTGAAGCTAATCATTCAGCAAATATCTTAAGAACTTGATACATCTCTCATAGCCTCTGTCTGCATTATAAAGAAGTTTGACCATTTGTTGGAACAAACAAAATAACCATGCTTGTTCAGTAACTTTCAATAGTAAGATTTTGTTAAAATAGATTTCTTATTGTTTTGTGTGGCAAGGGTAGGCACGAGCTGATTGTGCTTAGATATTTCCCACCCAGCCAGTGATTTTATAGATATTTGGACCTCCAGCAGGAATACAATCGTGATGGGACAAGGGGTTCTATCCTGTTCAATCACTGATGCCCTAAACGTTCCTCGGTCAGCAAAGTCTTCCCCATGGATATTACATCATTACAGATGACAGTAATGGTCTGTGGGCATCCTTGCTGCACTTTGCATGTTTTTTGCACATGCAGCTTTAGGCTACGTTGACATGTTAGCATAGCGACCGCGGGCAGAATCCCCGCGATTCTGCCCGCGATCCGGAAATCATTGCAAATCGCGGGATGCCAGTGCGTTGCCGTTGATTTGCAATGGTAACCCCAAACTCTGTGCGATGTTGCAGCGATTCCCGCCTGCCGAATCGCGGTAACCGCGCAAAAAAATCGCGGGTCGCATGACGCCCAAAAAAGGTACAAGAGCTTCTCTTGGGGTGCCAATGCAAATCAACGGCAACGCACAGGCGTCCCACGATTTGCAATGATTTCCGGATCGTGGGCAGAATCGCGGTGATTCTGCCCGTGGTTGCTACGCTAACATGTGAACATAGCCTTAATATTAAAATATTATTTTGGGATGTACTAGCTTATTCTGCCTGTGGGTAAGTGGTGCTGTTGTCCTGTTGGTGGTGTGTGCAGCTACAACTCTCTGGCGGGTCTCTGTATAGACAGATGGCAGGAGTCAGCCAAACCCTTCTTCGTTTTCTCTTTCTCTGCCAAGGAAAAAATGAAACCTGTGGGAGGCGGCAGCAGCAGGAATCTAGTATGACTCCACACTGTTTTCTCGGTTTCCTTTTTAAGGCCTTCAGGTGTACATGCCAGTCAAAATTCAAAACTGATATTTATTTGCATACATGGTATCCTGGTGTGGTACCAGTCCTCACGTCCTATACTTTTGAGGATGAACTGTTCCACAGTGGCTGCGGCCATAGAGACCCATGAGGGCTTGTCGTACAGCTTGAATATATATATTTTAATACTCATAGTCTGGCCATTGTTACACTTTAAGGCCCCTTGCACACGGGTCATAATTTGCCGATGTTTACTCAGGAACTTGTTGTATGTAAAGTTGAGTACAGGCGTGTAAAGGTGTGTAAGTGTATAGATGAGTAAAATTCTTTGTTGTCCATGTTGTAATATACTCCTTTTATACTTGCATAAATCTGCTTATAGATGCATAAATGCACGTATGTGTGTAAATACTGCATTCAAATGTAACATTTTTCTATTTCTCTCTCACTGCTCTGTACCGATCACTGTATTACTGATCTTTAGTCAGCTGTGCGTTGTTCCTTTAGACCATATTGCATCTCATTTTTAAATCGGTAAAAACGTATGAGGCCTACGTAGAACTCAGATTAAGGTAAACTGCGCGGATTTCTGACTTGGACACAGATATGTTGTTCCTGTATAGCATTAACAGCCGACTGATTCCAGTTGCTCCTGAAATTGCTCTTGAATGTGTACAAAAATCGTCCCCCATTGTGTGTTGGGCAAAATTACCTTTGTGTGATTGTTTTTGTTTGGGGAAATTATTTGTTGGAAAATTTGGTTTCTTAAGAGCCCATTCACACTAGCGCGACTTGTCAGGCGACTTGTCAGCCTGACAAGTCGCGGTCCATTGACCGCTACAGGACCCGTTCTAATAGGAGCGACACAAGTCGCTCCGACTTAGAAAAAGGGTCCTGTACTATTTCGGGGCGACCTCGGAGCGACTTGCATAGACTTCCATTATGTGAAGTCCCTGCAAGTCGCTCCGAAGTCGTGGTGCACTGTAATGCACAAGTCGCCCCCGAAGTAGTAAGGAGTCGTGTCACGCTAATGTGAACCGGCTCTTAGTGTAAAAAACCTAGTTAAGGAGGAGACTGGCACTGTCACACTCATAGGCAAATAATGGTCATGCTGCCTCTTAACTCAGTGTTATTCCTCACGTGAAACATTTTGTGTAACCCGTGTCATCCCAGCATTGACAATTAATAATTGTTTTGTCACCATTATTAACTGTTTGTTTATTATTGTCCTTTTCAGCCCTAAGCGGAGTACAGAAAAGCGGAACCGCGAGCAGGAGAATCGATACATTGAGGAGCTTGCTGAACTGATTTTCGCTAATTTTAACGATATTGACAACTTTAACTTTAAACCCGACAAATGTGCAATCTTGAAGGAAACTGTGAAGCAGATTCGACAGATCAAAGAGCAAGGTAAGACGCGTGAGAAAATATTGAAGGAAGATTTGTTCAGGTAGAAGGACCTGCTGCTTTAGATGCAGTACCCATTAAAAAATTGCTGTTGACTGAACTGTACCCGTCAGACCAGCTTTCCTGGTTGTATATTACACTGCAAACTGTTGTAGCTGCTTTGCATAGGAATTGTAGAAAAAATCTGTAAAACCAACCTGTTCATTAGTCTGTTGAGCCCCACCAATCATGTTCTTCAGTGACTTTAAAGATGTAGCAGCGATTGTAGGTGCAGTGTAATGACAAGTTGAGGAAGGAACACTTGTGAGATTATTTAGGGCTCATGCACACTGGTTTTTATTGTAAACTCGTTTCTCCTGACAGGAGGAAATCGGCGTTAAAAACTCACCTAATTTGCGTTTTCTCAAACTGGTTTAGCAGTGTTTGGTGTTTGGGTGTTTATTTCATTGGACAGGATCTTTAATTTTTTCTGGCAATTGAAATGAAACGTTGAAGTGCTAAATGTGCCTAGCGCTTATCAATGGGAGTAAAGGGCGCCGCTCACCAACCCAGTGCATTAATATGTAGATTAATGTGGCCCTTAGCCAGTGCCGCTCCAGCCATGCCCCCTAACGTGTTTTGCACCGCTTGCTGTGATTAAGCCCTGGTGAGCGGGATGAAACATGTCTGGGGGGGCATGGCTGAAGAGGTGCTAGCTGAGGCCACATATTATTGCTCTAGGTTGGCAAGCAGAACCCTTTCTTCCCCTTGATAATGCTCTTACATCTCTGAATGGTGCACTGGCGCCAGCTTCCTTCATTGCAACTGGCAGGGAGATCTGTCTCCAGCTTAGAGTGGCACTGCAGGTTTCATTTAGAGCACCTAGTGTTTAGGTGTGTTCAGGTGCATTTAGTGGCGTCAAGCGTTTTTTCTGGCTGCTCCTGGATGCACTGGCAGTGGGTTTTGTTCCTGCCACTAAATGCTGCTACCTTTGCATGAATATATAGGCTAACATCCAGGAGAGTTTAGAGGAGGAAAAAAAACTGTCAGACTAGGAACAGCTTTAACCACATCGTGTGTGCATGATACCTTAAGGCAGTGGTCCTCAACTCCGGTCCTCAGGGCCCACTAACAGGCCAGATTTTGAGTGTTACCTTGGGGAGATGCAGACTAGAATACTGCAATCACTGAGCAGCAAATGATATCACCTGGGATGTATTTCAGTTATCTTGCAAACCTGGCCTGCTAGTGGGCCCAGAGGACCAGGGTTGAGGACCACTGCCTTAAGGGACAATTTCACCTTTCTGCGCAAAGTTATGCTTGTGGTCCACCATTGGGTTGTCTATACTGGCTTTGCAATGTAGAGACTTCAGAGATCATTCTGAATTCCTTGACCAGTGCAGTTGACCTCCTGAGTTCTGACCTGTAATTGACTTGCTTTAAGGAGGTTTTGCATTCCTAAAGACTTGTAAGAGAATACAAAACCTGTTTGAAGTTAACAGAAACCCAGTGAAAAACTTTGTCAGTAAACTGGAAATTCAGGTGGCCCAGCACTTGGTTTCTTTACTAATTCAGCCGAGGGAACTGATTTCTGGAAAAGGGTGAATTGTCAAGGCAAAGCCCAGGTTCAATTTAGGCCTAACAGAAATTCTGCAGTCTCTCTGCTTGGCAGAATTACTAAAACAATCAAATACTATGCCGTATTTATTTTCTAAATTACTACCTAAATTGCTACTCGCTTAATTAACTTCGCAACAATGTGCACTGTACTTCTGATTTTCACCTTAACCTTGGAATAGTTCCCTTACTGCAGGTGTGTGAGGGAAAAATGGTCATTAAGAAGGATGGTAAATTAATTGCTCTTTGTTTTGATTAGTTTGATGTGGGTCATTGTAATGACAAAGTGAACGGTAGAAAGAAGGTAAAAAAAAAATCTGCGTTATTTGAAAAATAACGGATTGCATCCAATTTAGCGTAAAGTTTGAGCTGCAGAAAGTCTTATGAATTGTTGAACGCAAATTACAATATAGATTTTGATGAAAAATAAGTGGAGAATTTGTCAAGAAAAATGTAGAGAAGTAAAACTGTACAGAGGATGACACAGCCTAAGCGCCCATTCAGACTGGCGCGACACGACTTGCTGGGGCGACCTCGGCGCGACTTGCAGGGACTTCATATAATTGAAGTCAATGCAAGTCGCCTCCAGGTCGCCCCAAAGTAGTACAGGACCCTTTTTCTAAGTCGGAGCGACTTATGTCGCTCCTATTAGAACGGGTCCTGTACTACTCAATGGCGAGCGACCGACCGCGACTTGTCAGGCGACCAAGTCGCCTGACAAGTCGCACTAGTGTGACTTGTCAGGCGACCAAGTCGCCTGACAAGTCGCACTAGTGTGAATGGACCCTTACATACTGTAATTATGCCAGTTGTATGTTACACTACGTTTTGCTAATATAAAGGGGTATACACAGCATGCATTATTGTTTTTATATACCGTATTTGCCTGGAGCTCGACTAACCTGTAGCTTTTTATTTAGCACAGAGTTGCTCTTTGCACCCTGTGGTCACAATTTGCTTTAGTTTTTCTGGTTACCTCGCTGTAAGTTTGATTGTCCGCTTCTGTAATTGGCATTAATTCAAGTTCCATTTCTTGATGGCATTTTCTCATGCTTTTCACTTCTGCATTTTAAGTTTCATTTTTATTTTTACTTTCTCAGTCTTTCCAGAAAGCATCATTTCTGTATTCATATGAGTAAAACAATACAGGGGAAAAAACTTCATAATAATGTCTTCATAATTTGGTGTGATCATGAAATGTACTTTTTAATATCTCCTAGATTGGGGAACTGGTTATTGCGGATTGTACTCTTCTTTCTAATTTATTTATATCTTCTCCATTATGATATCTTATAGATTCCTTATTTTGAAACTCAAATAAATAGCATGCTGATGCCCGTCATAGTTGCTTGTTTAGTTTGTGACTCTGTGATTTAGGGTCTGCTTTGTAAAGTGAAAAAACTGCAAATGTGCTTAGATTCACATCTATGTGATGCTTTTTTTATGCACATTACTATGCTTTACGTTAGGGCAGCCCATTTATTTAAATGGCCACCCCAATGCACAGAAATTGCACAAAATAATTAGATTGAGAGATCTGTGCAATAAAGAAGAGCCTGACTGGCTCACACTGCTGTCCCTCAGTATGAACATTATTGGAAGCCCTCCCCAAAATATATTTAGGTACTTGCAGTATTTTAATAAAAACATTTCATAGAAGAAACACTGGCATTTCTGACCACCTACTTCTGAAAATTCTGTTTGCTTGGCTTTTGTGCAGACTGGCTTCAGTACTTTTGATTCATTGATCTGGGAAAGAATCACCTGGGGAAAGAACGGAAATTCGTTGAACTTCTGAATTTCCGTTCTTTCCCCAGGTCCATTCCTGAAATTATTTAAGCCAGTGAGTCAGCAATACATCCACACAGTTAGACATTAGAGAAACGTTAGCCATCTATTCTCCCATAGTTCCTATGATTATAGATGCAGCGAAATTTTGACAGCTGAAACATATTGGCCAAAAATGGTGGCATTGACATTTTGTCACTAATGGTGCCAAAAACGCACGTGATTTTACTGTGCTTATGCTGTGTTTTTTATAGGTCATGTTATTTAAAAACTGCATCAAAAATGTAACATGGGTGCGTTATTGATGGGTTCTTGCATTTTTCAATGCATTTCAACAGGGAGGTGCGTTTTTGGTGTGTGTTTTTTTTTTTTTTTTTTGACCAAGAATGCAGCAAGCAGGATTGTATGAAGACCTACATAGAGTTTAAAGGGTTACATTTTTCTTGCGCTAAAGGTGCCAATAATGGCCAATAATGAATTCGTATTCATTTAAATTCACAATATTAATTAAAAAGTCGAATATAATACAATTTATATATAAAAATATATAGATTTTAAAAACTGTCATTTTTCTTTCATTCATTGACAGACACCGCTCCTGGTTTTCATAACAATTGGGTTATACTGCCCGCTACAGGAGTAGGACACTAGGCAGAAATTCTGGCTACACCCATGGGCAGTCCCAGGGGGTATACGCCCTCTCTCTGCTGTAGCCACTCAGTTTTTTTTCTGCCTAGTCAGGAGTAAGGACTTAGAATCGTTGCTGGAATCTTTGGTCCTGGCAATTTTTTCTCTTTACATAGAAAATGTTTTCTCTCCTGGATTTTTCCTGTGAGATTTACAATCAACTGCTGGACTGGGCGATGGGCTGGATAATCTAGATCCAGTGGTCACCCCAGTCTGGCCAGCGAGCACGCACAGACCACAGCTTCGCGCTAGGTCAGCCGTGGCATAACCCCACTGAACGGGGGCTGACCTGCAAATTAAACGCCTTGCGAGGTCGCCTACGACCGTGTCTCGGCCCGAGTTGCAGCGTTTCTCCATTTTGATGGAGAAGGTTTCTGTCTGGTGCGGTGCCCGCCTGGTCCCTGGTATGGTGAGTAGCTGTCGCCCTCCCCCCTCTTCCCCTGGAGGTTTTTGGGGTGGACGTGGTCCCCACTTCGGTACAATCAGACCCCCGATTTCCGCTCTTCCCACAGGAACCCCCCTCCTCCTTCCCAAGTCCCTCATGGAGTCTTTTGGAGCACATGTCCCCACCTGATTCCTTCTCTGAGGGTCCCAATCATCCATCCATGCACCGATCAATGTCTTGGAACTCTGAGCGAGGTAGCAGGCTTTCTAAGGTGGGCCGAATGGTTCATTCCAGCCCTCTCCGCTGTACACATTCCCGGTGTGGAAAATTGGCAGGCGGATTATCTCAGTCGGCAGGCGTTGGACCACGGGTAGTGGTCCCTTCATCCAGAGGTGTTTCTTCAGCTGTGTCTGCGGTGGGGTACCCCCGAGGTGGATCTGTTGGCATCTCAGCTCAACAGAAAGGTGCAAAGGTTTTTGGCTCGTTCAGGGGATCCTCTGGTGGACACCACAGACATGGTGGCCCTGTGGGGTCAGTATCAGCTGATTTACGCATTCCCTTCTCAAGCTTTTACCCAGACTTCTACACAGGATTGAGGCAGAAGGGATTCCGGTCATTTTCGTGGCTCCGGACTGACCTCGCGGACTTTGTACGCCGATCTGGTGCTGCTGGTCATCAACGTTCCTTGGAAGCTTTAGCTCAGGGAGGATCTGCTCTCCCAAGGACCGATCTTCCATCTTGCTTTACAGTCGCTGGCTTTAACGACTTGGCTGTTAAATGCCGGGTGCTGAAGTATAGAGGTTTATCGGTGATACCTTCACTGTTAATAGCTAGGAAATCTACTTCGAGGAAGATCTACCATTGTACGTGGAACACAACATACAATGCATGGTCTCTTGGGGTTCTTCCTCGCTACTTCTTGGTGGCTAGGATCTTGATCTTCCTTCAACAGGGTGTTGAACAGAAATTGGCCTTGAGTACCATCAAGGGCCAGGTGTCTGCTTTGGCGGTCTTCTTCCAATGACCTTTTGGCCACACATTCCCTGGTGCGTACCTTTCTTTTGGGTGACATTTGATTCCAACAGTGCGGGCTCCATTGCTGCCTTGGGATCTTAATTTGCTGCTTTCAGCTCTGCAGAAGCCTCCTTTTGGAAATATTCAGGAGATTCCCCTACTTGTGTTGTATCAGAAGGTGGCTTTTTTAGTGACTCTCACTTCTGCGTGCAGGGTGTCGGAACTGGTGGCGGTATCCTGTCGTTCACCTTACCTGGTGATTCACATGGATAAGGTGGTTCTTTGCCCGTCTTTTGTTTCTTCCAAAGGTTGTCTCTGATTTTCATTTGAATGAAGACATTGTGTTGCCTTCCCTGTAGAGCTGCACGATTAATCGTATGAAAATCGCGATCTCGATTCACCCCCCTGACGATCTAAACCTGACGTACGATTCTTTGCATAGCTGAGGGAGCAGAGAAAACAGCTGTGGAAAACTCCCAGTAACTATAAACAAAATGATTACATTGTATCGTTCCTCCTGCAAACTCCTATCAGCATTTAAGTCTCCCAGTAACTATAAACAAAATGATTACATTGTATCTTTTCCTTCCCTCTGCCAGGGAGAAAGGAAGTTTAACCTCTTAAAGACTAGAACTTTTTCTGACACTTGTTGCTTGCAAGTTAAAATCATTTTTTTTTGCTAGAAAAGTACTTAGAACCCCCAAACATTTTATATATTTTTTTAGCAGAGACCCTACAGAATAAAATGGCGATTGTTGTAATATTTTATGTCACACTGTATTTGCGCAGCAGTCTTTCAAACGCAATTAATAGACTTTAATGAATAAAAAAAAAAAAAACGTAACAGTAAAGTTATCCCAATTTTTTTTTGTTACACAGAGAATCGTGAGAGAATCGTGATCTTTATTCCAAGCTAAAAAATCGTGATTCTCATTTTGGCCAGAATCGTGCAGCTCTACTTCCCTGTGTCCCAGGCCTAAACATCTGAAGGAAATTGCCTTGCATGTGGTCCGGGCAATTAGGCTTTACCTGGCAGCTGCGGAGTCTTTCAGGAAGTCAGACTCTCTATTTTTGCTCACAGATGGACCCGCTTTCTCTGCCACCATTTCCAGCTGGATCAGACAGATGCTGGTTCAGGCCTATTCCGTCAGGGTCCTCCTTTCCCTGTCAAGGCGCACTCTACTAGGGCGCTTAGTGCCTCCTGAGCCTTCCATCATCAGGCATCAGGTTTATAAGGCGGCCACCTGGTCCTCTGTGCACACTTTTACAAAGTTTTATAAAGTTGATGTGTTTGCATCTGCAGATGCTGCCTTTGGCCGCAAGGATTTTCAGGCTGCTTTTTAAAAAAGGCCTGATCCTCTTTGAGGGTGTGTTTGTTTTTTGCAGGTGGGCTCCAGTTGTTTGGTTGAGCCCCTGTTGCCTGATTGGCTAATGTTTAGCCTTGGGAAATTTTTTGGTTGTTCCTACCCCTCATGTTTAACACTGCTTTGGGACGTCCCAATGGTTATGAATACATGCTGTGTCCGTCAATTAACGAAAGAGAAAATGGGATTTATGACTTGCCATAAAATGCATTTCTCAAATGTTCATTAACCGCTTGCCGACCGCCCACAGTTATATTACTGCGGCAGAGCGGCTCCCCTGCGTCCAGTCACGTAGTACTACGTGACTGGAGTGCATGTGATTCTGGCGGCATGTGTTTAGACACAGCGGGAGGCGGGCCGTGCGAGGCGAGGCGGTGATTTGCCGCCTTCCTCCCACGATCATCCGGGAAACGGAGAGAAGACCTGCCTGCTTATGTAAACAAAGCAGGCGGATCTTCTGTGAGACGGGTAGGGACAGATCAGCTGAAACTGCAATCGGTCTGTGCCTGTCACAGGACCCCCCCCCCTTACACACACACAGTAAGCATGTAGGCATACATTAACATCCCTTTGATCACCCACAGGGTTAACCCCTTCCCTGCCAATGGAATTATTACAGTAACAGTGCATATTTTTAGCACTGATTACTGTAGTAATGTCACTGGTACCCCCGAAAGGGTCAAAAATGTCAGGGTCCGATCTGTCCGCCGCAATGTCGCAGTCCCGCTAAAAATCACAGATCGCCGCCATTACTAGTGAAAAAAAAAAAAAAGCAATAAAAGTGACCTAAATCTTTCCCGTAGTTAGTAGACACGATAACTTTTGCGCAACCCAATCAGAATATGCTTATTGCTTTTTTTTTTTTACCAAAAATATGTAGCCCAAAAATTGGCCTAAAATGTTACATTTTTTTTGGGCATGTCCTATAGCAGAATGTGAAAAATATTGTTTTTTTTTTTCACAATTGTCTCCTTTTTTTGTTGTTCGCACAAAAAATAAAAATCACACAGGTGATCAAATGATTTTACGTTAAGTCAGAAATCCCATTTTTGCAGATGCATCCTGCATTCTCTGTTTCGGCACCAGAATTTCCATTTGGTGCACCTCTACTTATGATTTGGTTTAAATTAAAAAAAAAAAAAAAAAAAAAAAATGAATGTGGTGGGACATAATTGGAACTACCACCGTGTTTTTTCTTTGAAGTGTCTGCTTTCAGAAAACATATATAATATTTTGGGGGTTTTATGTACTCTTGGGGCCCAAAATTATTTTTTAAATCATAGAAACAAAGAAACGGTGTGGCTGCAAAAGGTTTAAACGCATTGCAAACACAGAAACATAACAGTTGAGCAAGAAATACTGCGTAATGTCAGTGTAATTTATCATCTGCTGCATACAGTATACACTATACAGCAGTATGGGGCCTTTCTGTTCCTGGAACAAAATTGAGTGGGGCTCAGTGCTGCTGAGCCATTCACAAGAATATTAGTATTTTCTAAATTATTACAAGACTTCCTCTGATTGGTGGAGACGTGATGTCATTTGACTGCCTTCATTCAAAAAAAATACAAGGCTTTCCATGAATGGCTGAGCATTGCTCAGCCTGACTCCATTGTGCTTTTTGGAAAAGGACGGGAAGTCTCCATCCAACCCCTCCCCCTTTTTAACCCCTTCTTGTGCACAGCTCTCAAGATTTTCTGGGAAATCAACAGGTATTTTATGAACTTTTAAACAGATCACAAAACCCTTTTAAAGTTTTATTGAACAGCCAAAAATGGGGCTAATAGAAGGTTCAGTGTTAGGTTTACATACACTTTAAAAGCAATCATTGAGCTCCAGTAAAATGCTTTTGCCGAGGCTCCGATCATGCAGGCAGGAGAACATATTGTCTCCAATGTTCAGACTATTGCACTACAACTTTGTACAAGTCAGCAAGGTGAGCGGTTGCAGCAGGGGGCTGATCTGTGTTAAACCACACGTGTGAACAGAACCGAGAACTGCACAGGCACCAGAATTTACGTGATTGTCTTCTCTAAGCCAATATCTTCGTCCAGGAAGTAGATGCTGACCATTGATGATGGCCGAACAAAGATGTCTCCAGCCATCAGAATAATAAAAAGCAAATGAAGGCTAATTGTGTCTTTGTGTGTGTGTGTCTTTGTGTGTGTGTGTCTTTGTGTGTGTGTGTATGTATGTGTCTGTGTGTGTGTGTATGTGTATGTATGTGTATGTATGTGTATGTGTGTGTGTGTGTGTGTGTGTGTGTGTGTATGTATGTGTCTCTGTGTGTGTGTATGTATGTGTGTGTGTGTGTATGTGTGTGTGTGTGTGTGTATGTGTCTCTGTGTGTGTGTATGTATGTGTCTCTGTGTGTGTGTGTGTGTGTGTGTGTGTATGTATGTGTCTGTCTGTGTATGTGTGTCTCTGTGTGTGTGTGTGTGTGTGTGTGTGTGTGTGTGTGTATGTATGTGTCTCTGTGTGTGTGTGTGGGTGTGTGTGTGTGTGTGTGTGTGTGTGTCTGTCTGTGTGTGTGTGTGTGTGTATGTATGTGTCTGTCTGTGTGTGTGTGTGTGTATGTATGTGTCTGTGTGTGTGTGTGTGTCTGAGATTAGAGGCAGTTGGCATGCCATTGCTTTCATTACATATGAAATACACTGCAGATTTTTTATATGGGATGTCAAACTAGTACAGGCAGTTCTATTCCACATTTGATAGAATTTCCAGGAGTCTTTATTCCCTTTGGTTTATTTAAATATTGGTCTCTTGTAAACCTACAGCAGACAGTTTAGGATTAACAACCTCATTAGCTGTAAAGTAGGCCACTCCAGTTCTTATTATGGAGTAGGTTATACCCTCTACCAAGTGCAGACATGTGACAAATCTACCTCTCCAACCACACATCAGCATAGAAATCCATTAGTGTGTTACATCTTCTCATAGCGTGTACCCAATATGAGCAGGGTGCTTCTTTTATCTTTTCTATTTGCATATATACCACATTTCTAGTCTTAATAGAGAAGTGTGTGGGAAACTAAAAAAAAAAAAAACCTATACTGGTCTCTATAGCTGCAGAATTGGTGTGATTCTGCGGCTGCTCCCCACCAGCTCCAAGCTGGCAAACTGAGCCATGACATGACCACTGATCTCAGTTCTTGGTCCACTCATCAATCATTGTTTCCTGCTTTGCTCCTCCAGCACTCTCTGGAGTACAGGTAATAGTGACTGGCTCAGACTCAGTGGTGTGCTGACAGGCTGGGCCAGCTGTCAGTCCAGGCAACTGGGTGGATCTGGATATTATTGAAGCGACTCTGTGATTTCAGCTGATAGCGGACTTGAGCCCACTCTCAGCTGATTCTGGGTCACAGGAGTGCAAAAGTAAGTGCACTCCTGCGACCCACATGAGAAGTATAACCAAACAAGCTTTGGCCAAACTTCTCTTTAGCCCTGGTTCACACTTAGAAGATGCAGCGACTCCTGTGCGTTTCTCGCATCACATTGCAATCGCATGACATCCACGCGATCTGCGGGTGTTGCTGTTCTCCTAACACCCCCAAAACAGATTGCAAAACGCAGTGCGATTGCCAGAATCACATCACATGGGTGTTAACACCCATGCATTGTGATTCAAGTGTGGGGGGGAAGGGTCCTGCACCATTTTGGTTCGGATGCTTTGCGATTTTCAGTCATACATAATGTATGGTTGCAATCACGCCGCACAAACATCACATGTGATGTGCACAGGATTGTGGTGTGATTCCTGTGAGAATCACATGCAGTGTCTACATCGCACAAGTGCAAACACAGGCTGAAAGGCCTACACAGGTTGAACTGGATGGACTGTTGTCTTTATTCATCCTTAACTACTATGTAACTGAAATAAAGATCACAGATAAATAACACTCCATAATGTAGCTAAAACAAATGGGACATCCAGCTCCAAGAGATGGCCCAACCTTAATGAGAGGAATAGACATGAACTGTGCCAAGAGAAGCCCCTAAGTCCCCGTTCACACTGGGGCGACCTGTCAGGCAAACTGGTCGCCTGACAGGTCGCCGTAGGTCGCCCGGCATAGAGAAGCTGTGGACCCGTTCTAATAGGAGCGACACAAGTCGCTCCGACTTAGAAATAGGGTCCGGAGCTTCTTTGGGGCGACCTGGAGCGACCTGCATTGACTTCAATGTTATGAAGTCCGTGCCGGCCGCTCCGAGGTCGCGGTGCGAGCAGCGCACCGCGACCTGTGAGGTTGCCCCGGGAAGTCGGATCGCCCTAGTGTGAATCCAACTGTTATTCGATCCACCGGACAGATAGGAAGCGGATCCCCATCCGTCTGTTTTTAATGGAAAAGATCAGATGTCCGTTGATATCTGCCACTCCAGACAGAGCAATGGATGGTCTGATCGGGTCCGTCTGAAAAACTGATAGAATGACCTGATTGGTCCGTCAGTGTGAAAGGGGCCTTTTACTTTAATGAACAGCTGTAAGTTATTAGAAAGGTAAGGTTCATATTCAGACCTGGACAAATCGGAAGAGCTGGGTCTGTCTAAAAGCAATTACAGCTGGGAAATATTCATTGGCACTTATATTGTACTTTTCACAATGCAACTGTAAAATGTGATTTAGTATGGCACAGAGCAATAATCTGGATCACCAAATCGGAGTAAATTCTTTCACTGATCTGACACCATAAAACCAACATCTGATTGGTTGCTAGGGACAGCTGGCCTTTGTACATTGCTCTTTGTTGGGTTCTTCCTGCCTATAACAGAGTTGTGCCTTTACGAGTACACCGTGTTCTAGTGGCAAACCAGCATTCTCTGTGCCAGTTTTGACTATACAGCAAAACAGTTTGTTTTCTGTTACAGGTGACTCTGCTGTGTGAATGTGGAAATGCAGAGCTAAGTTTGCAATACTTCAACCAAAAGTGCTCTGTGCATGGCAGCCCTCCACTCTTTGCTTAGTCATCTCGTCACGCGGCTCTCTACAGCAATTCCTGGCAGAGCTGTAGTGCATCAAAGTCTTACTTTCTCAGCTGAGAGGGAAAAAATAAACGGGATTGTGTCTGGAGCAGTGATATCTGTTGTAGGGAAACTGTGATTTTGCTAACGAGGATGAAGTGTGCATGTGAAATGAAGGAAGTGACGGTACGAATCGCTCTGGGCTGCTCCCAGTGAGAAGAAGGGCAGCTGCACCGATTTGCCTGCCTTTTTTTATTCTGCACTGTGGGAGATTTCAGCAGCCAGATGATATATGGCGCATTAATGTTGAAAAGATAAACAGATTCAGAGAGCAGAGGAAGGGCCTTGTGTTTTTATGCTAGCAGTATGATTCCTAATGAATACGAATGTGGTATTGGCTTTACCCAAGCCATATGGCAGCCTTTCTAATTTTAGGATTGTGCAGATGTATAATTGTCTCACTTGCTTACCTCCTAAAGCTTTCCTGAGAAGCAACATGTCCTTAGCTCCTTTTATTCCCAAGAGGCCTTTCTAAGGTAAAATGCTGCAGTACCAGCCCTAGTGTAATAACCTAGTACTATCCTGCTGAGTGCAATCAGAGCGCAGGCTCAGAGGCCCCAACTGCCACCCGTGGGACCTAGTCCTTTGGTTTTCCTGGCTTCCAGCATGATACCTTTTTTAATTTAATATTTATTTCAGCTTTTTTGGGTTCATGAGATAAACAAGGTTGCAAGTTCAAGTCTTCCATGAATGTTATCACTTTGATATTCTTGTCCCTAGGCAATTTTGCCCATACTCAGGGCTGGATTACCAAGAAAAAAAGCTTTTGCACCAAAAGGGGGGGGGGGGGCATCCCAGAGTTTCCCTTGTAGCTATGATGCCCAAAAGTGGCCCAAAAGCAAGCATTCATTATACTGCAGATTACCATTTCTTGGTTGTGATGGCTGCATTTATTTTCCTTTTTTAGGCTTTTATTCTTCTCTTTTCATCTGGTGATCCAGCTAGTAAGTCTGCTGTTATTCAAAATGGGATCTGTTAGAGATGAGACAAACTATTTAGCACTAGCAAGGGTGCTTACAATGGTCCACTTTTATTTGTGTAAATTCTTTATCCCCAAGAGTCGGTTCACACTGGGGCGACACGACTCCTTACTACTTCGGGAGGCGACTTGTCAGTCCCGTGCATCACGACTTTGGAGCGACTTGCAGGGACTTCACATAATGGAAGTCTATGCAAGTTGCCCCGAAATAGTACAGGACCCTTTTTCTAAGTCGGAGCGACTTGTGTCGCTCCTATTAGAACGGGTCCTGTAGCGGTCAATGGATCCTACACTTGAGAAAAGAGCGCGCATGCCCACTAAGAGCCGTGCGCGAGCTCTGAAACGCGTTGTCATTCACGGTCCCCAGTGACGTCACACAGTGTGCGCTGCGTTCCAGCGAAGGTCCTTCGGAGCTCATCTCCACCCGGAACCGGAAGACGGAGGATCCCCAGCACGGCATCCGTCCACCTATCTGATCAGGATTCGGAGCTTCACCCTCCTAGACCCCTGTGACTGATACCATCCCTGACGTACCACTGGAAATAACAAGCCTATACTACATCTCTATCTAGTGAGTTGATAATTATTTGTGAAATTGTTACAATAAATTGTTGCACTTAGAGGCGCTCTGTTCTCCCTTTCCTTATATGCATCCACAGTACCGGCTTCATCTGTGTTTCGGAGCTAGCCCTTAGAACAGCAAACATCCAATATTGACATACATCATCTTTCTTATTGGACTTGGATTTTATTTGGACTTATATGGACTTTACCCATATACTGTATTTCAGCCCGATTCCTATTATTGCCAGCCATAGTCCATTCATGTCCCCTTTGGTTGTCCTTTTTTAACATGTATTTTTTATTGTACTGCCACTATCCCACCTAACCTAAGCCAGAGCGCTTGCTTTCTCTTTTTTTTAATGGACCGCGAGGGAGCGCGACTTGTCAGGCTGACCAACTCTTAAAGCAAAAAACAAAGTTTGCCGTAAATAGTGAATAAATTAGTGCAAACAAAATATACACTAAAAATGTTTCACAGTAGTGCAAATACCACAAAAGCACATTAAATGAGTTTCTATATAGAGGTACAAAATAGAAGAAAAGATCCACTTCCTTGTCATAAAAGAAATCTTTCACCACAAGGTGCTTGTACAGTCCCTCTCCCTTCAGGACATCACCCACTCTCATGACTGGCATTTTGTGTTTGATGGAATCACATTTACACCTGGAAAACTCTATACAATTCCAGCTCCTCTGTCTGACCCATCAATATCCATAAACATTTGGGGGGGGGGGGGGAGAAGAATACCTCCAATGGTATAGTAATTTAACTCTCACAACCTCCTATTTAGGAAAAGCCACTTACATGTTTAAAAATATAAAAAGTGCTCATCCATGAAATGGCATCAGGTGCACTCTGGTGCTGTAAAACCTTACCACCTTCGTAATATCCAGAATGAACCACCACGTCAATTCTGGTTCCCGTCCTAACGTCCCTTCTGGTTGACTCGTAATGACACGCTGATCTGTTTCATCAGTTCAGACGTTGTCGCCCCCCTGTGACTAAGTCAGTTATTATATTGGCTGCAACAAACAGAAGAAAACAATGAGCTAGAAGAAAAAAGCTGCCAGCTATAAGAGCCAAGGATACACAATCCAAAAATACAATATTAGATAAGTGCTGCGCTAATGCTGATCATATAATCGTCACAAATCGCAAACCATCCAATCAGAGATAGGACACTTGACAACGTCACCGCCACAGGCCCCAGCCTACACGTTTCGCCATAAATAACATCTGGGGTCATCTTCGGTCCGCCCCCAGACGCTGTTGTTTATGATGAAACGTGTAGGGTGGGTCCTATCGCTGATTGGATGGTTTACGATTTGCGCCCGAAGGGAGCCCCGTAGGAACACCCCTAACTTTTACATGCTACGATTGTTTCCATGCTGTTTCCTCTCTGGAATTTTGTAAGTGCATCATTTTATCTTTGCAAATAAATGTTTTATCGTACTGCACTATGAAGGCACCGTTATCTTCTTTTTTTTTTTTTTTTTTGTTTCCCAGAGTTGCTGGGGCAGTGAGAGCCATATATGGTTGGAGGGAGACCCACTTCCCCAATACTCTGTTTGACTACCTGTAATTCAGTGGTCATTTGTGTCTGGTAAGCAGGTAATGTTATGTGTGTGGGATGTGAAGCATTACCTTTCTGGCTGTGGATTTATTCTAACATCACGGCTGTTCTATTAGCTGCCACACTGGCAAATGCCATATAGCCAGGGCTGTTTTTGGGCTGGAACGTAGTGGTACTCGCTGCTATAAAGCTGGTACATCGACCTCTTCTTCGGTTTCACCTAGATAGTGCAAGTAAGGTTCTAATCCTGAGCCGTTCAAGAGGCACACGGTTACCTGTAAACATAGAAGCCGGCAGATGTAGTGAGTATTGCAGGCTTCTGTGTTTGCAAGTGAAAAGTCGCCGTGGGCACAATGGTGGTATGGCGTACCGTGTTCTGGATAAAAAACAAACAAACCCTGGCTATATGGCATTTACATATTTGATAGCTAATAGAATATGGTACTACAATTTCCATACTGGAAGCTGGTTGGATTGAAAGGGGAGCATTGGTTCCTGGGTCTTTTTCCTGATTACTGACTTGTTTTGTGGCAGGTTTTTTTTTCTCCCTTCATGTGGCTGTTAACAATAATTTTACTCTCCGTGTGCCTGACCTCTCCAAATTTCAGAGGTTGTGTGTATGTATGGGGGGATAATTGTAGAGGTGACTTTACAGGCGTGTATTTTGTACGTATATGGTCTCTCCTTTCTGTATCCTGATTTTCTACAAATCCTTGTTTCCATTCCGATACACTTAAAGTGGAGTTCCGGCCTATTTTGCAACTTTAGTGATTCCTGGAGTGCTCGCCATGCTGATCAACAATTGGGCATTTTCAATTTTTTTCGGGGGTCCCTTACCTTATTTTCAGGGCATTTTTGATTGTACTTCCTCCTTCTCCCCTCCTCTGTGGCCACGGCCACCGACATCACTTCCGCCTTTGCATTGCATCCTGGGAGCTGTTTGTCATCACTCCCAGGTGGCTGGAATCAGGAAGAACTCCCAGAACACTCCCTGGAATCAGGAAGAAGGACACAGCAGATTACACGGCGGCTTCAGTTGCCCACATCCAAGATGGCCACGCTCACAGCGTTTTTAAAAGTAAGATTTTGACTAAAATCCAATACTATACACCTTGTAAGTATGAGAATAGCGGTTCTGTAAAGGGTGATGGACTAGTATTATAGGGGTCTTTTTAGTTAAAAAAAAGTCGTTTGAGGCCGGAACTCCGCTTTAATCTTTCCCCATTTTTTCAGTTTTTATGCCTCAGCACAGAACACTTTAATTCTATTATTTTTCTTTTATTTTAAGATCCTGCTTACATACTTAAAGTGTGACAGTGAATCAGAACCGTGACACATATTTTCTTCAAAACAAATGGCGTCTTTCATGGGTTATATTTGTGGGTTAAAGCTATATAATACAGGTATGAGACAGCTTATGCATTGTGTTCGTAAACACATTGAGAAAAATGTGAATCATTACAAGGAGGGGCAGATATTACAACTGTTCCAACTACATAACCCATCATGCTCAGTCAGTGGCCGCTCACTGACAATCGTGAGAAATCATGTTGCCATCTCTTATCTATTTTTCCACTTCCTAGTTTATTGGTTTTTATTACTGCGCTTTTAGTTTGTTTTATCTGAAGATGTCAGTTGGTAGATTTCCTGATTTTTCTGTTTAAACAAAAAAAAAAACTACTAAATAAAATATGGAAAAAAATAGTGTTGCCCAAAGTGACCAATCAGGCAAGACCAAACACCTACTTTTGTTTCGGTTTTTCTCTATCTTTTTAAAATCAATCACCACCACGTATATGATTATTCCCACAGTGTTCTCTGCTTTGCTGGAGGTGCTTGGAATAAGAGGGAATCATGCTTCACATCTTCTGGCTGTAATAAACAATCATTACATGAATAATGAGTGCACACAAAAAAAGTCCTCTTTGCAGATGAGACAAAGCGTATAACTCTGATGAAAAGTCCTCTCTGTAGGTGCAATAGGAGATAGGAGAGAAATCCCACACCAGGAAGGAATGTGAAATCCAGGGATCACTCCACCAGTGTGCTCAGAAGAGATGAACTGCTTACCAGAAAGATCTGACCCTCAAGTTATAGAGTGGTCAGATCCGCACCTAGTGGAATTGGCCTAGGGATCCTCACTGCATGTGGCGATTAACCAACCCCTCATGCACCAGCAATCACACAATATGGACCAATTCCTAAATGGTGGTGGCTGCATTAGTTTTCTTTTTTTTTTTTTTTGCTAAAGTTTAGCTTAATTTGTTAGTCAAGTCCATTTAAATCTGCTGATGCCTCGTACACACGCATCGATTATTGGCCGTGAATTTTCGGCCAACGTCCGATCGGCCGATTTTCGGCTTGTTAGTATGATGCTTTCGACAACCGACTCCGACTTTTTTGCAGGCTATAAAATTTTTGTTGGCCGTCAACACAACGGCCGATTTTCTGTCAGTCAGTACAGATTTCGGGCAAACAAAAATCTGATGAGCAAGACTCTCGTGTGCAGTCTAGGCACATTCCAACCAACAAAACGCCACTCTGGACAAAAGACGGACAATCGGTCGGCCGATAATCGTTGCGTGTGTACGAGGCTTTAGATAACTTCTTCCTCAGACTGAGAATGCTGCTGTCCAAGGGTGGATGGAATCATTGGAAATCCATGTATTGCCATGATTACCTGTTTGTAGCCAATGTTTTCTCAGGGTTGCCCGTTCCTAGCCCATGTTTTTGGGCGCTGCACCCCCCCTGTTTTTTGTTATAACTTGTGGATCTAAAGCATATCCTTGGTGCTGGCAGCCTCTTCACTCTTTTATATTGTAGTTCATCTAGGTTTGTGACTGAGCGCAGCTATTTAATTTGTTTTTATCTTCTGGTTGTGCCCTAAGCTCCAGGACTTTTGGTCTCAAGTCAAGCATTGGATTTTCAAATTCAGTGACATCTGTATGCCCGATAACATGGCAGCACTTCTCCTACATCTAAGTCCCCTATCACTGAGCTGCTGTAAGCGTTTGCCACCCTTAAGTCTTTGGTTCGCTAAGGTTAACCAGACTCCCTTCATGTAGGAATTGATAGCCTTAATCAACCATACGGAGGAACGCTTTTGGAAAACATGGTGTTACTGGTCCCAATTTACCTGCTCTCCTGAATATAGTGATATCCTAAGACAGGGGTGGGGAACCTTTTTTTTTTGCCAAGGGCCATTTGGGTATTTATAAAATCATTTGGGGGCCGTACAAAATTATTAACTTAAAAATGTGCCTGTTATATTTGGTCAAACATTTAATTAACTCACCCCTAATGTGATGGCTGCAACTGCTTCTCTTTGGTGAGGTGTGTGATGTTAGCTGGTATTGATGATGTTGCTACTTGCAACTCGTTTTCATGGTTTGCGTCGGTCAGTCTGGAGCGCAGTCGACTTTGTGGTGGTAAGTTTTGAAAAGAACTGCTGGTGAGTATAGCTGGCTGGTACTGCTGTGGGTACTGCTGGCTCAGGCTTGTACTGTGCTGTAGGTACTGCTGGCTGGTACTGCTGTGGGTACAGCTGGCTCAGGCTGGTACTACTGGCTGGTACTGTGCTGTGGGTACTGCTGGCTGGTACTGCTGGCTCAGGCTGGTACTACTGGCTAGTACTGCTGTGGGTACTGCTGGCTCAGGCTGGTACTGTAGGTACTGTTGTGGCTTCTGCTGGCTCTGGCTGGTACTGCTGTGAGTATTGCTGGTACTGCTGGTTCTGGCTGGTACTGCTTTGAGTACTGCTGGTTCTAGCTGGTACTGCTGGCTCTGGCTGGTACTGCTGGCTCTGGCTGGTACTGCTGTGTGTGCTGCTGGTGAGAAATGCTGGCTGGAGGAAGAGGCGATGTTTCCTGTATTGGTCACAGGCGGAGTGCCCTTGATATCACTCCGCCTGTGCCTCACTCAGACTGTCAGAACAGAGCCGTAATTATACAGGAAGCATCGGCTCCTTTCTGACAGATCAGCTGAGAGACAGACTCAGCTGCACGGGGAGCCGGACCAAATGACTTTGAGGGCCGTAGGTTCCCCACCCCTGTCCTAAGATCTTGAGTTTAATATGCTCTAGGGATTTCAATTTCTCTATAGCAAATGTCATTTCGTAGACTGGGGAAGGGGCCCCCAGTCGGTGTGGCCCCTAAGTCTTCCCCCCAACCCTCTTAATCCCCCCCCCTTTTTTTTCTCTCTCCTACTTTAAGACATCTCAAATTGGTGGTAGTAATTACCTGTCAGTGTACAAAGGAATCCCTCTTGCCCAGTGAAAATCATTTTGCCTACATTAAATCCTGAGATTTAATGCATACCAGTTCAGCCGCTCACAATAAGCTGTACAAGATCTCCATGGGCAGGCTGTCTCTCAATTCGATTTATGTATTTCCTGCATTTTACCACTGAGCTAGTGTTTCCTTTTACTTTTGGTCTACGCTCCTTTCCCGACACTTGTTTCCTTTTTTATTTTTTTACCATTTCAAGTATTGTGCAAAATACAGAAAAAAAAAAAAAGAGCGTGAAAAATATAGTGCAGCTCTACATGGAAACAAATCCACTTCCAGGTTTTATTGTCAAAGCTTAAAGTGGTATTAAAGGGTTGGCTTTAAAAATAAATAAACGTCATACCTAACTGTGATGTGCAGAGGTTTTACACAGAGCAGCCCTGATTCTTCTCTTCTCAGGAGGAGACTGGTTTGCATTTAGGTTACCTAGCAAACCTATATCAGTAGTTTTGACTAAAGTCATTTTTTGGCATGGTCTCGAGGCTTTGCAGAACTTGTGAGCCAAATAGCCAATGTGCATATCTTATTAAAAAAACAAAAAAATTGAAGTGTAAAAATGAATTGCATTTTTTAAAATGTGTAGTATTCCTGTTTACTACTTATTTTTTCCCCTTGTGTTATGCTCATCCTGTAGACATTTCAGATCCAGATTACTTTTTTAATTTTAAAGGGAAAATGATGAGCTTCTATGGATGTGTGCACACTCTAGCAGCAGTTGAACATTCGTTTACTGCTGCAATGCCAAGGCTGCTTGGAGCCCAACTTCGGAGTGCACAGGAAAGGGTGACAATGCTGCTGCTGTACCTAGCAAGTGTAGTCACCCTAGCAGAAGAAGAGCTGCTTGGATATATCTTACTAGTTTAATTTATTTAAAAGTAGAACTTTTCTTGAATTATTGAATTTTTTTTAATTTTCTTTTTAAATCCGCCGTGTCATCTTATTTAGTTTACATTTTTGGTTTTGGATACACTTTAACCACTTTACCACTGGAGGATTTTGCTGTCTTACGTCTGGGCCACTTTTTGCGATTCGGCGATGTGCGACTTTAACTGACAATTGCGCGTTCGTGCGACGCCGTACCCAAACGAAATTTACGTCCTTTTTTTCCCACAAACAGTTTTCTTTTGGTGGTATTTGATCACCTCTGCGATTTTTTACTTTTTGCAATCATTTAAGAAAAAATATTTTTGGAGGGGCTGGTTCTTTTAAGTTTTTTTTTTTTTTTTTTTTTTTTTTTGAAAGAGTACATTTTCTGCCTTCTTTTTTTGTATTGGCTTCGTGATCATTTTTTTTCCCCAACCTTTCTCGAAACCATTTTTATCCAGTGGGATCCTCAGGACCATATGGGGTAGAACCCAGAAGATGTTTTTTGGATGATCCACGCTTTACGTAAAGCCTGTTATTGTCGGGGCACATCTCTATATGTAGAGAAAGGCAGGGGAAAATATGTTCTTGCCACGTACTGGAAATGATTTAACATAATTAGCTTAGTCTTTTGATGGACCCTACAAAGCTCCAATGTATGTTCAGGCCTCTCCATGCCTCTCCATGCCTACATTACTGTAGCACAGATCTGCTTACAAAAGGTCGGATTGAGTTTGAAATCTGGGATAAGATTCAAATGAAAGGCCAGAAATCCCCCGGTGCTGATTTTACTAGAGAGCAGTAGGAAATGTCTGTTTGCTCTTACATTTGCCAGATTAAAGCACATATTTGGTGTGTGAGCCGTAAGGCAGCTGAACATTGAAGTCTTCCCCCTGCCTTGCAGAGAAAGTTCATATTGATGTGGTGATTTTGAACTATTTGTGGAATGCTGTCGTCCTCTACCTCTAAATTTGAAGAGCTCTTCTTAGCTGCGGTGACTATGTCAATTTATACAGTGTGCCTTTTATCGTTTTAGGCTCAGCAGTGGCAAGCTGGCACGCCATGACCTCTCAAAATCTAAAAAAGTGGGCTTTATAAGTCACAGCCTAGCAATAATTAATTAGGGTAATGGGGTTAGTACAATATTACATAATAGGTCAACACAGCTATAGCAACCAGTTAAGGACTTTCTCGCTTTTTAGCGTAAAACACCCTGTCCCAGCTTAAGATGGATTATTGTAGCAGCACAGAGGGTCCTGTTGTGTAGTGGTAGACCTGTTATTACTCTATAAGCTCTAAAGCTAGGGTCAACCTCTCAGTAAAGTGGAAATCGCTTTAAAGGCATTCTCCAAACAAGAAGAAATTGAATCCCTTGACGGCATTTTATATCTTTTGGGGAAGTCCAATTCCAAGTGTTCTGTTAGCGGTTCCTGATTTTTTTTATTTTTTTACAATCCCTGGATTTAAAAAGGGGGGGCTTCAACTTTTAAGAAGGAGGTGGAGTTCTTGCCACCAGGACAGGAAGTGAAATCTACCCATTCGGCACCATAATGGCAAGAAATGCCCTTCTCAAACATGTTTAATAAAAAAAAAAAAAAAAGCTAAGACCCAGTTCACACAGGGGCGATGCTACTTGCCGGCATGACATGCACGGACTTCACATCATTGAAGTCAATGCAGTTCGCCTCCAGGTTGCCCCAAAGTAGTACAGGACCCTTTTTCTAAGTCGGAGCGACTTGTGTCGCTCCTATTAGAACGGGTCCTGTGCTAATCAATGGCAGGCGACCCACCGTGACTTGTCAGGCGACCAAGTCGCCTGACAAGTCGCGCTAGTGTGAATGGGGACTAAATGTACCACAATCCTCTCTAAATTTGATTAGGCCTCATGCTCCATAGTTTTATTTCAGGAGCTGGCTTGGCTCCACCAAAGCAATTCATTGTACCAGCAACAGGAACACTGTACACCAGAAATAATAATCTTTATTAAAGCGTTAGTTCACCCTCACCTAAAATACTTCCTAAGCAGGTAAGAGGCGCCTGTAGAAAAAAGCAAACCGTGCACCTTTTACTAAAGTTGGATAATGCCTTTGCTATAGGTTTAGGCTGTTTGCATACCACCCGAACCCTTTCCTAGTGATAGTAGCAAGGTCAAGGATGATGCCTAGACATTGCCAGGCATTAATGCTTATCCCCACCATTGCATGAGCGAGCTCTCAAACCCATGCACACGTGTGGTCCACGGATTCCTCTGCCTCCGCCTCGATAAACGCCGAAGTACTGCGAGGGGGTAGAGAGCGTATGCAGAGGAGTTTGAATCGGCTAGATGGGTCTTCGTAACAACCTGGCAATAAGGCAGGACAGGATGATGCCATCTCTGGGAATTTAGCCAGGCTTCGGGAAGTATGTAAATTGTCTGCACATACAAGGGCATTATTTACCCTTGGTCAAAACTGCACATTTTTTTTTATAATCTATATGCGCACCTTACTGGCATAGGCAGTTAGGGCACTGCACTTTTCCAAAGAATATGCAACGTGATTTGTGCTTGCCACATCACTTGCTCAACAAACATTATTATACAGGATTTATATAGCGCCAACCGTTTACGCAGCACTTAACAACATAAACCACCTTTTTGACAAAGCTCTGTGCCTAGGACAAAATGTGTTAGAACTCTGTTCCTGCTGGCTGCTTTATTAAAGGAAGAATATTTGTGCACAGTGCTCCTACTGCTGAAAATGTTTATTTTTTTTAAATAATACAAAGTTTTATTTATGTGAAATATGCACAAAATACTGGAACTGCCCAGTTTTCTCCCTTGATACTACATTTTGCCTTCCTAGGATGCCCTTATTGGCCCTTACCAGGGTTCACGTAATAGGACTTAATTTTATGTGACCACCACATTACACAAATGTAATAATTTTATGTTGTGGGTAACTATACTTTACAGCACAATTCAGCTCTCTGCTTTGCTTTGGTTTGTCTCTTAAGACCACTTCCAGGCCAAGGCCATCATATGATGTCCTGGACTTTGAGTGGAGATGCCTGCAGCTACAGGCATTATTCAGATATCCTCTTTTTCAGCCGGCAATTCCCTGCACCGTAAGAACAATCATTGCGGCAGTTCAGATGTTTGATCGTTCTTTCAGGCGTCCTCCCGCCGCCCTCTGGTGTTTCGAAGGAACTTCCCCATATCGCCCCATAAAGAGGACCTGTCATGTCATATTCCTATTACAAGGGATGTTTACATTCCTTGTAATAAGAATAAAAGTGATCAAAAATAAATTATAGGGAAAGTGCAAAAATATAAAAATAAAGTTAATAAAAAAAAAATTTTGTTTAAAGCGCTCCTCCAGTCACCACGTGCTCGCATGCAAAGGTGAACGCATGCATACATCGCACTCACATATGTAAACTGTGTTAAAGCCACACGTAAGGTATCCCTGCGAACATTAGAGTGAGCAACAATTCTTGCCCAAGACCTCCTCTGTAACTCTAAACTGGTAACCTGTAAAAATCTTTAAAGCGTCGCCTATGGAGATTTTTAAATAACGAAGTTTGGCGCCATTCCACAAGTGTGCGTAATTTTAAAGCATGACTTGTTGGGTATCTATTTACTCAGCATAACATCACCTTTTCACATTATAGAAAACAATTAGGCTAACTTTGGTGTTTTTTTTTATTTATTTTTTTTTCCAATTCATGAAACCGCCCCCCCCCCCCCCCCCCAAAAAAAAGACACGTTTTAAAAATTTGATGCGCAAATACCATGTGACATAAATAGTTGCAACGATTGCCATTTGATTCCCTAGGGTCTCTGCTAAAAAAAATATATAACGTTTGGGAGTTCTGAGTAATTTTCTAGCAAAAAACTGGTGATTTTTACATGTAGTAGAGGAGTGCCAGAATAGGCCTGGTATGGAAATAATTAAGCCAAGTTATTTTTTAATTTAAGTTCTATTGATAGGAAATAAAACCTAAGCTGTGCTTAACAAGAGTCTGGCTGCTTGTTACAAAATAAGACCGTGTCACATCTGGTTAGCAGTTAATATTTGTAAATGCCTAGAGCCTCTGCTTATTTACTAAACTGATAAAAATCAGTCCAGAACGAGTGACACGAGTAGAGGTATATAAAAAGCTGAGTTATTTTAATCATACGGAAACCTCTTTGGGATGCTGTGCCCAGCTATTTGGGAATCTCAAGAATGTCCCTTGATTGTAAACGTTGGCTTTGGCGAGCAAAAATGCTAAGTCCACTCCAAGGTAATGTTTGGCAGCTAAGCCGTGGTTTTCGTGTGGATGAACCTGAAATTACTCTTCATAACCATCCTGTGACTAAGCACAAATATGGAAAACACCCTGGAAATTATAGCATATCTTTTAAATGTCCCCAACGTCTACACATAGTAACAGAAGTCATGAAATACTGAGAATGTAAAGTTGAAGAGTTTATTGGTCAGGCTTCAGTGGCCTTTCTAGATCCTCCGTAGAGTCAGGTGCTGTGATTGAGCAATGCACTAGTTTCTGGTGATTTTCCTCGGTCTGGTATTGCTAAGTATAATGCTAGAGTATGTATACAAGCATCTCCTGAGTATGACTGACATACTGTGTATTGTTTTATTAATTTATTTTTTTTTCTGTTGCAGAAAAAGCAGCAGCTGCAAATGAGGATGAAGTTCAGAAAGCGGACATATCCTCTACAGGCCAAAGTGTCATAGATAAGGATACACTTGGACCCATGATGCTGGAGGTATGTCTTTTTCATTACATTACAATTTAATTTCATTATTACCTGTACAACAGCCAGGTCAAATACCTGTAGTAGGCTTGTGCATTGTTTTTTGTAAAATTTTTACATTGCATTCACATCCACTGGCAACATATATCTATTATTATTTCACTAAAGGAGCGTTAGAATAGTTTATCTTGCATTTTATTGCCAATACCTTAAAGCAGGAGTTCCCAAACTGTGGGTCGCGAGCTGCGTTTGAGTGGGTCGTGCTGAGCCGGAAATCACTGAGAGCGGCCCTGCTTAAATTGTGCTGTGCAAGCCCGCACAAATTACAAAGAGCCAGAGCAGTCAAATCGCGATGGATTCAGGACCCCGCCCGCGCAGTTTACGGAGGCTGGTCTGCATTTTCCGCAAGGAGGATACACGATACTTGCATCAGTGAGTACGGATGTGGGCTGTTATGTAGGATATGTTCATGGGGTGCAGAGCCAGCTCCTCGGTCCTGCTGGCAGCAGCGGTGGTGGCTTTGACTGGCGGCGGGTTTCTCTTGGCTATAGTGGGCAGAGATGGCAGCCTCGGTGTCATAGGAGGACCAGAGATATATATATATATATAATATATATATAACACACACACACACTATACGTTTGCAATACATGCACATTAATGCCATGTTTTATTATTTAACCACTTCAGTCCCAGAATGTTTTACTCCCTTAATGACAGGCCATTTTTTTGCGATTCGGCACTGCATTGTTTTAACTGACAATTACGCGGTTGTGCGTCGCTGTACCCAAATACAATATATGTCCTTTTTTCCCACAAATAGGGCTTTCTTTTGGTGGAATTTGATCACCTCTGCGGTTTTCTGATTTTGCGCTATAAACAAAAAAACGAGCGACAATTTTGAAAAAAAACAAAAACAATATTTTTATCTTTCTGTTATAAAACCTTCCCAATAAAAAAAAATTTAAAAATCAAATATTTTTATTAGTTTAGGCCAATTTTTATTTTGCTACATATTTTTGGTAAAAAAAAAAAGTGTATATTGGTTTGCGCAAAGTTTATAGCGTTCACAAACTATGGGATAGATTTTTGGACTTTTTTTTGTTGTTGTTTTTATTATTAATGGTAGCGATCAGTGATTTTTAGCAGGACTGCGACATTGCAGCAGACAAATCTGAAACGAAGTGACACTTTTTGGGGACCAGTGATACCAGTACAGTGATCAGTGCTAAATAGGCACTGTATAAATGACACTGGCAGGGAAGGGGTTAATACTGGGGGTGATCAAAGGGGTTAATTGTGCTTACTAACTGGGGGGGTCACCCTCCCTTCCTTACATCACAAGGGGGGGGGGGGGCTCTGTGACAGGCACACAGAGATCGGTGTTTCAACTTAGCTGAGACATAGGATCTCATTGTGCCTGTCTGACAGGGGAGCTGCCTGCCTTGTTTACATAGGCAGATGGCTCTCCTGTCAGTTTCTCTGAAGGGAGGCTGACGGCGATTGCGCCCGCTCCTCCCGCTGTGATTGGCACACGCCTCCGAGACCACATGCACATAACCATGGAGATCTACGCGATTAT
Organism: Pelophylax lessonae; assembly: GCF_965119305.1. Taxonomy (NCBI): domain Eukaryota; kingdom Metazoa; phylum Chordata; class Amphibia; order Anura; family Ranidae; genus Pelophylax; species Pelophylax lessonae. The sequence continues at coordinate 445,815,820 of NC_138772.1, read as the reverse complement.
GCGCAGCCGCCCTTCCGCAGTAAATCTGCATGGGGCGGTCGGCAGGTGGTTAAAGACCCTCCAATTACAGAAAAATTCTTGTTAAAATGCCAGAAATTTAACTAGGCTCCTTAAAGCTGGCCATAGATTAATCTTTTTTTTTTTTTTTGATCAGCCGGCTGTTCAGAAAAACCAAACTGATTCCCCATCAACACACATTCAGTGGATGAGGGAATCCACCCCGCTGCATTATTGTTATCTGACAGCGGGGACTAAAATCTACTGAACAGAATACACTAACCAGTGCTACAGCCAATTGACTGCATGCCCTGATTAGACACAAATTTTCCAGCAGTCCTGTTTAAGAGAAGTCAATTATTAGATCGAAATCCTCTCGAATGGGAACAGCCATAGATGGATCTAAATTTAATGCATCTGTCACCAGCTTATTCGTGCTGTGGGCTAAAAAGACAGAATATTTGATGACAGCCCTGCCCAATTTTCTTTTGTACACTACTTGGGCCCTCCAGCAATAAGCGATCTGACCTGTCACAGATACTTGCCTCTGCACAGTTCCAACTCCAATGTGCGGGTGCTGTAAGAGGTTCCTACTCACCGTCCTACCCTTCCGTCTTTACAAGACAAAGGCTAATCATTCTGCTGTCCCAAGATAAGAAATGGGAGGGCTAAATAGGCTTTTTGAGACAATTCAGAAAATGTTTACAGAAAAGCTCTACGTTTGACATGATCGCGTTTTTTTTTTTTTTTTTTTTTTTTCCTTCGGTGAATATTGAACAATTATAATAAAACCCTTTCAATGGTATATTTAACACAGGGGTGTCAAGCTCCATTTCATCACGGGCCGCATCAGCATTATGGTTGCCCTCAAAGGGCCGGTTACATCTGTAGGATTAGATGTCCAGAGCACCCTATGCCCCCTTACATGAGATGTCAAGAACCCCCGCACCATCAGAAGTCAAGAGTCACCCTCCCTTCCATCACAATGCACCCCCTTAACTTGTGCTGCTGCCAGGTATAAGATGCTGGTGGATCTGGGAAGAAGTACAGGGTCTGAAGGAGAACCAAAGGAGGGTTGGAGTCAGTTTCCAGAGTCTGCTGAATGCGGAGACCAGGGGAGACAAAGGGAAGGTAGTGTTGCAGCTGCACAGAGAGGTGCAGGATCTGTAGGAGGAGTTCTGCTCTCCTCTCTGCTGCAGACTGCTGAGAAAGGGGGGGGGGCAAAGACAAGCCTTTCTGCAGCTGCACAGAGGAGTGCAGGATCTGGCAAAGGAGTTCTGTCCTCTCTGCTGCCCACTACAGAGACAAGGTGGGGGCAGAGACAAGGGGTGCCGCAGCTACAGGAGAGGTGCGAGGGCCGCATTAAATGGCCTGGGGGGGGGGGGGGGGGGGCGCATTTGGCCCGCGGGCCTTGTGTTTGACACCTGTGATTTAACAGGTCAAAAGGGAGCAAATAATAGAAGTTCATTGTTTGGGTTTCAGGTCATTGTTGGGGTTTATACACTTCAAGAATCTTCACATAGATAAATCTGAAAATTTACATATGACTATTTAACATTTTTAGCCAGCTAGCTTTGGGAGTTTGTTGAATGAGGTGGAACAGGTGTGCTAGAAACAGACCTAAATAGCAGTCCTAAACCCCCTTCCCAGGACAGCTTTAGTTTATGTAAGGATAAGATAAAATAAAGTAAATTAAATGAATGCCTGTGATGCATACACAATCCTTTATGTATTATCCCTTTTAAAAATGCTGCAAATACAGGAAAATATCTGTTTAACACAAATCCAGAGGCCTTCCTGTGTAGGCTGACAACACAGTGCCTTTGCTGAACTGCTTTCTGCACTTCACATGCATGGATTTCTTTCTCAGCAAAATAATGCTGTCTGCACTCCCAAGAGCCTATCCACACTCTGTGTGTAGGCAAAGGGCTCCTGGGAGATGTAGCTCTGGGGGTGTGCCTACATTAGCAGAGACTGATCTGCCCCTGAAGGAATCTTACAAGCCTGGTGATGATGTCATGATCGGTAATAAAGGCTGTTTCTTGCTACAGAAACAAGGTGAAAGGTTGAATAAATCTGAACTGTGCCTCGGAGGGGTAGAGTATGGAAAATTCTGGTTAACCTTTGGTAATATTACGACCTACTATTTTTTTTTTTTTAAACATACTTATTACTGCTGTTTGAAATACCATGTTGAAAATATAGAAGTGTGGAGGTCACATAAATACCTCTAGGTACATAATAACAGTAATACCTCAAATCTTTGTACTCACTAACATGAACTGTAGTTATCATTTGTGAGTTAAATGAGTCCCCCCCCCCCCCCCCCCCCCCATATTTCCCCTAAGGCCTCGTTCACCTAAGGCAGGCTAAAGCACACGCCTGTGGAGGGCAGTAACCCGCGCGGGGATGCACAAGTATTCTTGCATCCCCTATACAGGCAGTCTTATTGATTTCAATTGGGACGTGGTGCAGCAGAGATAAAGACGCTTCTCCCAATCTAACATCTGTGTTGGGTTCACAGCCCCAAATGCACACTGTACAAGTTTTGGATGGTGCGCAAGAATGGATATCAGATTGTAAGCAGTGTCTGTCCATGCAGCTGCTGCATCTCAATTGATATCAATGGGTCTGACTGCAGGGAACACCTGTGCATCTCCTCATTAGGCTCCATTAACACTTGTGCGAATTGTCGTGTGACTTAAGGCTGCATTCACACTTGAGCGTAGCGTTTTACCGTGTTTTTTTACCGCAATTTTACAGCGATTTTTACCGCGATTTTCAGGCGTTTTTGGAGGCAGGCATTGACATCTATCAAACGCTGGTAATCAGCCCAAAAAGAAGCTCATGTACTTTTTTCAACTACAGGCGTTTTGCAAAACGCTCAGATGTGAACAGGGGCCATTTAAATGAATGGGGTTTCACTTGTTGGGCGTTTTGGAATGTTTGGGTTTTTTTTTTAGCATTTTTGGAGCTGAAAAACACTCAAAAACGCCCAGGTGTGAAGGGAGCCTTAGACACAGTCTCTTGACAAGTTGCAGCCCATGTATTTCAATTGTAGCTGTTGAAATATATGGGACTTTAAAAGGGTCCTCCACTACTTTGATGCGACTTGAGTACCACAGACAGCAATATAAAGCTATGGGCAAAAAAACATAAAAAGGGCGCACTGACCTAGCGCATTATCCTCAATAATAGGGTTTATTTGTACAACATGTAAAATGGCTACTCCCAAACAAAGGTAGAAAATAGCCACTCTGAGGAAGAGCCTGAGCCTCGAAACATGTCAGCCGTCATCTTAATGGAAATATGGACTAACACATGGACTATTCCTGACATTGGAGCGACTGAGCTTGATATGACTATTTTTCTACCTTTGTGAGTAGCCATTTTACATGTTGTACAAATAAAGCCTATTATTGAGGATAATGCGCTGGGTCGGTGCGCCCTTTTTTTGTTTCTTTTTGCCTATAGTACTGTTGGACTACCCCAGTCCTTCTTTGGGCAGCAAGACTCTAGCCATCTGAGATGCCATATGTGAGTCCTGTGGGAAGTGCGGCCGGGGAGCTTGGATTCTAAGCGCAGGAGAAGGGTGATATCACCGCATTGTTTTGGAGCAATATAAAGCTCTCCTACATTGCATGAAAGTCGCATCTAAATGTTATCGACATCAGTTGTGCAATAGACAAAGCAAAAGTCAACAGCCAAAATCGTATCCAAGTCGCACCCATCCAAAAATGCATCAAAGGCGTAATGTAAAGTCACAATGGTAATTGCACGACTTTGTAGTTGCAAAAATGTGAATGGAGCCTTAGTATGTCCCTTGTGAATAAGGCCTAAATCTTCAATTTGGCAGTTTCACTGCCCTAGTTCCCAGCTCTTTCAGCCCCTTTTTTGGGTGTTCCCAAAGTTTGTGATACTCATTGAATAGGAGAAAGCAATGCCACCTTTGTACTATAAATGAGGAAACTGTTTTGTTTTTGCAAGACAGCAGAAACATACAGGGTATGGTAAACGGGGCTAAAGGAATCCAAGCCTTCCAATTAAATCAATGCATAGCACTGTAACACCACTAAATCAGATGGTATTCATGTGTGTCGTTCCATCACATATCGCAAGATTGTTCCTTCTTTCATTTCAAGACAGTGGGCAGAGCCATGCAAATCATTCCATTTTACACACCATCAGCTAGATGCACATCTAGAACCGCTGATGTATAGTGCAACATGGCCTCATATTAGAGAGCCATTTGTTCCAAACTACATGTAGCTGTTGCGGACATTTTAGCCATCGTTAGTGCAGTGTATTGAAACAATGCCATTTATACAGGTCCCTCTCAAAAAATTAGCATATTGTGATAAAGTTCATTATTTTCTGTAATGTACTGATAAACATTAGACTTTCATATATTTTAGATTCATTACACACAACTGAAGTAGTGCAAGCCTTTTATTGTTTTTAATATTGATGATTTTGGCATACAGCTCATGAAAACCCAAAATTCCTATCTCAAAAAATTAGCACATTTCATCCGATCAATAAAAGAAAAGTGTTTTTAATACAAAAAAAGTCAACCTTCAAATAATTATGTTCAGTTATGCACTCAATACTTGGTCGGGAATCCTTTTGCAGAAATGACTGCTTCAATGCGTCGTGGCATGGAGGCAATCAGCCTGTGGCACTGCTGAGGTGTTATGGAGGCCCAGGATGCTTCGATAGCGGCCTTGAGCTCATCCAGAGTGTTGGGTCTTGCGTCTCTCAACTTTCTCTTCACAACATCCCACAGATTCTCTATGGGGTTCAGGTCAGGAGAGTTGGCAGGCCAATTGAGCACAGTAATACCATGGTCAGTAAACCATTTACCAGTGGTTTTGGCACTGTGAGCAGGTGCCAGGTCATGCTGAAAAATGAAATCTTCATCTCCATAAAGCTTTTCAGCAGATGGAAGCATGAAGTGCTCCAAAATCTCCTGATAGCTTGCTGCATTGACCCTGCCCTTGATAAAACACAGTGGACCAACACCAGCAGCTGACATGGCACCCCAGACCATCACGGACTGTGGATGGTACTTGACACTGGACTTCAGGCATTTTGGCATTTCCCTCTCCCCAGTCTTCCTCAGGGTCCGGTCACCTCTTCTCGTTGTGCAGCATTTTCTGCCACGCTTTTTCCTTCCCACAGACTTCCCACTGAGATGCCTTGATACAGCACTCTGGGAACAGCCTATTCGTTCAGAAATTTCTTTCTGTCTTACCCTCTTGCTTGAGGGTGTCAATGATGGCCTTCTGGACAGCAGTCAGGTCGGCATTCTTACACATGATTGCGGTTTTGAGTAATGAACCAGGCTGGGAGTTTTTAAAAGCCTCAGGAATCTTTTGCAGGTGTTTAGAGTTAATTAGTTGATTCAGATGATTAGGTTAATGGCTTGTTTAGAGAACCTTTTCATGATATGCTAATTTTTTGAGATAGGAATTTTGGGTTTTCATGAGCTGTATGCCAAAATCATCAATATTAAAACAATAAAAGGCTTGCACTACTTCAGTTGTGTGTAATGAATCTAAAATATATGAAAGTCTAATGTTTATCAGTACATTACAGAAAATAATGAACTTTATCACAATATGCTAATTTTTTGAGAGGGACCTGTAGTGTAGGGCTTGGGACCCAATGATTTGGAAAAAACGGAACAGGTTCTGATTATTTTGTAAAGTCAGATGCACACTTTGGATGTTTCATGCAAAAAAAAGCTAGTGCTGCTGTTTTGCAACATGGCAGTAAACCGAGTTATAGAAAGAACTTGTAAATTCCCTCCAGCATACATCATAGTAATGAATCCTTCCAAGTTCTCTGCTGATTTACACTGTGCTCCCCTTTTCCTGTGCATCTCACATTAGCCTCTTTTATTGGCTGCTTGGCCTGACTTTGTAGATGATGGCTGAGCGTGGTTATCTCCTGAACCATTGTGCCACTTCTGCTGTCTGGATCATCATGCTGCATGTCAGAAGCTCTTCAATAAGGAAGCATCTGCTATTTAATTGTTCCTTGAAATGTCTGCACTTATGCTTGTCAGAACACAAGTATATAGCAGTTGCCAGGCAACCAGGCATGAACAGCAATTTCTGGCGGTGAAGTAAACATCACATGACTGAGCAGAGATGAAGAACACTTATCTGTGCTTAGTGTGGATTTCTTACCAATTCATTATATGCTCTTGTACCTGCCCAAGTTAAAGTGGAAATATATGCCTTCAGTGCATTTGTTTCTGGCAAAACCAATAAAATAACTCAGGAGTGAGTTAATAACTCCAGTCTTTTTTCAGGCTTTACTGTTTTCAAAAGTGAAACCTCGGCAGCTGTTTTTTTTTTTTTTCTCCTATTATTTATTAGATCAATCTGAACTCTAGGCAAAAAGACAAATAACATATTAGAGATTTCTCATTTTTTTTTCAGTCAGTCTTCTGACTCTGACATCCCTGCAAGACAGCACAGCCTGGTCCTGGAGACACTTGCTGGCAGCCAGTCTGGTTCCCATCCTATTCTGTAGATGGACAAGTAGCGGCCACCTTTGCTCTCCCCTTCTATGAGCTTTTTAGACTGCTAGCCTTTAGCGTGTTAGACTGCTAGCCCTTTCAAAAGCAATAGAGCCTTGATTGACTCAGAGAACTTGCTTTTCATATGTAAGATTTTTGATACCTGTGCTAATTCTTTGTAAAATTATTTTTTCTTTCTTTAATACATGTATAACCATTTTTCTCTTTCGTTCGTTGCTGGACACCGCTCCTGTCATTCTTGACCATTGGGTTATACTGCCCCCCTACCGGAGTAGGACACTAGGCAGAAAAAACTTCTGGCTACACCCATGGGCAGTCCCAGGGGGTATACTCCCTCTCCCTGCTATAGTCACTCATTTTTTTCTGCCTAGTCAGGAGTAAGGACCTAGTTCCTTGCTGGGATCTTTGGTCCTGGCAACATTTTTTGGGTAGCCAATTTCTTCCACCTGGATTTTTCCTGTGAGATATACTATCAACTGCCGGACTGGGTGTCGGGCTGGATAATCTAGATCCAGTGGTGACCCCAGGCTGGCCATCAAGCGTGTGCAGACCTCAGCACCCGTGGGCATGCCTTATAGCTATCAAGCTGGTGTAAATGAAATTTCTATGGAACAATAAAAACATGGTTACTTTTTAGTGTAGTGAATAGTGCAGGAGGGACATAGTGACTAGTAGGGTGACTTAAAATGTTTTTGATTGGTTGCTACAAAAGCTTGTTCTACACTAAAATGCAAAGGAACCAGTCAATTGCTTTTGCTTTTTACTTTCCCACAGAATAAGGTCACTACTGGCATTTTCCTTTTTTTTTCCAGTTTTGCAAACTAGCCACAATATGTAAATTCACTTTGGGAGCCATTTATGGTGCCTCCCCTTCCTCACATATTCATATTCAAGCAGGCGGTAAGGGCTGGTTCATACCACAGAAACGCAGTTGAATGTGTTCCAGATGCGTTTCTGCGTGCACGTTTTTGATGCTTTTTAAAGCATTTCAGGTGTGTCCTTCCTCTCCTATATTTTTTTATTTTTCTGTTGTGAAATGCTTTCCGGTGCAATTTTTTTTATGCCACGATCCAGTACAGTTCCCTGCAGAAAAAATGCAGGGTGTTGTACTTTTATTGACTGTACTGGAATACACTGCAATGGTGTGAACTTTGGCATTGGAATATATATAACGTACGGTCAATGCTTTTTTGATGCAGAAAAAATGCACACTGTACTGCATGTGTTGTGAACCAGCCCTAAATCTTCTCATGTGCCCCATGTTTTGAATATACACTGAATGTGAACAAAATAAAATATTCCACCTTTTCACAAGGGTACAGTTCATCATTTATTTACAAATTGTTTCTTACTTTCCAAAATATAAAAAAATGGCACAGTAATGGATATACAACTTCTCTCATACATGCAATTAAAGAAATTATCAATGTTCTCTTGTGTGTACGGAGTTAAAAGCTTAATTATGTGTATGTACAGGGTCAAGAGGACTATTATTAATTTTTATTACAAGTATTTATAAAGCGCCGTCAATTTACGCAGCGTTTTACCGATATATTTGTACATTCACATCAGTCCCTTCCCTCAAGGATCTTACACTCTCTAAGGTCCCTAACTCCTATTCTTACATACACATACAGTATTGGGGCTAATTTAGAAAGAATTTAATTAAAGTGTTTAACGTTTAATTTTTTTTTTTTTTTTATTATTTAATAACAAACATGCCTATACTTACCTGCTCTGTGCAATAGTTTTACACAGAGAAGCCCTGATCCTCTTCTTCTGAGGTCCCCCACTGGCGCTCCAGGCACCTCCTCTTTATCGGGTGCCCCCACGGAAACCCGCTTCACATGGGGACACCCGTGTAGGCTCGCTCCAGAGTCCTGCTACTGCATCTGTTGACACAGACAGCGGGACTCGCTTCCCATGTCCCAGCTTTTGATTGACAGCAGTGGGAGCCAATTCCTCCCGCTGCTATCAATCTGTTCAATGAGTAGAACGACAGTGGCTGAAGCTACTGGGCTCTTGCACATCGCTGGATCGGGTCAGGCTCAGATAAGGAAAAGGGGGGATTGCAGCACAGAAGGTTTTTCACCTTAATGCATTGAAAGCATTAAGGTGAAAACCTTAAGTCTTTACAACCACTTTAACCTACCAGCATGTCTTTGAAGGGTGGGAGGAAACTAGGTTACAACCAGGCAAGCACAGTGAGGACATGCATACTTGTGGTTGGGATTTGAACCAGTGACCTAAGTGCTGCCAGACGGAGGTGCTAACCACTTAGCCACGGAGTATTGAACTGAATGGCATAGTATACCAGTGTTTGGCTCCTCAACACGCCTATTTGGTGGACGTGTATTGCTGTACAATGCACTGACAAAAAATCTACATCTCACCTTTTTTGATGCCTAAAGGGCCGTACACACTTTACGAAAATCGGACGAAATATCCTCCGATTTTTCTCTGTCTTCTCAGCGTTCATTACCATTTTTAGTCGACAGTGCATAAATGTTCACGAAATTTCTCGTCCGATTTTTCTTTTTTTTGGCACATTTGTTCCTAGACTTCCGGGTTGTCATCAACTTCAGATCATGCACGGTCTTTCGTATCTGATTTTTCACGGACGTACTGCATACACATTAAACGAAAATCGGTCGTCTGGGGACGGACGAAAAAAATTTTGGCGTTTTTGTCCCTCCGTTTTTTTTCGTTGAAAATGTCGGCATCGGCTGCTGAAAGTTGTGTACACACTAGGCGAAAATCGGACGATTTCACATCGGGCGGGATTTTTCGGCAGATTTTCTACTAGTGTGTACCCCACTTTAGTGCACCAAAATCTAGCCCCACACATGTATGTACATCAGTTATCTCAGGTTCCATCTGAATTTTTGATGGAACGTTTGGAAGTCATATCAGAATTTCTGGTCGCTTTTTGATGTGCCTAGCAGAATTTTTTTAACCAAAACTACAGCTGTGATTCAGATTTAGTTTACAAGAAAATGAGTTTGGTCTAATGCAGGGATCTTCAAACTACAGCCCTCCAGCTGTTGCAAAACTACACATCCCATGAGGCATTGTAAAACTCTGACATTCACAGACATGACTAAGCATGATGGGAATTGTAGTTCCTGAACAACTGGAGGGCCATAGTCTGAAGACCCCTGGTAATGTTTCTATTTACAGTAGAAGATCAAATCGTTTAATATACTAAACAATCTAGGATCACTTTCAAAACTGTCAAAAGCCTGCCACGCTGACCAGTTGCTTCTGTTCAATTTTGAAAAAAAAAAAAAAAACCCAGCTTGGCTCTCTTAGAGCTGATAGATCTATAAATATTGGCAGCTTGGAAGTTCCTGCTCTGGAGCAATAACTAATATGATCTCTTCCTGGGTTCCTCGTCAGTCCCAGCAGGAGTTCTTTGTCATCTGCTTTCTCTGTGTGGGCTCGGAGTAAAGTTCTGAGTATAATGTATTCAGTCCATGTGTTTTGAAGCAAGTGTAGATAGATAAACAGATGAATCATGAAATTAAACCCACTTGTGCATCCCAGCACATAATTCATGCATTAAGTTTGGTCTGGAAACTAATTATTTTTTTGTAGACTCACTCCACAATATGCTTGATTAATATTCCTTTATCCATTGCTTAAAGTACAAATGGAGGTGATGGATAGCAGATATTCATTTTAAAGGAGAACCCCTGTTAGAATACAAATGTATGTCCGGGGATTTACACCTAGATTTATTTATGCAGAAATGCCTTGCCTGAATGTTACTCACCAGTTCACATGAGGTTTTGTTTGGGGATGGCATTGCATTGTAAGGAATGGCTAGCCTGTTTACACTCAATACTGAAACACTGTTGTACTGCAGACTGATTACATTTAATGATAGAAGCCTAGAACTTTGTGTCACTCTAAATGGGCAAAGGTTAATTGTTAGATGCATATTGATTCTTGGATGTGCAGTTTTGCATAGAGTTTACTGAGGAAGGAAAAATGTACTGTGATTTCGAGTGCAAACTGTTCAAAATTTTGACATACCTTGTTTCAGAATTTTATGACTAGATGTCTTTTTCCTTTTCCAACAATTGAAATGATTGTGTAATCTGCATGGTAGCCGTACAACTGCTGAGTTGAAATTGCAGAACAAGGCAGATAAGCAGTGTATGATTCTTATTTAGTCAGAGCTTAAACGCACTTGCAGTGAGACAAGAACAGCAACAAAGCACAATCAGTGGCACACTACTAAACAAAATACAATATGTGTATTTGGTAAGCAAGTATGGCTGCCCCAGCTACATTGGCAACTTGGTTTATATTTATTTAGTTTAAACTTTAAGATTTACCTTTTATAGCAAACTTCAAGACCATAAGTGTTAACATTGTTCTAAAGCAGGGGTCTTCAAACTATGGCCCTCCAGTTGTTCAGGAACTACAATTCCCATCATGCCTCGTCATGTCTGAATCTCAGAATTTTGCAATGACTCATGGGATGTGTAGTTCCACAACAGCTGAAGGGCCGTAATTTGAGGACCCATGTTCTAAAGGCTGAAGGTTTTTTTTACCTTAGGGAAAAACTTCAGTATGCAGTTTCATCCGCAGCCCCCCTTAATACTTACAGGAGCCCAGATCCAGCGATGTGCATGAGAGCGGGTCTCTGCCTCCTGATTGGCTGGGAGACAGCAGTGGGAGTCCTTGGCTCACGCTGCTTTCAGTCACAGTGAGGAGGGAGTCTTGTGTACACACAGAGCATGGCTCAGTAGCAAGCGCGCAAGAGTGCCCCCATAGCAAGCAGCTTTCTAAGGGGTCACTCGGAGAAGTGGAGGGGCCAGGAGCGCCGGCAGGGGACCCGAGAAGAGGCGAATTGGAGCTGCTCTGTGCAAAACGATTACACAGAGCAGTTAAGTATAACGTTTATTAAAGAATGGAACACATAACATCCCAACTCCTCAGGCACATTTTGTAATGCAGTTGGTAAGATACACAATAGTATGCAAACAGTATAGTCTACCTCCCACAGATCATTGCCTGCTGTATTTTGGTGTAAATAGTCTGGCCTGCCTACTCATGCTGATCATTTTAGCTTGGTATTGACAATGCTGAACTAATAGTACAGCCCAATTGAGACTGACTTCCTGGTGTGTTGATCATGTGATGTCAGCAAGATCCCTCCTCTTTGCCCTGGGCTGCAGATCAGCCTGTAATGTATTGTATGTTGTACTCTGACAAAATACCAAGCCTTTTTTTTTTTAGTTTAGCGCATAGAGAATGCGATGTGAGGCTCAAAACTGAACAGTCTACATAGCTTACATATTTTTTTGCTGTGCTGATGATCCAATCTTGTTTTGCATGGGGTTAAATGGCGGGCTTTCTGTAATGTATTGTACATTTTCTCTTTTTCCAGGCCCTGGATGGGTTCTTCTTTGTGGTGAACCGTGAAGGGAACGTGGTATTTGTCTCTGAGAATGTGACTCAGTATCTCCGGTACAACCAAGAAGAGCTAATGAATACCAGTGTATATAACATTCTTCATGTTGGAGATCACAACGAGTTCATCAAAAACCTGCTGCCAAAGTCTTTAGGTAACTGAGGTTTTTTTTAGTTTCCCTTAAAAAGCTGCTGAAGTGTCAGTGGTGATGAACATGGCTTGCAGCTCTTGTAGTTACAGATTTTGCTCCAAATAGCAGTGGGCCATGTGCAGGCAATCTGTTTCTATAGGCCAGTCTTTCTATTGCTATACCTTTTTATTATTGCAAAGACTTAGGATGCACAGTGTTCTTTCTACCTTATTTATTGTTATCAGTGGGGTATATATTTGGATTAAAAGCTAGTTTCCTTAATTTTGAAAAAAATTGTTTTATGTTTCTAGAAATTTTCCACGTTCTGTTCTAGAAGGAGCACTTCTGACACTCTGAAGTGTTTGTTATCTCTCTGTAGTTAAATGCTACACAGCCAGATTATCACACACAATGTTCAAATTTGTCACATAGCTTACCTTTAATAGGCCTTCTATGGCCATTCTTGAGCTGCCCATCACAATAGGAGCCAAGATCAAAGCAGAACATTACACAAACCTAAAAACATGGTCTGGTCTGACCAAGCTTGCAGCACAACTCTTTGGCCAACCAGTGGCTTGCGTTAGAGTGCTCTAATGAGAACTACAAGTAGGTCTGCCACTGTGGCAGATAAGACTTGTAGTTAAATTATTCAACTGTAGTTCATTACTGTATTTAGAATTGTGTGGTGATTTCTCCTTACTTTCTATTTTTTCTGAAAACAGTTTCCTGAATAAAGTGTGTGGGGGAATCTCATTATTCAGAATATAACATGTTTCTCCTCCCTGTTAAATCACAGCTGCCAGTGCTGGAGGCCCTACTGTGTTCACATCTTTTAAGCCGCGTACACACGGGCCAAATGTTGGGAGACATTTGTCCGGTTAAAAAAATGGCAGACATTTGACCCGTGTATACGTTGGTCTGTCCGACAGAAGCCGGCTGGAAAACCAGTAGTCGACCGACTCCCAATCAGTGCTCTCAGCCAGTGGCAGAGAGCGCTGATCGAAGAGTTCTGGTGGGGGAGGAGGGGGGAAGCCACCCCCTGTTAGAACACATTATCACAGCGGGGGAGGTAATCTCTGTACGTACTTCGCATAGTTAGTGCAGTGGCTTCGACTGGAGCTGACAATTTTTTTTTTTTTTCGTTCAACCCCTGGGTTGAGTGGAAAAAATGAATAGTGTGTACCAGGCTTAAGGTCGGTTCACATTCCTGCGAGTGCGCCGATCGCATGTAATTCGGAGCGCACTGCTCGTTCATTACATGCGATCGGAGGTGCGGATGCCAATTCAGCCATACACTTTGTATCCACACCAAACACCCACATGACCCTTTTTTCCAGCCGCATCAGGATCAGATCGCACAGTGGTTCACACTTGTGCGATCCGATCCTGTGCTAACTGTCAGATTGCACTGCGATATGCGATCAAACTGGGGGTGTCGTTAACATTTCATTGACACCCCCTGCGTATCGCATATGGCAGTGTGAACTGCCAGGGGTGCGTTTGCGATGCGGGAACAGGCTGCGAATTCGCAGCCTTCCCGCATCGCACAAGTGTGAACCGACACTTACTCTCCAGTGTTTTTAAAGCAGCCTGGGCACAGATAAGGACTCTGGGTGTCTTAGGAGATCAGATCATTTGAATGTTAGTGGCCCTCCCAGCTTTAAATACTGAAACAAAAATTAATAATTTATAATTAGAGATGTCAACAGCTGTGCAATTTAAAAATATTAAAAAAAGTTGTTTAGACTGAAATTCGTCTTTAAAAATGAATCAACTTTATTTGAAAATCAGAAGAGATGTCTCTTACAAGAGATTATGTAATCTCTGTAGTCTGATGCTTTTAGGCATGTTGACTGATGATTTCGCCATGGATATATCCAGCAGAATAAATGTAGCATGCATGTTTTCTTTGTGTTCTGCTCTGTTGTTTGTGATATTTTTCTGTGTTTAACAAGTTATGCATGGAACTGTTTGGGTTTCTCAATAATAAGATGAAATTCCACCGGATATAAACATCAAAATGTTTTTTCAGTTCTTGTACTCTTGTCCTCTTTCCTTACCTCCCGCCACTTTCATACGCCACAATCTCCTGGCCTCCCTCTAGAACAAGCTGAGGGAAATCGCACAATACAAGATAAATAGGAGGCATCAGGTGGTCACCTTGGGAAAATGAACTTGTAACTCTCTGTTGTATCTTTCTCCTGTTTTTAAATGTGTTGATTGCAGTTGGAGTTTTTCTTCTTCCACAGTGACTTTATGTACTGTGTGCTTCCTCATATTCATCTTGTATGTGTGGCTTAGATCTAGTCATGTTCACATTGAAATATGCAAAACCCTTCTATTGTAGTACAGTACTAGCCTTTATTGGACTGTTGAGCAGTCTTTAAAGTAAATTAAAACTATGTTAAAAATAATTATGCGATGCCTATATAAATAAGTTGTGATAAAAGGACTTACATTTTTACTTCTAATGGAGAAAATGCTTCTCCAGGCTCCCTCCAGTGTTGGCCATGTGATCATGTGCCTGCCTTCAAGAAAAAAAATAAAAATAAAATGTATATATAATATAATGTATATATATGTGTGTGTGTGTGTGTGTGTGTGTGTATATGTATGTATATATACAGGTCTACCTGAAAGGATACATACTCACCTATAGGGCTGTAGCATTGGTATGATGATGCAGCGACCCCCTCCCTGCCGGCTCCAAGCCCAAGAACTGAGCCATCACATGACCGCTGATCACTCAGTTCTCGGCATATAAATAATATATAATTTTTTTATATTCTTATGCAATTTGCTACACAAGCCATATTGTATTTGGTGTATGGAATGCCCCCAGGAATGTAATTTCCAGCTTGTCTTTGGCTTACTGATTTTTGGCTTACTGATTTTCACAGAAGTTTGCACTAAAATACAAATTCAAATTTTAGATTTGGCGGCCATGTTTATGTAGCCTTAGCGGGCATTTTCTGGTGGTTTCTCATTGCTATTAGCGGTGGCCATGACTGTGAAGCATATATGGGCAGTGATTTCGGCGGTGGAAGCCCCTCCTTATCACCTGGTGCTGACTCCTGGATCTTTCTCTTCCTGATCGCTGCATGTATGGGCAGATGGCCTGGTGCTGCAGTGCCTGATCGGTGGGTGGTGGGGCTGTCCCTACCAGTGTTTTTTTGTGGGTTCCCCTTTTTCACTTATGGGGTTTCTGGAGCACATTTCTCCACCTGATTCCCTCTGGGGCTGCCGGGCCCTCCAGGCCCTCTTTGTACCCAAGGTGGATTTGGTCCTGGGGAAACGGGCTAGCATAAAGCGTCTCCCGTCTTCACCTGCCTCATCTGTCTCCTCAGATCCTGAATCTGATTCGTACGCGAGTCACCCTGCTGGGTCTGTGTCCACACACCCTGTTTTCTCAGATAGTGGGGATGATTTCTCTGCTCCTATAGCCGCACATGAAAAGGCGCTGGTGGATGCACTGATTGTATCTGTGCATGAGACTTTAAAAATGAAGAATGCGGCTGATGCCGCATCTGAGGCGTTGGTTCCTTTTTGCACCCACAAGCCCTCCAGAGCGGCAAGGGTGTTCCCCTTTCTCGCTTACTTTGACAAAATTGTCACTAAACAGTGGGGTTGTCCAAAATGCCCCCATGTGGTCACTAAGCGTTTTGCTATGCGGTACCCTTATGAGGATTCCCTGCTTAAAAAGTGGATTGTCCCACCTGTGGTGGTCTCTCTGGGTTTTTAGGTTAAACAAAGCAACTATGATTCCGGTTGAGGAGTCCCCTGCCTTTAAGAACCCGGCTGACAGAAAAGCGAAGGCTGTGGCCCGCCATATGTATACTGTGGCTGGTTCGTCTTTTAGGCTGGTTTTTACTATTTCCCTGGTGTTACAAACTCTGATCGAGTGGGCCAAGTTTTTACGCCAGGACCTGGAGGGGGAGCAGCTTCCCCCTGCCTTTGCTGAGCTGGCAGACCAGTTGGTCTAGGGGCTGCAGTTTGTCTGTGATGCCTCTTTAGATGTGGTTTTTCTGATTGTGATGCTGTCTGTCTCCACAGTGGTTCTTAGGCGTGTTATTTGGCTTAAATGCTGGTCTGCGGACCAGACTTCTAAGACGTCCTTATCTGATCTGCTCTTCCTAGGGGATCGCCTGTTTGGAGCTTCCCTAGATGACATCATTAAGGATCTCACTGAGGGGAAGAGTACCTTTCTTCTGCAGGCTAGTAAGGGCAAGGAGCTCTGTCGTAGACGTGGTCAATCCTTCTCGGCTTATAAGAAGTTTTTTTTTTTTTTTTTTTGTCCCTCAGGGTCTCAAAACAAGGGATCAAAACCCTTCAGGGCCTCCTCCAGAGAATCCAGATGAACCTGGTCTGGCAAGCCGAGAGCGGGCTTCTCCAGACAAGGCGTCCTCACCCGTATGTGGGGTGGGACGACGCCTTCTGTGGTTTTTGGACCCGTGGACCTCTCTGGTACAGGACAAGTGGGTCACGAAACCATACGGTCCAGGAACAAGATCGAGTTGCGTTCCTACCCTCTGCAAAGGTTTTTTCCCTCCAACTTGCGCCTGTCCCCAGACCACTTACGGGGTCTCTTTGGGGCAGTGCAAGACTTGCTGAGCCAAGGGATATTTGTCCCTGTTCCTATTTTGGAACATTTTCAGGGTTTTTTTTCAAACCTAATGGTGTCTACCTTCGAGGCGGTTCCGTTTGCATAGTTCCACACGAGATCTCTGCAAAGAGAGATTCAAATGGGACAAGAATCCAGTCTATAGACAATCTGATCTGGCTGAGCCAGGGTACGAGAGGGTCTCTGATCTGGTGGCTTCATTCTCCGGCTCTTCGCCAGGGCAAATCCTTTCTCCCCTGTACTGGACGGTGGTCACCACGGATGCCAGCCTGTCTGGGTGGGAAGGCGTCCTCGAAAAAGATTCTGCTCAGGGGTCTGGACACAGAGTCCAGACTGCCAATCAATGTAATGGAGCTCCCAGCAATCATACTTTGGATCATTGGACGGATCGTTTTTAGTGGTTTCCGATGCAAATTCAATCAGACAATGCCACGGCTGTCTATCAATCACCAAGGGGGCACAAGAAGTGTCCTGGCGGCTCGGGAAGTAGCCAACATTCTAATTTTGGCAGACCGTTTAGTTCCAGCCATCTCTGCTGTACACATTCCGGGAATGGAAAATTTGTCAGGCTAATTACCTCGACAGGCGTTGGACCAGGGGGAATGGTCAGTTCATCTAGAGGTGTTTCATCAGTTGTGCCTCCAGTGGGGTACTCCCGAGGTGGACTTGTTGGCCTCTCCTCTAAACAGGAAGGGTTTGTGGCATGGACTTCGGACCCTCTGGCGGATGCCGCAGACGCGCTGGTGGCCCTGTGAGGTCAGTATCGTCTGATTTACGCCTTTCCCCCTCTGCTTCTGTCAAGATTTCTGCGCAGGATCAAGGCAGAAGGTATTCTGCTCATCTTAGTGGCTCCAGACTGGCCTCGCCGGTCTTGGTATGCCTATCTGGTATGCCAGTTTTCCTTGGAGACTCCCTCTCAGGGAAGATCTGCTGTCCCAAGGGCCAATCTTCCATCCTGCTTTACAGTGGCTGGCTTTAAAGGCTTGGCTGTTAAAATCCAGGTGCTGAAAGACCATTGGCCACACTTTCCTTGGTGCATACTTTTACCCAGGGATTTCGACACTTGACTCCTCTGGTGAGGTCTCCATTGCTGCCTTGGGACCTCAATTTAGTCCTTTCAATCCTCCAGAAACCTCCTTTTGAAATTCTTTGGGAGGTTCCCCTGCTTAAGTTATCCCAGAAGGTGGCCTTTTTGGTGGCAATCCCTTTTGCGTGCAGGGTGTCGGAGCTAGCGGTGTTGTCTTGTCGTTCACCTTACTTGGTGATTCACAGAGATGAGATGGTTCTTTGCCCCTGTCCGACGTTCCTTCAAAAAGGTTGTCTCTGATTTTCATTTGCGGGAAGACACTGTGTTGCCTTCTGTGTCCCAGACCAAAACACCCTAAGGAAATTGCCTTGCATTCCTTGGATGTCGTTTGGGAAATTAGGGTGTACCTGGCAGCTACGGAGTCTTTTGGAAAGTCAGACTCTCTATTTGTGCTCACTGACAGACCTCGGAAGGGGTTTTCCACTTCTGCTGCGACCATTTCCAGATGGATCAGACAGACGGTGTTTCAAGCCTATTCAATTAGACTCAGATTAGATTAGATTCAGACAGTCAGGCCTATTCCATCAGTGGTCAGGTTCCTCCTTTCACTGTCGGGGCACACTCTGCTAGGGCGCTTGATGCCTCCTGGGTCTTCCGTCTTAAGGTGTCGGTGATGCAGGTTTGCAAGGCGGGTACCTGGTCGTCTGTGCACACCTTTACAAAAGTGCATTTGTTGGCATCTGCGAATGCTTCCTTTGGCCGCAAGGTTTTGTAGGCTGCTGTTTAGAGGACCTGGTCCTTTTTGAGGGTGTATTGTTTTTTTTTTTTCAGGTGAGCTCCTGTTGTTCTTGGTTGAGCTTAGTGTTACCTGGTTGGCTGTGGTTTAGCCTTGGGGAATATTTTTTTTCGGCTGTTCCCACCCCTCATGTTTAACACTTCTTTGTGACGTCCCAATGGTTAAGAAGATCAGGAGCGTGTCCATCAATAAACGATGGAGAAAATGGGATTTTTGTCTTACCTTAAAATCCATTTCTCTGATAATTGATGGAAACAGCACCCACCCCTCTGTGGAGTTAGGTTATGTATTCTTTTGACACTGCTTGTTACTAAACTGAATCCTAGAGCCGGAAGTTGGTGTATACCACCTGGGACTGCCCATAGGCATAGTGAAGCTTTTTTTCTGCCTAGTGTCCTACTCCTGTCCAGCTCCTGTGGATTTTACGGTCAAACAAAAATCCCATTTTTGTTTTGTTATACTCTACCAGGCTTAAATACTTCCAAAGATATGCAGACGCTTCAGCTTTTCTAATCAGAACAGTGAGTTCATTTGCTAATTATAACTATTCAATTCCTCCAATTCAGTATCCAAATGATATAGTGAAACTTTTTTTTTTTTTTTTTTTTTTTTTCTTCAGGGCAGGTAAAAGTTTAAGATCTGAGCAATATGCATTGATCACACAAAGGATATTCATTTTATTTTTCTCTAAAGTGGAGTTTCTCTTTAAAAGAGTGGGGTAGAACTTAAAGGGTTAGTTCACATTTTCAGAAAAAATGAGGTGGTGAACAAACACCATAATCCCTTCCCCAGACCCTGCTGTACTTCATGGGTAATGAGGTGTCAGTGCCCTCACAGCTGGTTGTGTAGAGGTCCAGGGATTTGAAATTCCCGCTGTTCTC
The DNA here is from genome assembly GCF_965119305.1 of Pelophylax lessonae. Lineage (NCBI taxonomy): Eukaryota > Metazoa > Chordata > Amphibia > Anura > Ranidae > Pelophylax > Pelophylax lessonae. Next base: position 445,796,393 of record NC_138772.1, on the reverse strand, counting down.
TCTCTATTCTATCTGCAGTGCTTCCGGGACAGATCATAGTGTTGCTCTGTGCCGGTTGACCAGTCAGAATCCATCCTGGATCCATCCCAGAAATCCTGCAGAAAGAAGAGGGAGAAGACTTGGGATTTCCAATTCTTGGGCTGCTACACTGACTGTGTGGGCACTGACCGCTCATGGAGGTGAGTACAATGGGGGGTGGGGAGGGTTTACAGTGTTAGTTCACCTTACACCTACTACATCATACTACGAAAATTGCATATAAGTTTTAGCATGTGTGTTTACATATCCAGGACAACTGGACAAGGATCTGCAAGTACCAGTGCAGAGGGTGTTGATGCTTTTTTTTGTGCCTTTTAGTTGTAGTGCCATGTTAACCACAACTAATATACTATACTATATGTTTTCTTCACTCTAGCCCCCCCCCCCCTCCCTTTTTTTTTCTTGGGTTTAAATAATTGCAATAATGTACTTTTTCTACAGTGAATGGGGGACCTAGACGTAATAGCCATACTTTTAATTGCCGTATGCTGGTAAAGCCAATCACAGAGAGTGAAGAGGAGAACCACGATGGACAGGAAACACACCAGAAATATGAAACTATGCAGTGCTTTGCTGTATCACAACCAAAGTCCATTAAAGATGAAGGAGAAGGTACAGGCATTATCTCACTCTTCTAAGATAAGGAATTAACAGTCGTTTTGTTTGACGCATTCTCCATGTTTTGTTTTCCTGACATAACGAACTTGTGAACCATGTTTGATATACATGGAAAGCAGGAACTGTTAATACTGTACACAACTGTAACATACATATAGAATGGATCATGTAGTAATTCTATGCACACTTGCTGCTGTGTTTAGCTACTTATGCGTTTTATACATAGCACATGTGCATGTATGCAAGGAGTAATTTTCCCATGACTTGTAATGTTAATCCTTAAGGGTTAAACTCTCAATAATGAGTATTTTAAGTGACAGAAGAGATCATTTAATAGCTTCCTCCCATACATCCCCAAATCAGAAAAAGGTGACTGGCTCCAGATTTGCATGGGGCTGATATAGTATCATTGTGAAAGGTCTGCACGTCAACGTCAGCCGCAAAGGTGCTTGCTGTCCAGAACTAGTGATTTAAACACATTCACTTATAGGACAATTAAAGTGGTTCTTTCAAGTGAACCAAAGGTAGGTACAATTTGAATAACACCGTACATGCTATGGTTTTGTTAACATGTTTGGTTAACACTGTTGTCAGTGCAGAAGCAAACCCTGCGCACTCACATCTTACATTCCTGTGGAGTGACATATGGCAAACATTTTGTGTCTAATGTTCAGTGATCAGATTGTTTCGCAAATAACCAAATTGTTATTGTGGGTATCTTTCTAAATTTTGGGAAAAAAAAGCAAACTAGCTGAACTGTAGAGTCCATACTAACTGAAAGCTGATCATATGCAGTTGGAAAAGGTTGAATGTTAAAGAAGTGATTAAACACCTACAGTACACGTGTACTCCTCCGTCCCAAGTATGTATTGGCTCTATGTGGCTCAAAGCACTTATGCTCATCTGGCATCGATGAGAACAGTTGGGGATTTTTCTCGAGCTGATCCTTTGTTTTTCCACATTCTCTTATTAAGTACCTATAGTCACAGGATGATCTGTGTGATCTAGCTGATTTTAATTTCATGTCAGTGGGTATTGGTAAACACCTCTGCGGTAATCTTTCTCTGGGGTGGAAGATGCAATCAGAGCAGTTTAAATTTGTTTCCTGCTGAAATAAGGCCAGTGATGGTTATATGTGGCTTTACTTCTGCTTTCCCTCTCCAGAGGCAGCAACCTGAACATTAAAGCACTCCAAACTTTCTTTTCTTGTAAAATATATTTAAAAAATACACAATTTGTAACATCTCACCTGTGCCTGATTGCTGCTAGCTTTATCTACGAGACTGCTTCATTGACATCTGAACCTGTCAGAATTGCAAGTTTCAGATTATGGGCACTAATGTGTAGAAAAGGGTTTATAATAAAACAAATTTTGTGCAGCCTTTTAAACATTTTTATTGCAGGATAATGTAACCTCTGCCTACCTTTTTCTAGCTTGCCTTTGACCTAAAGAATATTCATCCTTGTAGCTTTTGAGTTTGTCAGTTTTTTAGGTATTCTTTTTTCTCTTGAAGATTTTCAGTCCTGCTTGATTTGTGTGGCGAGAAGAGTACCTATGAAAGAGAGGCCTCCGATCCCCTCATCAGAAACATTCTCAACGCGTCAGGACTTGCAAGGTAATGCTACATCACCCTTACCTGCTACTATTTCAGAATTCCGGTACTTTTTTTTTTTTTACACCTTTTGAATTGGCTGTATATAATATTATTGTTTTTCTAGGTAAAATAACCTCTCTGGACACTAGCACTATGAGGGCACTTATGAGACCCGGTTGGGAGGATTTGGTGAGGCGATGTATTCAGAGGTTCCATGCTCAACCTGATGGCGAACTTTCTCTCAGCAAAAGGCATCATCAAGAAGGTATCCATTTTTTTAATAAAAGACTTCTACCTGATGTGTCTCAAATCAAACATTGTGTTTATCCTGTCAGTATAATATCTTAAAAAGCATGCTTTAGTTCAGAAACTTACAAGCTTTATGTGAAAAGCAGCTGACCAATTGATAGACCACCATAAAAAAAAAAGATAACCCCAGTACACTGCTTCACTCACTCTCGGCATCACAGACATGCTGAACTGAAGATTAATGGCTACCATCATAGCTGGCCTCCTGGCAGCTGCACGGTATCCTGTGATATAAGCATAGCACGCACAGTGCTAGTGCTTCAACATAAACAAGTAAATGGCATGTAGATATTTATTACAGGTACTTTGTATAGCGCTGGCAATTTACGTAGCCCTTTACATATGTATAGTACATTCATATCAGTCCCTGCCCTCAAGAAGCTTACAATGTCAGGTCCCTACTCACATTCATTTATACACATACTAGAGCTTATTCATAACAGGAGCCAGTTAACCTACCAGCATGTCTTTGGAGTGTGGAAGGAAACCCCGGAGTACCCAGAGGAAACCCACCCAGGCACAGAAAATATGCAAACTCTAGGCAGGTAGTGCCGTGGTTGGGATTCGAACGGATGACTCTGCTGCCAGGTATAAATACTAACCACTTAGCCACTGTACTGCCCCATATTGACTAACCATGGCAGCAAGATGGGGCAGGGCCTGGATCCTGTGGCAGAAAGGAAAATCTAGTCTGATATGGCCTCCGTGTCTGTGGGGTGGATTGAGGACACTGTTGCCTTTCCAGGCAATTGGGATACCTAGCAGACCGTTGGAAGACTAGTAACTTGAAGCAATACTAAATACAAACATCATTGTATTTTGTTTTTCCTCAAATGGAGGTACAGCAGAGGCACCCTTGGACAGCCAGCATTGTCAACCTCTGGAGAGGGTAGTTTTAGATGGGCTTGACTAACAAAGTAGATAAAACCTTCATGAATTTAATTGCATTGTTACATTGGTACAAGGCATTCTGTGATTGGTGCTTGTGCCAAACGAGCGCCCCTTGTTTTCACTGTTTTAGTCTAGAGTGGATTAAACCAGCTGCTGAATGTTACCAAGTAACTTAATACTTTGGTGTGGTGCTTCACTCTGCAGATTCGAGTATTACTTTCACATTCCAAGGTTTTAGTGGCCCTTCCTTAGTTTACAGAAGCAGCACACATATCACCCACATGCCCCTTTGGGATACTATCATTATGTCTTAGTTAAATGTATTCAAAAGCATCATCTACCTAAGGTTCTAGTGCCATCAATCTACTATTTCAGTTATAAGGGAAGAGTGACTGCTCCAAGTTCTGGTCAATAGATAGATATACGTACAAAACCACTGTATACAGGTTTGACAGTATTTGTACTTGTTGTTAAGGTGAATGCCAGGTATGTGAATGTATATGTTCTAAAAGTCCTTGTATTTCTTTGTTCCTTTTAGTTCTCAGGCAAGGGCTCGCATTGAGTCCAATATACCGGTTTTCATTGTCAGACGGCACGATTGTTGCAGCCCAAACAAAGAGCAAGCTCATCCGCTCCCAGAATACAAATGAACCTCAACTTGTGATATCCATACATATGCTTCAAAGGTAAGGGGTACAGTGTTGGGGTTCCTTTAGAGATTTTGGGCAATATGTTAACCACTTCAATAAAAAATATCTAATAAAATCGTGAGGACAGTACAAACACCCCCAAAATTGTCACTCTTTGCAAAATGGACACCTCTTAGGTGAACTTATTTTTTTCCCATGACTTTTTGGAAGTTAATAAACGTGCTGGAATTGATGTGGTTAAGGTGTCACCCACTAAAACCAAGTACAAGTTTTATGTTAATTGTTAAAGGATGCTTTTCTGAAGGATGAAAGTAAATTGCACTGAATTTGCATTTTGTGCAATAGTTTAATATGAATAAACTTTAAACTTTCCCACAATCATTGAAGGTCAATAGGCACTTAAAAACTGTCCACTCCCACCCCTCCATCATTAGTGGTCACTGGTGGTTTAAAACCCATTAACAAAAAAAAAAATCCTACAATCAGAGGCCAGTGTCACTTTCATACCCTCCACCTTGGATAAATAGTAACTTTCACTGTGATCTCCTTTTCCAGTTGGGTTCTGGATCAGGCTGCAATCCTCGTTTTTCTCATTCCTCTATTGTGTGAGGAAGGGGGTGGGGGACTCTGGCATGTAAACACAGGGACAGGAGTGTTCACATTTAGGATCGTTGTGATAGGCCAGTGATGGTGAAATTTGGCACCCCAGATGTTTTGGAACTACATTTCCCATGATGCTCATGCACTCTGCAATGTAGTTGAGCATTATGGGAAATGTAGTTCCAAAACATCTGGGCTGCCAAGATTCGCCATCACAGCAGTTACAAGGCACACAACCGATCTCTGCTTTTCCTTTTTCCTTCAACATATAGGTTTTCATTGACCAGTCTGTAACCGTTTTACTTTAAATAGTTTGAAAATGATAGCAGCAGTGGGGAGGGGTCCCCACAGCCTGATAGAATGAACTGAGACCACTTGGGGCACTGGGCAGTTGTCCAGTTTGCTCCCCCTGCTGATTTGCATTTATAGCCCAAGTCTAGAGTAATGTGATATTATTAGCCCTGAAGTGTTTACATACCAGAGTGAATTGTCAGTTATTTGTAGCTTGCCTCTACAGATCAGTGTCGGGGGTCTCAGATTGATACCATGTTTTGCCGAAATAAATTCTGCAACCTGCTTAGCAAACCAGCTGTTTTCCCAAGACACAGATTCCACCAAGTGTCACTCTAAAACACTCATAGCAAGCAGACTTGTCTCAGCATGTTACTATGATGATGTGTGTGTATATATATATATATATATATATATATATATATATATATATATATATATATATATATATATATATATATATATATAAATATATAGCACTCGCAAACAGAAAATTGCATTTTAATTTTATCTTCATAACTTATAAAGCCTGTGTTCTTGGCTGGGGTGGAGCTTTTTGTCCACAAACATCCTACTTTATTAAGAGTAATACATTCCAGTATGGGTCATAAAATCCACTATGCAAACAGTCTTCCCTGATAGCTGATTTATGTAATGATTAGGCCTCAACCAAAATAGAAAGACTCATTGGCAAGAAGGAGTTTTTATAGGCAAGTATTATGATTGTTGGCTGTTAAAGTTTTAGCAGCCGTCAGTGGGGATTTACAATGTGGAGATCTAAAGTTACCATATTTGCAAAACAGGTGTTGTAATGTAGCTGTGTATACCCACATGTAATCTATAGTTAGCCTGGCTCAAGCACAAGATTTCAGCCCTTGGATGATCACTTTAGTGCATATTGGGAATATACCACAGATTTTTACAAATTGATTGTGTTTGCAAAATATTTTATTGATCATGTAAAAGCGGAATTCTTTGACCAGTGGTATGCAAGGTTCAAGAAACATACCTTGCAAAATCAGGAGAGACTTCAACTTCTCAAAATAAACCCATTATAGTTTCCTATTGCAATAAAGAGTAAATCTTATATGACACAAACTCTGGACTGGTTACTTTTCAGCTTTGTTAAAGTGTAAGAAATAGCTTCAGGCCACTTCCTCTTGTGGTTTTTTCCAGTGCAAGTTTAAAAATGAAAAAAGCATAAGTTAGCTATAAGCACTGGGAGCACTTCTCATACACAAGACCCATATTGCCATAAACCATTTTTTCCCTAATCTTTTTCCTTGTTCATTAAGGGAAACGCATTTTTTTAACCTTCAAGTTTTTTTCTCCCATCTTAGGGTCATGTTGGATACTGCCAAACAAAAAAAAAATCTAGGCCAGCCCAGGAAAACCCCTTTTACTACTAAGTATGCCTCGGTTTTTTGTTAGTGTCTTAAGATGGGCATATTTGCCCTCCAGCATCTCAAGTAAGGGAAATGGGCAGTTAAGCCTTGCACATGCTTGAATGGTCCCATAGTCTTCTGAGACCTGTGGTGTCCCAGAAGACTGCAGAGGGGGCACACTTTGGGCTCAGATCAACGCTGCGCATCTGACCAGATGAGGGAGAAGGTCCCTGTCAAAATCATGTACCTGCTCCTCCCTCCACCCCAAAAAGTGCCAAATGTGGCAGTGGAGGATGCAAACAAGCGTAACCTCCCCTTTCGGGGTGAAGTTCCACTTTAAGGTGGTTCTTTGAGCTGCGGGAGGTTCACTGTTTTTTCTTGAGCCTGATAGTAATTATTTTTTCTTTGGTACCCACTCAGTTGCATTTCTTTGGGATGTTAAAGACATCTACTATCCCTCAATGAACAAGAAAGAGAATGTAATTTTGGTACTCCCCCCCCCCCCCCCCCCCCTCCCCATAAAATCCTTTCTTGGAGGGCTACAGGCATCATCTCTCTACATTTTATATGTGTACCCTCTTGGAGTTTCTTTGCTATAGAACTGAGGCGGCTTGATGGTGGGAGGAGTCATCCTGGGCTGGCCTAGAGAGAGGAGTCATCCTGGGCTGGCCTAGAGAGAGGAGTCATCCTGGGCTGGCCTAGAGAGAGGAGTCATCCTGGGCTGGCCTAGAGAGAGGAGTCATCCTGGGCTGGCCTAGAGAGAGGAGTCATCCTGGGCTGGCCTAGAGAGAGGAGTCATCCTGGGCTGGCCTAGAGAGAGGAGTCATCCTGGGCTGGCCTAGAGAGAGGAGTCATCCTGGGCTGGCCTAGAGAGAGGAGTCATCCTGGGCTGGCCTAGAGAGAGGAGTCATCCTGGGCTGGCCTAGAGAGAGGAGTCATCCTGGGCTGGCCTAGAGAGAGGAGTCATCCTGGGCTGGCCTAGAGAGAGGAGTCATCCTGGGCTGGCCTAGAGAGAGGAGTCATCCTGGGCTGGCCTAGAGAGAGGAGTCATCCTGGGCTGGCCTAGAGAGAGGAGTCATCCTGGGCTGGCCTAGAGAGAGGAGTCATCCTGGGCTGGCCTAGAGAGAGGAGTCATCCTGGGCTGGCCTACGGAGAGGAGTCATCCTGGGCTGGCCTACAATTTTTTTTTTTTTTTTTGCCAGTGTCCAATTCTGTGTTAGGCGGGAATATAACCCAAAGGTTAAAAATTTCTGTGTCCCTCAATGGAGTTCCAGAAAAGGATTTGCATGAGGATAATTGTGTTTAAGGCAAAGCAAGCATCTGCACTCCTTTGTAGTGAGCCTGTCACCCATTTGAACATTTTTAACCTACATGACAAAGAGCAAGCATCTGCCATTCCTTTTTTTTTTTTTTTTTTTCTGTCACCAAATCTTTTTCTGTGCACTTTATGAAGAAGGTTCAATTTTGATACTTTGTGACCAGTTGGGGGTGGTTTGTGTTGACCTTCTAAGGCTCCGTACACATATTCCGATTTCTACCCAAGATCCCAAATCTTTGCAAATCGCGGGACACCTGTGCGATTCCGGTGACTTTCAATGGATCCCCAAATGCGGCGCGACTTTACTGCGATTGTCGCATGATGGATTGCGGTAAAATCGCACAAACAGAATTGTGGGGCACCTGTTGCCCAAAAAAAAGTACACGATTCTGTTTGCGTGACTTTACCGTGATTCAACGGACGACAATCACGGCGAAATCGCGATGCGTTTGGGGTGAAATTGCAAGTCATGGGAATCACACGGGCGTCCTGGAATGTGCTGCCCGCGATCCGAGATGTCAATATGTGAATGGAGCTTAAAGTGGAGTTCCACCCATTTTTAATAAATCGGATTACATAGATGTATGTAATCCCCTTAAAATGACTTTTACCAATGGAAAGTTTTTTTTTTTTTTTTTTTTTTTTTTTGCTAGTAAATACCTTCTTTTCTGCTTTATTTATCCTCTTCTCACTTCCGGGTCTGGTCGGCGATTATGTCATTCGGCGATTCGCAGTGTGTGCTGGGATGTATCTCAGGGCATGAAATCTCGCATAATTACACAGGAGATGAGCTGTACTGCGTATTCTGCCCCGCCTCCGCCCGCCTCCTCTCAGTGAGCTGTACTGTATGTATGGTATACACGGCCTCAATACAATACATACATTACAGCTCACTGAGAGGAGGCGGGGCAGAGCACGCAGTGCAGATCATCTCCTGTGTAATAATGCAAGATTTCATGCCCTGAAATACATCCCAGCACATACTGCGAATCGCCGAATGACGTAATCGCTGTCCGGACCCGGAAGTGAGAAGAGGATAAATAAAGCAGAAAATAAGGTATTTACTAGCAACAAAAAAAAAAAAAAACTTTCCATTGGTAAAAGTCGTTTTAAAGGGGATTACATACATCTATGTAATCCGATTTATTAAAAATGGGTGGAACTCCACTTTAAATCTCTTAAAGCGATACATGTATATATTAAAGGAATCTTTTGGTTTGTATGCACGTTTTGTTTCCAGGAACAGCAATTGTTTTCTTTTGAAGGTAAACAAGCCAACATGCATAATTTTCCTACATCGGCACTGCTCAAGTATTTGCATAATGAAAGCAATGTTTTTGTTTACAGGCCAGAAGTTATTAAACCGAAAAGAACTCCAACAGAGTAGAAGTAGATCTCCCAGATAATCCCAAGAGCTCCGAATCTACTTTCTCTATATCTAATTCTATTTTTCTCTTTTATAATATACAATTCCTTAAGAATTTCTCCTAGAATATAAAAATTCTTAGGTCTATTGGATTGACCCTGTCACTGTTAATAGCTTTGAAGGACCCGGTTTGTAAAAGAAGCAGCTTAGTGGTTTTTAACCCAAAAGCAAACCTTTCTTATATTGCAGCTTACCAATTCTTAGATGGATTTCTTTCCTTTATTTTCATGTGGGATCCTGCCAGTAAGTCTGCTTTTAAACAGAACAAGCTTTCTTGCGGCTATAGCAATTAAGGGGATGAGACAAACCATTTACCACTGACGGGGTGCTTACAATGGTCAGCTTTTATTTATGTAAAACATTTATCCTAAAAGGAACCAAACTGATTTTGCTGTAACGGCTTTATAATTCATGAGCTGGAATTCAGCTTCAGTTTGTTAGTGTATTTAAATCTGCTAGTACATCTAATACCCCCCCTTCACCCGACTGACAATGCTGTTGTCCAAATATGCCGATTTTGCTCCTTTATCCAGAGTATGGGCATTCTATTACAGGAGGTGTGTTACTGGCAGGATCACCAGATGAAAACTGAGGGGAGAAAGACGAATGCAGACACTTAACCTAATGATTGGTAAACTGTAATATACTGCATTTTTTGGTTTTGGGTTTGATACCGCTTTCCTGCAGGGGGAATAGTGATCCCCACTCTCTTGAAGAGCTCTGGGTGCCGCTGCTATCTGACACTTCAGGGTTTGTCATATAGTGGTTCTTACTTCTGGCCCCTGGAACACTGTAAGGCACTGCAGTTACTTAGGGGTCTGACGGGAGGAACCAAAGCAGGGAAACCCTATCCAACACTCTCGGAAGAGTTGGATAGCATCAGTGCTTAGAGCTCTTAGTCAAGTATAAATATGTAGAATGGCTCCTTCTCAGTGTTTGGATGATGTGCATTACAGTCAGTAAAAAAAAGTCCTGTTCCCTTAAGCCAGCCATAGACAGTTTGAATCTCATCCGGTTGAACAGGGACCTGCTGAGATTCGATCCATCTATGGGCAGACTGATTGTACTCACGTGGATTGATGGAACCAGCGTGTTGGATTTCCAGCATGCTATTATTGCCAGCGGCTAAAGCCGATTGCAATAATTATTGTGTTCTCCCGGCAGGGATGGCTTGATTCCCCCTGTGCGATTTTCTTTCCTGTAAATCATGGCAACCGGAAATAAAATCCCATAATCTTAGCCAGCTTTACATACCCCTGATGTCTTTTAGTTGTATTTAAAAAGAAAATTCCATACTCTAGATTCCAAAAAGTAACTGTCAACACTGACAGACTTGGTCCAAAGGTAGAAAATGTCTTTTACTGCAGGTCTGTTGAGAATCTCTGAAAACTGGTGTGGTAACCATCAGCATTGTTATGTACGCTGGCAACGAGTACCTCTTTGGACATGTTTTGGATTTCGTTTTCAATGGTTGCAATCAGGTCTGTGTTTCCTACAAAAGACTATTATTGGACACTGTTTTTACATGTGATTTGAGATAACATCAGTGGGTTATACCCAATTTGTCATGTGGCAGTATGGCATTTTAACATTTGTTTTTTTTTCTCCCAGAGAACAGAATCTGTGTGGAATGAATCAGGACTTGGCTGGACAAAGTATGGGAAAGCCGATGAATCCAGTCTCCAGCAGCCCGGCTCATCAGACAATGTGCAGCGGAAACCCTGGTCAGGATATGACCATAAGTAGCAATATGAATTATGCCATGAATGGCCCAAAGGAACAAATGGGCTTGCCAGCAGGCAGATATGGTGGTTCTGGGGGAATGAACCATGTCTCCAGCATGCAAGCTGCCACTCCTCAGGGTAATAACTATGCACTCAAAATGAATAGCCCATCGCAGGGAAGTCCTGGCATGGGTCAGGGTCAGCCTAGCTCTATGCTTTCACCAAGGCATCGTATGAGCCCTGGAGTGGCAGGGAGCCCACGTGTTGCACCCAGTCAGTTTTCCCCTGCAGGAGGTTTGCATTCTCCAGTTTGTAGTAGCACAGGAAATAGCCATAGTTTTACCAACAGCTCTTTAAATGCACTTCAGGCTCTTAGTGAGGGCCATGGTGTCCCTCTGGCCCCACCTATGCCATCACCTGACATGAAAGGGGGTAATTTACAGAATTCACCCAATAGCATGAACCCTCCTCAGCTCAGAAAGATGGGCAGCGTGGACTCTAAAGACAATTTTGGACTTTATGGGGAGCAGTCTGAGGGTGCAACTGGACAAACAGAGACCGGGAATCGTTCATCTGAGCAGAAGGATTGTAACGAAAACATGGCTTCTGCTGGGGACAAAATGGAAGGTCAAAACAGACTGCTGGATAGTAAAGGTCAGACAAAACTATTGCAGCTGCTCACCACAAAATCAGATCAGATGGAACCTTCTCCACTATCTGCTAATATGGGAGATACAAACAACAAAGACTCCATGGGACATTTTGCATCCAATAGTTTGTCTGCCTCAGCACACGGAACCTCACTGAAAGAGAAGCATAAAATTTTGCACAGACTTCTTCAGGACAGTAGCTCACCTGTTGACCTGGCCAAGCTCACAGCAGAGGCCACTGGAAAAGAACTGAATCAGGAGTCCAATAGCACAGGCCCTGGCTCCGAGGTGACTATAAAGCAGGAACCAGTGAGCCCTAAAAAGAAAGAAAATGCACTACTTCGTTACTTATTGGATAAGGATGATAGTAAGGATAATCTGGGAGATATCACACCCAAGATAGAGCGAATGGATAACAAGATGGATCCCTCAGGCTGCAACAAATTAACAGCTGTGAAAACCGAAAAAGAGGAGCCAGGCTATGGTCCAGCTGATCAGGTAAGCACAATGGTTAATTAAAATAAAATGTACAGAAGTGATTATGCCATGAGGCCTCAGTGTTGGTGCTTTTGTTTTACCTGTGTCCGTATGATCACAAACACATATGGGGGCTTTAAAGCCGAGAGATCCACTTTTATATAAAATAGTGGGATGATATATGCAGTCATGAAAATTCAGGCAGTAATGAATATGGCGTTTAATCAGACCTGCTAAGCGTTGGTCACTCAACTAGTCTGATGTCTGGTCTGTTTACAGAAGTTTCCCCCACTTAATATTCTAGTGACCAGAGAAAGAAAGGTACACCGCTCAGGCAGTTGGAACTTCACAGCCAGCCATGGGTGCAGGACCTCGGATCGCCACCACAAACAGAATACAAAAGAAATGGCCGCACACCAAGCGAAGGCTCCCGATGAAAGGCTTTATTAAACAAGGATGCAAGGTACAGCAAAATGGATGGTAGACATATTTCACACGACTTGCATCGTGCTTGTTCACTACCAGGGAACAAGCACGCTGTGAGTCGTGTGAAACATGTCTACCATCCATTTTTCTGTACCTTGCATCCTTGTTCAATAAAGCCTTTCATTGTGAGCCATCGCTTGGTGTGCGGCCATTTCTCTTGTACGATCTTTATATATATATATATATATATATATATATATATATATATATATATATATATATATATATATATATATATATATAATATAATATAATTTTCTGGCGTATAAGACTACTTTTGAACCTCAAAAAAATCCCCCAAAAATGGGAGGTGGTCTTATACGCCGAGTATAATATCTCCAAGGTAACCTAAGTATAAGTATTACCGGTAGATCATGTAATGGGGGGGTGGTCTTATACGCCCAGTCGTCTTCTATGCCGGAAAATATGGTGTGTGTGTGTATGTATATATATATATATATATATATATATATATATATATATATATATATATATAATTTTTCTTTTTTAAGTTGTGTTGGGAGGCTAAAGTCCTAGTTGTTGTTGTTGTGTCTGTCCCTTTTGCATGTTTTCCCTCACTTTGTCTGGGGTAACTGTTGCCGCTGTGAAATGAAGTGAGGGATCGCTCTCTTAGGGCTCATGTACACTACAGTTTCTAAACTTGAATTTAGGAGGTTTTTGCAAAGTTACTAAACTCACTCTGTAAAAAGCCTGTTTCCATGTACACATAGGCTTTTACAAGAGTTTAGAAGCTGCTGCGGTTAGGGGGAGGTTCATTCTCCCTCGCCTGAACGTGGAAGAATTGCGTTCAGGATAGGAACGCTTTGTGTTTTCCCACGGCCGACGGTCAGCCTAGTCTGTGTGTACATAAACCCTAACAGAGGCTCGAATAGCAGTGAAAACCTGACCGGGGGTCTAATACTTCACATTATGCAAAGTTAAACAAAGTTTTGGCTGGATTTGGACTTTTTTCAGGCAGCTATCTAATGTTGATTTTTGTTACATAAATAGCTCATTGCAGGGCTGTGTTCCTTTAAACAATATCATTTTCCTTTGCATAAATCTGTGGTGTTAATGGAATGTCAAGATAGAGTGAGGCTGTTAATTTCTTTCTGCCGCTGAACCTTATACAGAGATTTGCATTGAGGCAGCAGAATGCATAAATGAAAAGGAAAGCTGCCTGTTTTTTTTTTTTTTTTGTTTTGAGTTTTGCTATGACAGTTTGGCACCATGACATTTCATCTGGGTTATGTGAATTACTCATCTGGCTGGAACCAGTTTCCCTTTAAAGTCAGCACGTGATTGCATTCGCTCCACCCTGTGCGGGTTTGCCCTGCACCCAGCTCAGGCTCTCACCCACACAGTCATTGCTAGGCTAGGAATTTGCATACTACTTTTCGCCTGTACATTTCCTTGCTTGAGCAGAACATTGCGATGTTTGTCTCCCTATTCTAGTGTTCTATTTCACATATGAAAAAGTGAATAAACCTTCTACTTGTTTTCTTTGAACCGTGATTCTTTTGTTTGAGCTAGATAGACTTGTGTCTTTTTTCAGTCTGACTAATCATGACATTACTGTATTTTCTGGCGTATAAGACTACTTTTGAACCTCAAAAAAATCCCCCAAAAATGGGGGGTCGTCTTATACGCCGAGTATAATATCTCCAAGGTAACCCAAGTATAAATAAGTATTACCGGTAGATGTAATCTCTCAAGACGCTGGCTGTGTGAGAAACCTGTACCGGAATACTGTATGTACCGTAGCTTCAGCTACATACAGTGTACCGCGCTGAGCCAATCAGGGAGAGCGACGTATTCTATTATTGAATGCAAAGCCTGCTCGGATTGGCGGAGTAACATCAGCCCGTCTCTCTGACTCAGCCAATCCGAGCAGGCTTTGCATTCAATAATAGAATACATCGCTCACTGTGATTGGCTCAGCGCGGTATACTGTATGTAGCCGAAGCTACGGTACATACGGTATACCGGTACAGGATTCCCGCACAGCCAGCGTCTTGAGATTACATCTACTGGTAATACTTAGGGTACCTTGAAGATATTATGAGAGATTACATGTATTACAGTACTTGGGGTACCTTGGAGATCTATGAGAAATCTGATGTTTTTCAATGGTGTTGCCTTGCTTCGGAAGGGGGGTAGTCTTATACGGCAAGTATAGCCCAAAACCTATGTTTTAATTTGAAAATTAGGGGGGTCGTCTTATACGCCCAGTCGTCTTATACACCGGAAAATACGGTAATACACGTGAATATAATTCAGGCATGTATCAAATGAAGGTAGAATAGTTGGGTTGTCAGCCGGAGACTCCTGGCATTCGGTATCCCGCCGCTGGAAATTTGTCGTCACCTGTGGCAGGATCACAAAGTCTTCCTTTTTGTCCCTTAAGTTATTTCTGGACCCCACAAAAAAAATTTACCTAAATATATTCCTTAATACACAAAAAATATAAGCCCCCTTTGTGTGCACTTAATGTCTTTGCACCCCAGATATTACTTTGTAAAAGTAGGGGTGACCTCATCACTGTGCTGTTTATGGTCTGCGCAGAAAACAGAGCGGTGGGAGGGACCCAGCAGGCCCCACCCTATAGAGCTGCCTGCATAGAACTACAGGAAGGGGTGGAGACCAGACCAGTCACCCTGCACAGGCCGAGAGAGCAGCAATGACCGACCTTTATTACATAACGAACGTGAAGGCAAAGCTTGACACTGGATTACTGCACAGATCTTGAAGTAATACACAAAGCGCACCAGTATTCAAGGGAGGATACATATGTAATTAGACAGTATATGTTTATCCCACAGTTCAGCATTAGGGAATTGCCCGCTCTGCAGCTGAGACAAGGAGATATATTGCTCCGATCACTGGCAAGCAAGAGTCAGCAGCGCTTGGGCCAGTAACAGAGTGACTTCTCTCTGCCTGCCTATAGGGGGGTGATTCTATAGGGACAGCATTTTTAATCTACAGTCACACCAGCGATGAATTCCTTTGTGAATTTTTAGCTGCAGTTCCATCTGCAGCTCTCAGCGACTAGGTGTGGGTGCTGGCAGGCCGTTTTAATGAGCGTGTACCCCTGGGTACTGCACTGTGTTGGCCCCGTTCACTATGACGGGTCGCTCTCGGCCACAGCTATTTTCTGCTCTCTGCACAGCCAGCAGTTACATGCGGTGATCGCTGCTGAAAGCACACAAATCGCCAATCGCTGGTTGTGCAGAGAGCTGCGAAAAGCTGTGGCCGATTGTGACCTGTCACTATAGTGCATGGGGGTGGTGGCGGGCCACAGCAGGAATCTCTAATCCAGGGGTCCTCAAACTGTGGCCCTCCAGCTGTTGCGGATCTACACATCCCATGAGGCATTGTAAAACTCTGACATTCACAGACATGACAAGGCATGATGAGAACTGTAGTTCCTGAACAACTGGAGGGCCATAGTTTGAAGACCCCTGCTCTAATCCCTGCTCTAATCCCTGCCACTACGGTTCACAGCTGACTCTTATCGCCAGTGTGAATGGTGCCTAGGTGAACATGCTGCTGGCAGTTTGTCTTTAGTGGCAGAATCGCTCCTCTGAAATTACCCCAAGGAGTGATGATTTCCATACAGCAAATGTCTTTTCCAGTAAGTGTGGTTACACTTCAGCATCCTTTAGCCTAAAACTGGTTAGACACAGTGAATTTCCCCCTTCCATGCTAAACACCATGGCTAGAGAAATTCTTCTCTGCTGGCTATAGTATTTGGACAAGTACATCACCCGTGGCTGCCTGAGTACCCAAAACAGTGACTGAATTTCACTGAATGCTGTGACTGTTTGACTGATATTTGGCTTTTAATTTGGATTTTTTTCAAGCCAGGTTATCCTGACTTCACCCTCTGCTTGAATTGTGGCTGCTTGGTAAAGTTGTAGAACAGTGAAGTACCCTAATTTTCTGCTTTTTGGGATAGATTGTTTGCCGGTGGTGTTCACTTCAGAAGAATGTTTTCTAGTTTGTGTGGTAGGCCTTACTAATATGCCCCGATAAAGGATGGCTATTGGGTGCCTCTTGTTTACCCCACTTGTCTTCAGAGCATTGCCTCCTCAGGAAAGTCTTTCACATCAATTTTATTTGCCACTAGCCTAGAGCTTCCAGTTAACAGTAAACCTGTACACATACCAATATGGCTGCCATTGTTCAGAAGAAGGCTGAGGAGAGTGGAATTAGTTTAAAATACTGACTTCTGATCCTTCCCTTCTTCCACAGTCCTCAATCCATCTCCTGATAGTACAGAGCCTTGGGGGTACTCTGCACATGCTCAGTTTGGTGTGATTGTTTATTTTTTTCTTGGGAGGGTGCATGTGATCAGCACAGGGCCAGTCAGGACTGTCCAGACAAGAGGGTCAGGGGTCATGCAGCCTCATACGACTGTCAGAGTAGAATGAAAACCCCTCCTACAGGCTTTAAACAGACACTGATAGAAGTTACAAGACTGCTATATATACTGCTGATGAAAAAAGGTATTTAGCAGTTCATATTTATTAAAATAATTGCATTTCCATGTTCTGTGTACTGTGGGAGACCAGATATAGTGAATGCAGGGTCCTGGGTTTAGTGACACTTTAACTGGCCCTTATTCTTACCTGCCCTTGCACTTGCCAGACCCTGCTGTGGGAGTCGGCACTGCATAGTCCCCTGCCTGGGATAAAATCAGGTCATTCTTTTGGAGAGTCTGTATTTTATGTATTGAGCGGTGGAAGATGATGTAGCTTGAGTCCTTGCAGCGCTGGCTGTACACTTCCCAGGGGGCATTATTAGGCTAACATGAGCTGTAAACACAAGCCCTGTGCAAAAATCTAACGCAGTGTATGTGTGAAGCAAACACATTTACATTAATGCCTCGTACACATAATCGGATAATCTTACAAAAAAAATCGATTTGGAATTGATCGCACGATAATCTGATCGTTAGTACACAGTTTTCCACAGCTGATCACGACATTTCTTCCAACAAAATCCGAAGGGACAAACACGAAAAATGTTGTATGATAGCCTAGCGAACGACAATCGTTTAACCAGTACAGTGTGCGTCCACTAAAAATCAATCGACAAAGACCACGCATGATCAGAAACACGAAAATAACCCTGAAAAAGCCTGGCCGCCATTGTTTTTTGTTTTACTCTATCTGATGGGTAGCTACGCAACCAGGGAGCTTTTCCAGAATAGTACAAAAAAATCAAACGTTTAGTACGCATTGTTGAATTGGATATTCGTATCATGCAACAAAATGTGAGCGAGAAGTCATCCGATTATCTGATCGCATGTACGAGGCATCAGGCTGCATCTCTGTCACATTTATATCCATTAAAATAAAAACAAATATTCTTGAGGAAAGTACATTTCTTCCCTTAAAATGAGACCTCTCCTTTGGAAAAGATGATGTGTGGGCTGCAATATTCACTGATATTTACAGAAACGTCCTACTTTCAGGATGCTGACTGGTAGGGACAGCTGTCTGACAGCGATTCTGGCCACCTCCGCTGCTGATCCAAATCCCCACCAGTCAGATGTTTCACAGCATTGCCAAGCAAATCGAAAGGCTGCTGCCAGCTCGTCAGGTTTGCTTTAAGTGTATCTATGGACAGAATTGAAGACCGCATTCATTTCCACATTGAGGTTGTTCTTTCTAGCCCACCCCTATTATTCTTTAACAATCAATATGCTTACTTTGTGAAGATCCCAACACATTTACTACTTGAATTCTGTGACACATATTCACTATGTCCTGTGAGAAGGCACTGTGGTGTCACACATATCATAGTGCCTGCCTTCTGAACTACAGAGGTGCTGAGAGGAAAAGTTTCTGGAGGCGGAGTCAGTACATAATCACTGCTTGCAGGCAGCATGGTACCAAGGGATATGTAGTCCTTGGAAATTGAAAACCAAGCATGCAGGGAATGCAGGAAGTTGTGGAAAGAGGTGGTCAGCAGACAGGCAGCACTCGCAACAAGAGAGGAGATTTTTTCATGTAAGCTTATATTAGATTGTCAAGCTATTGCAGTGCTGATGATATAAAATGAAAGTGTATGCTGTGACTATAGACCAAGGATATGCAAACTGTGGCCCTCCAGCTGTTGCAAAACTACAAGTCCCATCATGCCTCTGCCTCTGGTTGTCATGCTTGTGGCTGTCAAAGTCTTGCTATGTCTCATGGGACTTGTAGTTTTGCAACAGCTGGATGGCAACAGTTTGCATATCCCTGCTCTAGACCATCTTTAGGCAACGGCCTTCAGAAAGCCAGCCTTTTCTAGTATGGGGGTGAAATGTATAAGCACATCCATTGAAAAGTGAGTTTGAGGCTGCACTGAGGAAAGCTGTGTTGCTGTAAGTAATGATGAGAGTTGAGCTGTTTAACCAGTTCCGAACCCCCCATCGCATATATACTGCGGCAGGGCGGCCCGGCTGCGCAAAATCAGGTACATGTACGTGATTTTGTGCAGGTGATATAGGGGGCGTGCGCACTGCTGGAGCTTAGACACAGCGAGAGCCAAACAGTGGGTCCGGCGGCTGCGGTGGCCACCGGAACCCGCCGACTGCTCGAAGGAATGACAGAATGGCGGTCTGCCTATGTAAACAAGGCAGACCGCTGTTCTGTCAGGGAGTAAAAGGGAGATCTTGTGTTTCAGTTAAGTTGAAACACATATCTCTTTTGCTGCAGTGCATCCACTCCCCCAACAGTTAGAAAGCACTCCCTAGGAGCACACTTAACCCCTTGATTGCCCCTGGTGTTAACCCCTTCCCTGCCAGTGTCATTTATACAGTAGCAGCGCATTTTTTTGGGCGCACTGATCACTATTTTCACTGGTCCCAAAAAGTGACAGTGTCAGATTTATCTGCCGCAATGTCGCAGTCCTGATAAAAATCGCTGAGTGCCGCCATTACTAGTGAAGACCATAAAGAAAATTAAAGGTCCATAAATGTATCCCATAGTTTGTAGACGCTATAACTTTTGCAATCAATATACACTTATTAGGATTCTTTTTTACCAAAGATATGTAGCAGAATACATATTGGCCTAAATTGATGATAAAATTAGATTTTTTTAAAAAATTTGATTGGGAATGTTTTATAGCAAAAAGGAATTTTTTTTTCTTCCCTCAAAATTGTGGTTCTTTTTTTGTTTATAGGTAAAAAAATAAACGCACATGTGATCAAATACCAAAGAAAGCTCTATTTGTGGGGGAAAAAATACATACATTTTATTTGGGTACAGCGTTGCACAATTGCCTAATTGTCAGTTAAATCAATGCAGTGCCGTATCGCAATGCCCAGTTAGGAAAGATGTAAAAACCTTCCGGAGCTGAAAGGGTTGAAGAAATTATATTCATGGGCTTTTGTTGCGTCCGATCTGCTTCTTATTCCTATACATGTCCAATGTTATTGTAAAAGTAAATCCGATTCAGCTCCTTGACTGACTAAAAGGCAGATCAAAGAATCTCAGTGAACGTTGTCTGAAGTAGTGTAAAGGGATGTGTTGGACATCTCAGGGCGATAAACACACACATAATAGTAAATATAAAAAATGATGCCATACCCTTCACCTGTTGGCCTTTATTACCTAGCGGAATTAGCAGTTTGGGTGTATGAAGCAAAAATAGAAAAAACGTATAATTTTTTTTACACATTTCTATTACTTTACCACTCTCTCTGTGCACAATAGAATATTGGTTTTATCATGTGATCTAGAGCCTCTGCAAGCCGTTCCTGCGTCCCTGTCTAACCTGGCTATGTGAATGAGTCCGTATAGCCAATGCATGTTTGTTTACTTACATGGGCTGCAAGCTAAGGCCAGCCATAGTGCGATTTTGTTTGCAGGAAAAAACATTGCTCAATTCAGTTAGTGTTGATGGGGGGGTGCCTCCTGCTGAGCTATCGTGTTCTCCCAGTGTGGCAAACCGTCCCAGCTGCGAGAACACACACAGATTATCGCTAACGTCTATAGCCTATGGCAGGGTTAAAAATTTCAAGTCCTGAGCTACTAGCCAGGCCTTAAGGGTTACTTGCCACTAGTTACCCCACCTATAGGAGACACCCCCCATCATGTGACCATGAATAAGACATGCTGTGCCTTGTAGTCCTATATGAGACCCCCCCCATCATGTGACCATAAATAAGACATGCAGTGCCTTGTATTCCTATATGAGACCCCCCCTTAGGCATGTGAATAGAAATATGGAATGCTGAGCCTTGTAGTCCTATAGGGGATGCCCCCCCCCAACCATGTGACCATAAATAAGACATGCCGAGCCTTGTAATCCTATATTAGACCCCCCCCCCAACCATGTGACCATAAATATGGATTGCAGCCTCACCTGTGCAGGAGAAGAGAGAGGAAGAGGAAAGGCGGCCGGATAATCAGAGTGGGGATCGCTGCACTGTAACATCTTTCATTTGAATTGCCGGGCGCTCAGCTTCACACGTAGTCCCGCCTCCTGGCTCGGCTCCTATGATAGGCGTACACGTACCGTCCTCTCTCGTCCTCGCCCGCAATCCTTTTCCACTCGCAAAATGCGAGCTGGCGAGTGGAAAATTTGAGGGCTGGCCTATGGAAAATTTGAGATGCTGGTTGTACCCAAGTTGTTTGATCGACCTGGGTACAATCAGCCTGCCCATGCATGGTTCGAATCTCAGTCGGTCCCTGCTGAACTGGCTGATATTTGAACCGTCTATGGCCTCAGAGTTAGTACAGAAAAATAAACCAGCAGCTCTTCATGCTGTACAAGGCTGAGCATGTGTGTGACTGAACCCCCCAGATGTAACCATGATTACCCATGATTGTTTCATGTTTAATTTTATTTTGTTTTCCTGCCCAATGGCACTAAATAGGAATACGACTCAGTACAGCAATCAGCCACAGCCTGCTGCAGACAGTGGGGTTGGACACTGCCCCTGTACCTCCTGGGCGCACTAAAACACTGGGGGGGGGGGGGGCTAGATGCCCCCATGTGAAGGGACCCAAGCCATACAGTTATGCTATACTTATATTAACAGAGGCATGACCGTCCTTAACAAACTCTCCAGCAAGCATAAAAAAAAACTATGAACCTACTGATGGTAAAATGTCTTCTCTCTTGTATTTGCTGGCTACTAAAATGTTTTTGATCTCTGATTTTTATCTACTCTCTGAAAACCAGGCAGATGAGAGAGAACTGTAATGCAGCTCAGTAGTGTTTGAACTAATAAGCCTGAAAATACTTTGTAAACATAAACTTTGGATATGACTAATTTCAGCAGTTTCCTGAAACTTGCAGAGAAAACGAGAACTAGTGCCGAGAGAGTGCAAAGTCCTGCATGGTTCTGTTCACTACTGCAGGGGTTAAAGTCCAACTATTGGTTTTAGAATTTTCTACCTATAAGATTGATTTATATCTAAAATAGCCACATTTAGGAACGCCCCTACCTTGCCCTTGGTCCGGTTCAGAAAGCTGAAGGATAACATTAGTGAGGTTATGTAGCCACACACCCTCCTGTATACAACAGCTGATCTGAACCAAGAAAAATAAAAAAATCTTGGCTCCCATGATGCAATGTGAGATTTAAGTGCTGTCAGCATGATATAGTGGAAGGGGTAGAACCGACCCCACTTTTTTTAGGGTATCTGGTAGCCATTTAAAAATGTTACTCTACCATTGTGAGAAAATACTGCAGGTAGTTGGGGGCATTTAGTAATTTTGTAACCTAATCACTTCTAAATTACCCGCTGGCTCTTCTTTTTATATATATCACACGTTTGTGGACATGGGGGGCTCCAGGTGTATCCCTGCGGGTCCTTCTTGGAGAGATTGTTTCCTCTCCATGCTGCCTTAAGTGTTCTATTTCAAGAAGTCCTCATCATTGAGTGATATAGGGCCTTCATGTAAAATCTATTGGAGCAAAGTGGCACTGCTGGCACCACTATTGAGACCAATGGATCAATACTTCACACTTGATTTTAAAATGCTGGCTATTAACAAACGCACATATAGCGGTAATGCTAAACGCTCCCCCAAATGTCCTATGTGCATTTATGTTGTATTTGACGTGCGCTAAAGGCAAGTTAAAACCACACCACAAACGCGTATGTGTGTGTGTGTGTATGTATATATGTATATATATATATATATATATATATATATATATATATATATATATATATATATTAGAGCTGCACGATTCTGGCCAAAATGAGAATCACGATTTTTTAGCTTGGAATAAAGATCACGATTCTCTCACGATTCTCTGTGTAACAAAAAAAAATTGGGATAACTTTACTGTTACGTTTTTTTTTTTTATTCATTAAAGTTTATTAATTGCGTTTGAAAGACTGCTGCGCAAATACAGTGTGACATAAAATATTACAACAATCGCCATTTTATTCTGTAGGGTCTCTGCTAAAAAAATATATAAAATGTTTGGGGGTTCTAAGTACTTTTCTAGCAAAAAAAAATGATTTTAACTTGCAAGCAACAAGTGTCAGAAAAAGGTCCAGTCTTTAAGAGGTTAAACTTCCTTTCTCCCTGGCAGAGGGAAGGAAAAGATACAATGTAATCATTTTGTTTATAGTTACTGGGAGACTTAAATGCTGATAGGCGTTTGCGGGAGGAAAGATACAATGTAATCATTTTGTTTATAGTTACTGAGAGTTTTCCACGATCGCGATTTTCATACGATTAATCGTGCAGCTCTAATATATATCTATCATTTTTTTTTTTTTTTGATTTCTCATAAACCGTAATGTTACTGTTGCTCCGCAACCACACTGCAGCTGTCCTGCAAATACGCCAGCGCATTTGCGGCATGTTACCATAGACTTGAGTGGAAGGAATTGAAATGCTTCAACTTCAAACTCAACATGCAGCTTCAATTTTGAAGCGACACAATGCTAACGCTTCATGTTTTTTTAATGTGAACAGCACCGTGTGCTGTCCATATTATCAATTGCATAGAAGTTTGAGGAGCGGTGAAAACACACCTCAAATTCTTACTTTCAATGTCAGTGTGAACAGGGCCTTATGCCCCGTACACACGGGCAGATTATCTGAAGACTTTTGTCTTCAGATTTACCTTTTCTATGTAGTGCAAGGGCCTGCCGGATTGCATACAAATTGAAAGTGTTTAGGTTAGGGATGCACCGAATATTCGGCGGCCGAATTTGAAAATAGAGAAAATGGCACTTTCGGCGTTCGGCCGAATAAGTCAAAAGGCCGAATAATTTTGAGCCGAACAATGTCAGCTTCCGCCCTGACCGCTCACCTTCCTCATTGCGGCTCCCTTCTCACACGCCGCCGGTGTTCTGTCCAGCCGCGAGTAGGGGGTGTGACGTCACGCGCGCGTCCCGCCCCCTGCTCCTGACTGCGGCTCCTTCACACTAGGTCCACGCCCCGCCCCCCTGTTTGCGGCTTTTGGCTCTGGCTGCAGTTCAGGTATGTGATGTGGAGCTGAGCACATTTGGGGGAGAATACGGTAGCTGGCAGCTGCACAAGCATTAGTGTGCAGACTGCCATATGTTGTTGCCACTTGTCATGCTCATTACATTAGAGTGCCCTATAAAGTGCCCCTTAAAAAAAAAAAAAAAGAAAAAAAATGTGCCCAACAGAGTGCTCCCTTGACATAAAATGTGGCCATCAGCGTGCCCCTTATTTTATGCTAAGGGACATGCTGATGAGCATATTTTATGTTAAGGGGCACTCTGATGGGCATATTTTATTTTAAGGGGCACGCTAATGGGCATATTTTATGTTAAGAGCAACGCTGATTTAAATGTTTTGTTTTGCCCATCAGAGTGCCCCCTAACATAAAATGTGCCCATCAGCGTGCCCCCTAACATAAAATGTGCCCATCAGCGTGCCCCCTAAAAATTGGCAAAATAAATGGAAAAAATGCGAAACACCGCGTTCGGTATTCGGCCTTCGGCCAAGCATTTCATTATTATTCGGCTTCGGCCAAGAATTTCATTTCGGTGCATCCCTAGTTTAGGTTTGACCTCATATTATATGGTTTTGGTAAATCTACAGACAAAAGTCTTCAGATAATCTGTACGTGTGTACGGGGCATTAGGCTGCTGAAACACAGAGGAAAAGAGAACCAGTCTAGCAGCACAGCATGGAGGAGCCTGCAGGAGCAGAGGACCAGATTAGTAAAACTCAGTCCCATCTCACGGTCCCTTAGGCATAAATAAGCAGTTTACCCTTGCAATGCAGGATCAGCCCCACTGGAAGGTAGTACTTTTTAGTTTACTGGAGTTCATCCTTTAGCTGCTGTGTTGAAAACCATTTTTTATAGGAGTGCTGGTTGATTCGTTAAACAAGCTGTTTATAATCAGGATTTCAGTGTTAAAAATGAAAGTGAAATGCGTCAATCTGGTCAGAGGACCTTTCCTTTCCAGCAAGACACAACAGCAAAGCCTGAGACACAACTTCACTTTTATCATGCTCTGTGTACTTTGCAGTAAATATGTTTTAGAACGTGATTTTCTTTCTTCAAGGTTATTCATAGCTACAGGTTATTCTTTACCTACCATAAAACTGCAGAACTGAGTGACTGGCAAAATACTGCCAGAAGGACGCGGCAATAGTAACCTTGATAAGTTTTCTGTTGTTCTACAGTAGCAAGCATTGACTTCTAAATAAGTGTTTTTACTCAACCAGAGTTGCCAAACTATTGGTTAACATGCTTAATTTACAGTTGATTAAAAAATGCAGATTGAAGCCTGCAGAGTACATATGGCTGATGTCCTCTAGTATTGAGCCATCTTACCCACAACTGGCAGTGAGGTTGTAACATCTCAGCCAGGAATGTGCTAAGGAGACAATTGTAGAACAGTTCAGCTCATGCAGCTTTTGGGGTGCTGGTATGAGAGGTAAATGTTTTCATGCCCAGTGCCCCAAAAACCACTCCAGATTTCTAATTGGTTTGTAGAGATGGCAGCCTTCCTTTACATTCCTTCTGCTGGGTAATATGAAGAAGGATCCCTTTACAGCTCATTTCATACCTGACAGGTTCTTATTGACTGGTCAGGATTTGCTGTGAGAACCCCCTCAGCAAGCCATGTGCTAAGTGGGCATCCTTGCTGTTGCACTCCTTAGCTGGGCTGTTTATATCCATAGACTGGGTCACACCCCCTCTCTCTCCTTACAGGATTTGACTGACCACAATAGTAGCCAATGGCTCCTGCTGCTTTCAATGTCTCCTGTGAGACCAGGAAGAGGGAGTAGCAGTGCTGCAGTCAGGACAGGTCTTAGTAGCCAATGGCTCCTGCTGCTTTCATTGTCTCCTGTGAGACCAGGAAGAGGGAGTAGCAGTGCTGCAGTCAGGACAGGTCTTAGTAGCCAATGGCTCCTGCTGCTTTCAATGTCTCCTGTGAGACCAGGAAGAGTTAGTAGCAGTGCTGCAGTCAGGACAGGTCTTAGTAGCCAATGGCTCCTGCTGCTTTCATTGTCTCCTGTGAGACCAGGAAGAGGGAGTAGCAGTGCTGCAGTCAGGACAGGTCTTCGTAGCCAATGGCTCCTGCTGCTTTCAATGTCTCCTGTGAGACCAGGAAGAGTTAGTAGCAGTGCTGCAGTCAGGACAGGTCTTAGTAGCCAATGGCTCCTGCTGCTTTCAATGTCTCCTGTGAGACCAGGGAGAGGGAGTAGCAGTGCTGCAGTCAGGACAGGTCTTAGTAGCCAATGGCTCCTGCTGCTTTCATTGTCTCCTGTGAGACCAGGAAGAGGGAGTAGCAGTGCTGCAGTCAGGACAGGTCTTGTAAGGATTTTTACCTTAACCACTTTAATACAGGGCACTTCCCTCCCTTCCCGCCCAGGCCAATTTTCCCCTTTTAGCGCTGTTGCATTTTGAATGACAATTGCGCGGTCATGCAACACTGTACCTACACCAAATTTATGTCATTTTCCCCCCACAAATAGAGCTTTCTTTCGGTGGTATTTGATCATCTGTGCGATTTTTACTTTTTGCTAAACAAATAAAAAAAGACCGAAAAGTTTAAAAAAAAAAAAAAAAAAAAATTTGTTTATGTTATACAATTTTGTAAATAAATAATTTTTTTCCTGCACTGATGAGCACTGATGAGACTGCACTGACAGGCACTGATGAGGAGACACTGATGGGGTGGCACTGATGGGGTGGCACTGATGGGGTGGCACTGATGGGGTGGCACTGATGGGGTGGCACTGATAGGCGGCACTGATATGCGGCACTGATAGGCACTGATATGTGGCACTGATAGGTAGCACTGATATGCAGCATTGGTGGGCACTGATAGGCGGCACTGCTGGGCACTGATAGGCGGCATTGATGGGCACTGATAGGTGGCACTGACGGGCACTGATAGGTGGCACTGACGGGCACTAATGGGCACTGATAGGCGGCACTGATGGGCACTGATCGGCACTGACGGGCGGCACTGATGGGCACTAATGGGCACTGATAGGCGGCACCGGTGGGCAATAATGGGCACTGGTGGGCGACACTTAAGGATGGCAATGATGGGCACTTGTGGGCAGCACTGATAGGGAGGGCACTGGTGGGCAGCACTGATGGGGTGGGCAATGGGGGGCTCCCTGAGCCCTGATTGCCATCCCTGGTGGCCATAGTGGGCATCCCTGGGGTCATAGTGGGCATCCCTGGGGTCATAGTGGGCATCCCTGGTGGATCTAGTGGCATCCCCCCCCCCCCGAGGGTCTGCACTGGTAATCAATGATCTGATTACCAGTGCCGACCCCCCCCCCTGTCAGGGGAGCCGCCGATCGGCGCTCCTTTACTCGTGCCTGTCAGGCACGAAAACTAAGGAAAGCCGATCAAAGGCTGTTCCTATTTACTATGTGACCAGCCGTGATTGGACACGGCTGATCACATGGTAAAGAGCCTCCGTCAGAGGCTCTTTACCGAGATCGGAGATGCAGGGAGTCAGACTGCAGAGCGGAGTTATCCTGCCGCCGTCATATGACGTCCGGTCAGGATAACTCAACCACATTCCCGCCGTCATTTGCCTATAGGGCGGGCGGGAAGTGGTTAAAGAGGATCTTCCGTCAGTTTTTAAAAAACATAAAAGTCAGCAGCTACAAATTTTGGTCCCTGGTGCCACCATGTTTACTGTTGGAAGCTAGTGGTTTGTTAATGGTCCTGCAGTCTCCTGTGACATGTGCCAGGAGATGAGGGAAGAGGGGTCCGAGCGGAAGTGGAAACGGGTACCTGGTAGATTTAGGTACCCACTCCTTAAAAAATAAAAATGCTGAAAGTGGGAGAGCGAGGGATCAGGGAACTTCCTTCAAAGGTGAAGTTGTGCTTTAATGCGCAGAACGCATTAACCACTTCTGGACAGGAAGATTCTCCCCCTTAATGACCAAGCCACATTTTGCGATTCGGCACTGCGTTAATTTAACACATAATTGCGCGGTTGTGCGGGGCTGTACCCAAATAAAATTGATGTCCTTTTTTTCCAAGAACTAGAGCTTTCTTTTGGTGGCATTTGATCACCTCTGCGATTTTTATTTTTTGCGCTATAAACAAAAAAAGAACCACAATTCTGGAGAAAAAAAAATTTATTTTTCTCTTTCTGCTATATAACATTCCCCCCAAAAAACTAATTTAAATCTAAAATTTTTTAACATTTTAGGCCAATTTGTTTTCTGCTACATATTTTTGGTTAAAAAAAAAAAAAATCGCTATAAACGTATTTTGATTGGTTTGCACAAAAGTTACATACATAGTTAGTCAGGTTGAAAAAAGACACAAGTCCATCTGGTTCAACCAACAAAAAAAAACACCAGTATTGAAAATCCAACCATACAATCCCATATACACAATCCTATACCCACAGTTCATCCAGAGGAAGGCGAAAAAACCCAGCAAAGCATGATCCAATTTGCTACAGCAGATTGCCGAGAGGCAATTGGATATTCCCTGGATCAACTTTACTTAAAAAAAAAAAATTTAGTACCCACTTACTGTATATTAAGTACACCCAGGAAAGAATCCAGACCTTTTTTTAAAGCAATCTAGTGAGCAAGTTATCGCGTCTACGAACTACGGAAAGATTATTCAAGGCTTACCTATAGGTACAAGTTATAAGAGGGGGTTTACAACCTCTAAGGAGATTTACCCTCTCTATTTATCTTGTTTACCATTATCAAAAGTGAAAGTAAAAAAATATTTTAGGGTGCAAAAAATGAATGTTCAGTAAAATACCTTGTCACCTTCAAATGGGGTATCTTTAGGAAACAGCACTGGGTCCTTCAGACAGCGTGTTCATATGAGAAGAACATGCAGGGGATGCCACATGTCATTCTACAGACTTATTACATGTAATGTGATCTTTAGGCTCAGCTTGAAGTTTTGTATCCGAGTACGTCAATAGCAAGTGCATATAAGCATAACTAAGGACCCTTTCACACGAGCGTTCAGTTTGTTTCACCAGTTCAGTCACGTTTTTTTCGAAGAAAAAATGAATCCGTTTACATTAAGCGGAGTTCCAGCACTTTTTTTTGTTTTTAAATCACCCCTGTTATAGTCGCCAATTATGTATTAGAAAACGGCATATGCCACATCTGACAAAGTTTTTGGTGTTATTAGAAGTATTGGTACTCACTGTACCCTCCTGTTCCAGCAAGTGTCCATCCTGAGCGTGGGCATCTGAAGCCCACTAGGAGTCTCTTCCGGGATAAGGTGCTGCTGGCTACCCAGCAGGCACCTCCCGATCTCGCGCATGTGCAGTGGCACTTTTTCACGGCCATAGCCTAGCGTCGCATAATTTCTGCTTTAGAAGTAACGCAATGCTAGTCGCGGAGGATGCCCATTGGCTCCTGGGATTGCTTACACTAGTATCCCAGGATCCATTGTGAAGAGGATATGACGTTCTGCGCCCCAGCCGGGTTTGGACGGAAGTGCATCTTTTTTAGAAGAAAAGGTAAAAAAAAGGGTACTTTATATTTAAAAAAAAAAAAAAAACCCTATCAAAAAAGGAATAGCGGAGTGATGAGCAGGACATTCATATTTAGATGCAAATTAGGGTGGAACTCCGCTTTATTTTTTTTTTACATCCACTACCAATGGCAAAACAGACGGTTCGCCCGTTGCGTTTTTTTTTTTAATGGATAAAAAAAAATAGGCCTTTGATCTGTTCCAAATAACAGATGTGAGCGGGAGCGGGTGTAAATGGATGATCATACGTTTACATCCATTTTTCCAGAGAGGTGCATTGATGTCCGTTTTTTATTTGTCGACGGATGGGTAAAAGATAAAAAACGAGACCTAAAGGCCCAACTTTTTTTTTTTTTTCCATTTTGGATAGAATGGAGAAGGATTAGAGTTAGGTTTTTAGTGGTGTCTGTGCCCTCGTTGGGACGATTCATCCTCTCTCTAGTTGTCCTGTTTAATGTTATAACTGAAAGTGAAAGAAAATCCAGATTTTGGGTTGTCAGCAGAACAAAATTAGTGCATAAATATTCCAATGGGGACACTAGTTCTGGTGACTCTGGTGACAACCAGGGACTCACCTCACTTTGGAGGAATTTTCTCTTACTTCCTGTGTGGCTATGGGACAGGAAGTAAAGGAAAATCTCAATTGGACACAAATGGCTAAAATTTAACATTGGCTATAACCCTCCCTTACTCCCTCCTTACTATCCTAAATAGTTTTGCCTTTAGTTCTACTATAGGTGGTGGTTGAAAGGAGAACTAGCTACTTGGTGGCTCCAAAAAACAATAAGGTGAAACCACCCTTCTCCTGCGTTTGGTATCCAAGCCCCTCGACCACACTCCACACGGGACTGACAACTGGCTTCTCAAATGGCTAAGGTCTTGCTGCCCTTATCGGACTGGGGTCGTCCACCGGTACTAAATGCAAAAAGAACAAAGAAAGGGCGCACCGACCTAGCGCATTATCCTCAATAAAAGGCTTTATTTAAGTGACATTAAAAATGGCTACTCACAGACGCAGATAGAAATAAAGCGTGTCAAGCTGGATTGCTCAAATGTCCGTGTTTAGTCCATATAATCGTCAAGTCATCTCATCGGTCATGGACGATTATATGGACTAAACACGGACATTTGAGCAATCCAGCTTGACACGCTTTATTTCTATCTGCGTCTGTGAGTAGCCCTTTTTAATGTCACTTAAATAAAGCCTTTTATTGAGGATAATGCGCTAGGTCGGTGCGCCCTTTCTTTGTTCTTTTTGCATTTAGCTACTTGGTGGCTCCCTGGGATCTGTCCAGCCCTGAAATACACACACTATATATTCAGGGCTGGACAAATGCCAGGTAGATAATGCTCCTTTAGTGCAGGTTCACATTTCTGCACTGCGATATGCGATCTGAAAGTTTGCACCGAATCGGATCACACTAGTGTGAACCACCATGCGATCCGATTCTGCTGCGGACCAAAAAAAGGGTCCTGTGGGTGTTAGGTGCAAGGTTCTAACTGCCGGTACTAAGTGCTGGCTCACATTTGTGCGATCACAGAGATTGCATGTAATTCGGAGCGCACTGCTCCTAAAATTACATGCAATCTCTGTGCGGTGCAAATTCAGTTTGTATGGCTGAATTTGCACCGCAATCGCACCTAACACACACAGGACCCTTTTTTTGGTCCGCAGCAGAATCGGATCGCATGGTAGTTTACACCAGTGCGATCCGATTCTCTGCGAACTTTCAGATCGCACTGTGATATGCGATCTGATCTGGGGGTGTCGTTAACTTTTAATTGACACCCCCAGCGTATTGCATATGGCAGTGTGAACTGCCAGGGGTGCGGGAGTGCCATGCGGGAACACGCTGTATATTTGCATCGGCACTTAAGCTAAACTCTGGGATTCCTAACAAAAGAAAGAGAAAACCCTTGCAGTGGGGAACCCCAGCAGTGCAGGGGTAAATGATCATTATTTCTAGGGATATCTGAATAGGTTGTATTACTTAGCCATACTCCCCGCTCTGGCCAGTTTATTCTGTGGACGGCTCCTCAGAATCACATTGTACAATGCAGGGCTATTAACTCTGTATGATATATGGAGGAGGGGCGTGCAACCATGGCTAAGAGCACCTTACAGGCAGCAGTAGTGGAGTTAGTTGCATGGATGGAAGAAGCCTTCTGGAGCCAGGCTCCCTTCTTCTGTACCCCCTAGTCTTTTACAAGTATATAACCCTTGCAGTAGAGGCTTCCACAGAGCGGGGTTTATTTGGAGTCTGGTGTACAGCTGATATTCATTTATGCAGAGCAATAGATCATACCTGACAAAGTGACAGATGTATTTTGAGTAAAATGTTAGAGAATTGGAATTCTGTGTGATCTGTGTATATGAAATAGCCGTCTTGTCTGATTAGGCGTAGATAATGCGGCGGTACCGTTCTCCTAGCAGTCGTTCTGTGTGCTTTCTCTCCTCTAGCTGTGAGCATTGCAGTTATTTTAAGCTGTTTTGTATGATTAAGCTGTAATGATGATTTCTCCTTATGTGACAAAAATAATGTTTGGGTGATATGGGGGCTGCAATGCCATCTGGACCACTTGGCTGTTTCTTTTACATTTCATGCAGTCATTCTGGGCTTTGTGCGTCTGTTTAATTGAGAGACGTTACTTGGACTGGGCGGTCCAGATTACAGCTGGTTGTGTTTTAAAAAGACTTCTTGCTGTTTAGCAGGTTCACTGTTTATCCAAGGGCAGAGCCAAGAAAAGCTTACACAGAGGCGGCAGATTGCCACTGTTAACGCTTCCTCTACCGTCACAGTAGTGTGCCGTGCCTCCAAGCCCGTGTCCGGATTAGATTTATGAATGGAAATGTGATGCTAGGTGTTTAAGTGAGTTGGGAGTTATTCATGCTGCCTCTTCATCATACGCCTCTTGATTTGCTGGCCATGTCCCCTCTTCTCTTATTATGGGATCTGGGGCACATTAATTGTAATCGTTGTCGCCTCCATGTGTCTTGTGGTTGAATACCTGTCCCTGGATGACCTAGATGCTGCACATCCCAATATTCTCTCCTCCTCATCAGATGCCGAGTTCTCATGAGAAGCTGTGTGTGTGACTTGCTGACGTCTGTGCCTCAGATAGGTGCCATCTCCCTGGCACATCTCTCTCTGCTTCCTCTGTACCATCCAAGGTTAACAATGTGCCACATTTATTGTATTCTGTGTGATGCCCATAAAGTGATAAAGCAAAGCCCTAGGTAAATAACCCACTTATTGTATTGCTTTAAAAATGATTTTTTAAAGTTTTTTTATTAAACCTTTTTGAATATATTTCTTTTATTGCTTGCATATCAACCAAAGTTTGAAATCATGCTGACGTGTATAGATCAGTATCTTATGAACGTAAGGTGAACGCTAAATCCACCATTATGGAAATAGGGAGCTAGAGGGGACATATAGGGGGAGATTTTCTAAAACTGGAACACACTGCAGCTGGGCATAGCAACCAATCAGCTTCTAACTTCAGCTTGTTCAATTAAAGTGGTTGTAAACCCACTTTAATGACTTTTACCTATAGGTAAGGCTATATTAAGGCTTGCCTATAGGTGCTGTAAATATCTCCTAAACTTGCACCGTTTAGAAGATATTTACATTGCATGCAGCCGATGACGTAATTGGCGCATGCACTCTGAAGAAATGGCCGCCCGTGCTGTTTCTTCAGAGCCCTGTGCCGTGACCGGCGGCTCCCGCCAGTAATACAGCCAGAGTCTGCAGACCTGGAAGGAAGATGGGTGAAGATGGTGCGGCCGGCAGCAGGGACAACGCGGGCTTCCTTGCAGGTAAGTGTCACATAATGTGCTAGTATGCATGGGGGGGGGGGAGTTAGTTTACTTCCCCTTTTTAAACTTTGACAAAACATGAAAGCTGATTGGTTTCTTTGCAAAGCTGCACCAGATTTTGCACTTTCCGGCTTTAGTTACTCTCCCCCATACTGTCTGCTTGGACAAAAAACATTTTAGAGGTCGGCAGTGACCATTAAAGCTAACACTTTATCTAAATATGCACAGCCAGGTTTCAAAGTGGAACTGAATTGAAAAAGTGAATATTTATTTTATTGTAGGGATAATTTTCAGGTGATAAGTGTGTTGAAGCAGTGTTCTAAAACATTTCCTTTTCTTTAGTCTGGAGTTCCTCCTGAAAAAATAGTGCACTGTGGCGTTGGGGTGATCATATTCATGTGTCGCATGCATTTTCCAATGAGTTATGCCAGACCAAGCTACATTTTAGGGCATGGTGGGCCACTTTTATTAAACAGAATGGAACAGATCACATAAATATCAGTTGCCCATGGAGGGGTTTCCACCATAAACAACAACAGTAAAGTAAAAATGCAGGGCCTGGCTCCCTTGTCAGGAGCCCTGCTGCTCTTACCAGTTCCTCAGACTGTATTGTCCAACTTTCCTGGCCTTTAGTCGCAGCGTTCTGCTGTGTGGCCCACAGCTGGCCTCTGGATTGGGGTTCTGCTGACACCCTGATAGGAGCTGACCTGATTCCTGATATGAGCACTGCTGTCTCTTGACCCCTGGGTGAGATGACCTTTCTCCAACATGGGAGCTGTCCCAAACCGGAAACCCTGAGCTATCCTCAGGCTTGAGTATATAAAAACCCTGAATACCTATGTACTCTGACAGGCTGTCAGCATCCAGTAAAATCCAGACACAGGATTCATGGTTCCGTCCCACCCAAGACACTTTGGATCCCAAGAGTTACTGAATTCAGAGAGAGCCAAAAACACAGCTTTCTCTGCTCAGAAACAATAGTCTAGAACCTGGAATTAGGCCTTAAGGCGAATCCTGTGCCATTTTCTCCTACATTTCAGTGGCGGGGCCTCGCACTGACTCAGCACTTACTGATATGATTGTACCTAGATATTCTCATCTTACCTACTGTAATCCCTGTGAGCAAGCCCTTAGGGGTAAAACCTGTCTGGGGAGTGTGGTATGTTGGATGAAAATAGAATGTATGCATTCACTTTGGCTTGGAATAAAACTGTATGAAGATAGATTTTAAAATGGAGTGTGACTCAACGTTTCTACGTCCTCATTCTAATGTATATGTGCGGTGTGAGATCCAAGGCACTGCTGGTGTCAGCAGATTTGGAATGAAATGTGGAGATTTCACTATTAACTCACCGCTATCTTTGCTGGAGATTTTGACATAAAAAAAGTAAAAAACACAAAGCGCTGCCTATACCAAGATGTCCTCCTCCATACAGACATAGAATCTGATTTACTAAAGATGTTGACTATGTTTGCACAATAAATGCTGCGAGTATTCACTTCAGTTGTCCAGTCAGTAATGGGGAAGGAGCCACCGCAGAGACCCCTGGATATACTGAATACTATTATTTACACTAGCGGTGTCCAACCTTTCTAAACGCATATAACGGTATGTAATCATTTTTCAGTAGTGTCATTTAGGTCTCATTTACACCCGGTCGTTTTGGGATTGCAGCAGAATCGCCCATGATCTCAAAATGCATTACAATCTCAAAACTTAGGTTCAGGTGTCACTATTTTCAGTGACACCTAAAATGCAGTGCCGTTTTGCCCGGTGATAAAGCTTGTGACAATCGTGGCAAAACGTCATCGCGTTTTAGCTGCCATTGAAAATAATGGGACCTGAACCTATGTTTTTGGGATTGTAATGCATTTTGAGATCGTAAGCAGAACTGCCACAATCCCAAAACACCCAGGTGAGAACGGGGCCTGAAACTGAGCATTTACCTGCATTCGGCTGATCGTAATTTAGCTGTGTTTAGACCAATTCGAATTCTGTGCTTCCAGGATCTGTTTGGAAGCTGTAAATGCATGTTACTGCAGCTTCACCTACTAAAGGCCTCCTGCACTCGGAGCTTCTAGCTGCACAGTGTGCATCCCAGCATTGTAGGTCACCCAGGAGGGCACAGTTCAGTCCCGTCCAGCCGTGGCTTGCAGTGGAGTTTGAAAGGCTGCAGGAAGTGGGTCTGGCACTGCACTGTACCTACCAGGGTCACTAAAGCTCCGGGATTCACACAGCATACAGTTGTGCTCATAAGTTTACATACCCTGGCAGAATTTATGATTTCTTGGCCATTTTTCAGAGAATATGAATAACACAAAAACTTTTCTTTCACGAATGGTTTAGGATTTAAAAAGAGTAAACACAGTTGATTGATAATAAATGGCTTCAGCCAAACGCCATGAGTGAAAGAAAAGTTTTTGTGTTATTTATATTGTCTGAAAAATGGCCAAGAAATCATAAATTCTGCCAGGGTATGTAAACTTATGAGCACAACTGTATATAAACATAAATGTGTGTGTGTGTATATATATATATATATATATATATATATATATATATATATATATGTAGGTGTGTGTGTGTGTGTGTGTGTGTGTGTGTGTGTGTGTGTATATATATATATATATATATATATATATATATATATATATATATATATATATATATATATATATATATATATATATATATATATATGTATGTATGTGTGTGTGTATATGTATGTATATATATATATATATATATATATATATATATTTTAATACACAAACACAAATGTGTGTATCTCATAAAATTAAACTATCATCAAAAAGTTAATTTATTTTATATAGATGCGTTACACACAGAGTGATATATTTCAAGCATTTCTTTCTTTTAATTTTGATGATTATGGCTTATAGCTAGTGAAAACCCAAAATTCAGTATGTCAGAAAATTAGAATATTACATAAGAAAGGATTTTTAATAAATGTAAGCTTACTGAAAACTGTCCATGTACAGTATAGTGTGCACTCGATATTTGGTTGGGGCTCCTTTTTTCATGAATTACTGCATCAATGTGCTGTGGCATGGAGGCGATCAGCCTGTGGCACTGCTGAGGTGTTATGGAAGCCCAGGTTGCTTTGATTGTGGCTTTCAGCTGGTCTGCATGGTTGGGTCTTGGGTCTCTCATCTTCCTCTTGACAATACACCACAGATTCTCTATGGGGTTTAGGTCAGGCGAGTTTGCTGGCATGATTGTACCTAGGCAAGCAAAGTGATACCGTGATCATTAAACCAGGTATTGGTAGTTTTGGCAGTGTGGTTGGTGCCAAGTCCTGCTGGAAAGTGAAATCAGCATCTCCATAAAGCCGGTCAGCAGAGGAAAGCATGAAGTGCTCTGGAATTTTGTTGAGAGCTGCAGTGACTTTAAACTTGATAAAACACAGTGGACCAACACCAGCAGATGACATGGCTCCCCAAATCATCATGGACTGTGTAAAATGTTGCATTTCATTTGGAAATCAGTCCCAGAGTCTGGAGGAAGAGTGGAGAGGCACAGAATCCAAGTTACATGAGGTCCAGTGTGAAGTTTCCACAGTAGGTGATGATTTGGGGAGTCATGTCATCTACTGGAGTTGGTCCACTGTGTTTTATCAAGTCCAAAGATCTGAATATTACACAGGCATTGCTTCAAGTCTCATGACTTTCAGGTTGTAAAAGGGGCTTAAATATCTGAACAGGGACTGCTTTTGATTGGATGCAGTCACTGTTTAGCAAACAATTTTCCATCCGGCTGCTTTGCTTTTTTAATGGCAGTTTGTCAAGCCAAGTGGTATCAAAAGGGCCACCCATGGCTCACATTTCAGCCAATTCATCAGGAAGCATTTCAAATCTTAGCCCTGCTTTACACCCCTGATTCACAGTTCCAGAGTGCATTGACACCTGTGGAAGCTGTAGCAGGGGTTCCCACAGTTATCTGCAGGAGACGCCTCCCATTGTTTTCAATGGGACTGCCTTCAGCTTATTGTGGGACCCACACATCTAATCGCAGGACGGGAGCTTTTCTCAGGTGTGAATGCATCCTTAATACAAGTGAAATATCCCAAAATGAAGGTGAAATTCCTTTGGTATATTTGTTCCCAGCAGGCAGTCCTGGGTTAGAAGCTAAAATGTCATTCACCATTAAACGTCCCACAGATGAAAGAAGTTTACAAAGTGTGATCCAACTTGGCAGTTTCCACCTAAGCCCCAGATCACACCGGTGGGACTTGTCATGCACAGGTCCAAGTTGCACCCTATTGTCGGCAAATCGGTGCAATGCCGACTTTGCAGTGCCAACACTGATTTGAAAAAGTAGCTCCTGCACTACTTTTTGGTGATTTCAGGTGTGATATGCAGGTTTGAAATTGTGCGATTTCAAACCCGCATTTAGTGTGAACGGGGGCTACACCTGAAATAGAGGAACTGTTCCTTTTTAATGAGCCAGTATTAGACAAAGTTTTCAAACATTATTATATAGGATTGTTCAGCTGCCTGAAGTGTAAAGACATCATATTTCTACCCTAGAAACCTGTAGGAGTTTTGAGTTTTACAAATAACATTTATTACACTTTCTTTGTCCTTTTAGCTTTTGTCAGGTGGTTCTGACTTGGACAACCTGGATGAGATTCTGGATGACTTGCAGAACAGCCAGATGAACCAGCTGAGCTATCCAGACACTCGACCTGATGCTAACTCTGATAAACAAGCTATCATCAATGACCTGATGCAGATCGCTGGTGATAATGGCACAGCTCTACCTCCTGGAGTACAGCGGCAGAGAGCCCTCCGGATGCAGCAGACTAGTAAGTCACAGACCTTCATGGAAGGATTTCCTTTTCCTGATCACCTCTGCAACAATCAAAAGCTTGTTTTCTGTTTTGCTTTAAAGGAATTCTTCATTATAAACAAACAGCGCCCCCTGCTGCATACCCAGAGAACTTGATGGCAGCTGGGAAACTGCTTGCTTTCCACAAGCTGTGTAATTGCACTTCATTTGTTGATGTGTTCGGTGACCAAGGCAGAAGTCTTTGTCCTCCTTTTATTAGTGTGTCTTGAAATTACAGCAGCCTTTACTGTACTCCAATATATGCACATGGCATACATGCATTGCACTGCCTGAAGAACTACCAAGATTTTTCCAAAGTCTTTAGAAAACCTGTGTGTGGTCACAAGGACTCATAATTCATAAGTTATTGTTCTGCAGTTAACTTTTTTATGGTCATTGTATTCAGAGGCCGGAATTCTTCACATGGGCTGCCAGTGTTGTGCTGTCCAATACACCATAGATCATTTAGCAGATGTGGAAAAATATATTTTACCTAGGTCACAGGTCAGTGCAAGTACAAGACTCTGTTTGACCATCTTTAACCCCCCATTGCTATTGGCTGTGATCTGTATCAATGTAATGACATCAGGTGATGGTTCACAGAATTCCCAAACGCACGTCAGCTGCTTTCTGCTACTGGGGCTGCAGACAGAGATATTCTGCTGTGACATACGAGAGAAGTGAGTGTCAACTTGGCGATTTTATTGAGAAAAGAGAGCATTAATATGAATGGTGGCATCCTAATGCAAGATTATGGGATCCGGCTTTCATACTTCTCCCTAAGGCCCCTTTCACACAGAGAAGTCCGTAAGCAGACTCCGTTTTTCTCAGCGGGGGATCGATCCACCGATCCCCCGCTGAGCAGGAGGATGGCAGCTGTGTCTCCGCGCTGTGTGCGGAGACAGAGCTGTCAGGCCCCCGCTGTTCTCTATGGGGGAATCGGATGGGAACGGACCGTCTGTCCATTCTCATCCGATCCGATCCGCTGGACGGATAGAAAAATAGGGTTTCCATCCCTCCAGATTTGACGGATCAGATGTCAGCGGACATGTCTCCACTGACATCCGATGCCCCATAGAGGTGCATGGGGCATCCGTTCAGATCCGTCAAAAAAACGGACAGGCGAATCTGAACGGTCCGCCTGTGTGAAAGGGGCCTAAAGGAGAATCTATTTATGACAGCTGAAAAGCTTTGTAACCTATGAAGAGCAGGCACCACGCTGCAGATGTTTTGTTTTTTTTAGATGATCTGATCTATGCCCAGAAAGACCCCTGATGTACAGAAGCCTAAATTTAGGATGCTCTGCCGTTAGCCACCATCCCACAGCTAGAGGAAAGGCTGAAACACTAGAGCTGATATAAAGCCCATTAAGGATGTACACACCCAGGATTAGTGACCCTGGTATTTAAAGTCGAAGAAAAAAAGATTGCGTACAGGCAGGATTCTTAATGCAAAAGGGACATATTATGTCTCTTCAGCATTAAAGTTTTTTACCTGCTGAGATGATTGGACATTTGCAGGAGTGACGTCGTCATGGCCTGTGAGTGGATGGGACCAGGGCTCAATACCTGAAAGATGTCAGCAGCCGGCAGGGAACTCTGGGACAGCACTGGAAAGGAGAATATAGTTCGGTTTTAATTTTTTTGGATCCAGAGATTACTACATAAATATGACATTCATTTATTGAAATCTGTGTGTTCTTCTAAACTGAGGCCCCAGCACAACATACACCTCTGGAGTCATTTTGCATGTTTAGTTCTTTGTTACAACAAGACTGCTTACTGTGCAGACCATGATATTCTAAGCTTTTTCCTGTTTTTTTGTTTCTGCAGTGTTCAGTAACCCTCGTGCAGCACAGCTACCACTTGGGAGAATATTACCAAACCAGAATGTACCACTAGAAATCAATTTACAGAACCAGACCACTGCAGGATCTTTCCAACCAATGAGAAATACCAGCCCATTCTCTACCATGCAGCCCTCTGGAATGATGAACAACCAAGGCATGATGGGAGGGCAGGGAGGTGTGGGCAGTAGTAGTCCTGGTAGGTTTTCATTCACCTGATTGGTGGTAAACTTTGAAATGTTCTTATGTTAATACATCAGATAATCAGGGCTTTAGGCTTTGAGGCTTGTTAGTCTGTGGAATAACACTGATAGGGCGTTATACTGTAGAAGGGAATGGTTAAAATTAACGTTGTCTTAGTGGAACGGATATTAATACCATTAAGCAAAATGCCCTTTAGAGGGGCCTCTCACTATTAAAAATGTGGGCGGGGCCTGTCACCGGGTAGATATGGGAGGGGCCTGCCACTATTGGAAATGTGGTCGGGGCTTACCATGGTGAGGATGTGTTTTTTCAGCCTGTCCCTGGGTAAATGTGGGCAGGACTTGCCACTATTGGAAATGTGGATGGGGACCTGACGCTATTGGAAATGTGGGCAAGGGCCTGCCATGGTGACGATGTGTGGGTGCAGCCTGTCACTGGGTAAATGTGGGCAGGACTTGCCACTATTGCAAATGTGGATGGGGACCTGACACTATTGGAAATGTGGGCGGGGGCCTGCCATGGTTAGGATGTGTGGGTGCAGCCTGTCACTGGGTAAATGTGGATGGGGACCCGACGCTATTGGAAATATGGGTAGGGGCCTGCCATGGTGACGATGTGTGGGTGCAGCCTGTCACTGGGTAAATGTGGACAGGACTTGCCACTATTGCAAATGTGGATGGGGACCTGACACTATTGGAAATGTGGGCGGGGGCCTGCCATGGTGAGGATGTGTGGGTGCAGCCTGTCGCTGGGTAAATGTGGATGGGGACCTGATGCTATTGGAAATATGGGTGGGGGCCTGCCATGGTGAGGATGTGTGGGTGCAGCCTGTCACTGGGTAAATGTGGGCAGGACTTGCCACTATTGGAAATGTGGATGGGGACCTGACACTATTGGAAATGTGAGTGGGGGCCTGCCATGGTGAGGATGTGTGGGTGCAGCCTGTCGCTGGGTAAATGTGGATGGGGACCTGACACTATTGGAAATGTGGGCAGGGGCCTGCCATGGTGAGGATGTGTGGGTGCAGCCTGTCACTGGGTAAATGTGGATGGGGACCTGATGCTATTGGAAATGTGGGCGGGGGCCTGCCATGATGAGGATGTGTGGGTGCAGCCTGTCACTGGGTAAATGTGGCAGAACTTGCCACTATTGGAAATGGGGATGGGGACCTGACACTATTGGAAATGTGGGCGGGGGCCTGCCATGGTTAGGATGTGTGGGTGCAGCCTGTCACTGGGTAAATGTGGATGGGGACCTGACGCTATTGGAAATATGAGTGGGGGCCTGCCATGGTGAGGATGTGTGGGTGCAGCCTGTCACTGGGTAAATGTGGATGGGGACCTGACGCTATTGGAAATGTGGGCGGGGGCCTGCCATGGTGAGGATGTGTGGGTGCAGCCTGTCGCTGGGTAAATGTGGATGGGGACCTGATGCTATTGGAAATGTGGTCGGGGCCTGCCATGGTGAGGATGTGTGGGTGCAGCCTGTCACTGGGTAAATGTGGGCAGGACTTGCCACTATTGGAAATGTGGATGGGGACCTGACACTATTGGAAATGTGAGTGGGGGCCTGCCATGGTGAGGATGTGTGGGTGCAGCCTGTCACTGGGTAAATGTGGATGGGGACCTGATGCTATTGGAAATGTGGTCGGGGCCTGCCATGGTGAGGATGTGTGGGCGCAGCCTGTCACTGGGTAAATGTGGGCGGGGCCTGCAGCTCTGGAAAAAGAACATGACTGGGTCTCCAGTATTCGTACTGAGATATGCTAAAGTGCAATTCATAGAATGTTGGCTGCTAGAACAAAGTGATAAGGAATCTTCAGTGTATGTTATTTCTGCTTTTTCTTGTACTTGCTCCTGTTGATAACCAATTTAATGACATTTTAAAAATTGCTGTCTTTTTAGGAATGATGGGTGGTAATGCTCCTAGACCATCTTTACAAACAGAGTGGGGATCACCGGCCTCAGGAGTCAGGGCAACCTGTCCAGCCACAAGCAATGCTATAAGCCGGCCCATGCAGGGCATGATTCGCAGCCCCACCTCCAATATGAATATGAGACCCAATAATCAGACATGTCCAAGGCCTATGATGCAATCGAATGTTATGAATATGGGTAAGCTTGATCAGGCTCTGTGACTTCTGTGGTTTACTTAAAATGATTTATATACATTTATTAGGCAATGTTTTTGTTTTTTTTGCTTTTTTTTTATCCCCCTACATATTCCGTTTAACAGCCCAAACAAATCAAATGGGTGTTTCCAAGTTATAGCAAAGCTGAAAAATCGGCACCTTTTTTAGTTGATGCTTAATTCTGCTTGTGACCCACTATATTGACACTATTTATTGTGGCCTTACATGGAATAGTTCATTTAAATATTGTCTGCATGGGGACATGTAGGTGCTGCAGCTGCTTTTGGCAGTACATACATTGTCTTTCTGCTCTGGTCTATTTAACTTATTGATCGTAATTATTTTGGGTTGTCTTGTTAGAAATTACCATGTATTGTTCTTTTCTGGTTTGGAAGCTGTGTATTGTAACTATCCAGGTTTACCTTTTAGGAGCTTCTGAGCTGGATATGAACATGACTGGAGGTCCATATACCCAGCAACAGGCACCTCCCAACCAAACGGCGCCCTGGCCTGACAGTATTCTGCCTATTGATCAAAACTCTTTCAACAGTCAGAGCAGGTAAAGGATCTTCATTTGCTTCTGCCATAGAGTGCTCGAATGTTGCCCTTAAGCTGGGTATAAATGTACTGGTTCGGTATGTGTTTACTGCGTGTGTTCAACAGAAGCTGCCAACATACTAATCCCAATGCACACTTTCCTGTAGAAATGGCTGTGCATTTAAATGGGTGCTGTACCGACCAACCGCTGAAACCCTGTTAAGTCACAGAAATCAAATGCCACCAGCACACCAAGGATCTCCAGAGAGGGTCCAGAGCTTTAATTAGCATAACGGAAAATCCTTACATCCACATCCCTTGTGTGGATGTGGGGGTCTCTGAGGGTTTTTTTTTTTTTTTTTTTTTATCGTTCTACCTGCCGGTTGAATGGAAAAAAAAATCTATGCATGTATAGCTTAAGTCATGACAGCACTGAACAAGGCTTATAAGTCCTTTGTATACACAGCACCTGTGTGTTGTGTTTTTTTTTTAATATTAACAGACTGTGATAATGTTCTTTTCCAGACAACAGTTTGGTTCACCTGAAGAGTTGCTTTGTCAGCCTCCTTCATCTGAATCTCCAACGGAAGAGGGAAATCTTCTGGATCAGCTGTACATGGCACTGAGAAATTTTGATGGCTTGGAGGAG
This sequence comes from Pelophylax lessonae, assembly GCF_965119305.1. Classification (NCBI taxonomy): domain Eukaryota; kingdom Metazoa; phylum Chordata; class Amphibia; order Anura; family Ranidae; genus Pelophylax; species Pelophylax lessonae. The sequence goes on along the minus strand of NC_138772.1, from coordinate 445,752,950 downwards.
CTTGACCGAGCGCTTGGAATCCCAGAGCTAGTCAGTCAGGTATGTTTATTTTGTGTTCCATTGAAATTCTCCACTATCGTCCAAGCTTTCTGAGTTAGTCAAACATATAAAAAGCAACACGCATAAAAAGCTTTAATGAATCAAAAATACAAATACAGCTGCAAATTTCAGTTACCAGTAAGGCTTTGTTTACATGGGGTTTTTGATTCAGTGCTCCATTGTGAGGTCTGAGTTATACCCACTCAGGGTTGGACAGGTGTTTGTGCATCCCCTTGCAGCTGCATGGACACAGCGGTTGCTCTTATTGTGACATTCATTTGGGTCCCAAACGCACCTAGGGTGCTGAGAGATGGCGCTTGCTGATGGTAGTGAGGAAGGGGATGGTAGTTCCCAGTGGTGAAACAATAGAGCCCAGGAAGCGGTTGGAGACAACCGTTACTAGCAAAGGAAAGGGGGGAAACAATGTTCAGAGTGGTAAGGAGCAATAGTACAAAATTAAGGTGAGGGAGGAACAGTATTGCCCAGAAAGGGAGGCATGACAAGATACCAGCAAGGGGTGAGGGAAAACCGTGCCCCAGGGGAGTTCAGTGAAAACAATGCCCAGCAGCAGAGGGGGAAAACTGTAATGGCCAGCGTGGGATGCAAAGAAGTAATAGTGTCCAGTGGGGGGAAACATTGCTGTCAGTGAACAACTTTCCATAGGATTTATGTCCCGTACTGCTGCTTTCTTTTCTCCTTCTGCTGCTATCAGGGCTATAGAGACTCTGTTGAGCAGGAGATCTTGCTGCCACAATCTGCATAGTGCTGGAACATAGCCCTGATCAACAGGACTCTAGGATTGTGGTAAAATCCTGGGAAAGTTTCACTCAAGTCTTGACGATTGAGGTGTTTGCTAGCACAGTAGCTGTCCAATGAATACAATGCCAAAAAATTCCTTCATTCATGTTCCTTCATTGGCAGTAGCCTGGATTATTATACAGAAGACACAAGTGACACATTTGTTTTTTAGTCAGTCTGGGCAGACAGGTGACCAGAGATGGTGGAATAATAAAGCTATATCACTGTGAGTCACTACTAACAGATATAGCTGTAACAATGTGCATACACAAAAAAGTATGTGCTTACTGTTCTGGGTCTATGGCTTCCAAAGTGGTGGAACAAGGATTAGCATGACAGCCCCAAACCTTTAGAAAAAAAATAGAACCTTTTATATCTCTGTCCCGATTCCCTTTAAAAATGATTAAATACATAGCAAAGGAGCTTATGCCACTGTATGGGGGAGGTGTGGTGCACATTTATGTGTACAGTGTATTCTGAAACTTCCGCTATTTGATTTTTCTCAGACCTCATTTAATAAGAGTAGTTCCTTTCTTGTTCTCACTGTTTCAGAACTATTGTAAGGCTACATTTATACCAGCAATTTAGACCGGTGCAAATTGTTTTGCCAGGGATCAGATTCCTGCTGCAGCTCTGAGCAGCTAGGTGCGGCTGCCAGCCCTGTTCATTATAATGACAGGTCGCTGGCAGCCGTGGCTTTTTGCACAGACAATTTCTTGCGGTGATCGCTGGCTGTGCAGACAACAGCGAATAGCTGTGGCTGCCATTGACCTGTCATTATAGTGAACAGGGCTGGCGGCCCCACCTAGAATCTGATTGCTGTTGCTACAATTTGCACCGGCCTAAATCGTCTGTGTGAATGCAGCCTTAAGGCCCATACATCTGATTCCAAAATCAGACGAAAAATCCTTGGTACAGAGCTTTTAAAAGCTGATCACAACAGTTCACCCGACATTATCCGATCGGACAAGCACAAAAACTTTTCACGTAGGATACCAGATCTTACGACTTTCGTTTAATCAGCACAGTTGTCGTCCGAAAATACAATACAAATATACTACAACACATTACATCACTTCCAAATTTGTATTCTGTCGTACGAGAATTTTTGTATATTTCGTAATCTCTCCATTCTTGATATGAGACTAGCATGCAAAAAAAAAAAAAAAAACAGACAATCTGTTGTCCGATTTTTGGATCGTGTGTCATTAGACCTGAATCACACAGATTGTTATATTGAGCCTTTTTTTTTTTTTCTTCCCTTTACATTGGTAAGTTGGTATGCTTTATTGTATGGTGACAATGTTATTTTTTTCCATACACAGTTCTCTTTAATTTATGAACACCTATTTCTCTTTTCTTTTCTCAGAGTCAAGCCGTTGATCCAGATTCATTTCTCAGTCAAGATTCAAACCTAATGATGGAACAAAAAGCTCCTCTCTATAGCCATGCGTATGCAGCTCAAGGGCAGATGCAGCAAAACAGCTATGCTCAGATGCCTGATCCAAATTTCCACCCTATGGGCCAGCGTCCAAACTATGGTATGCTGCGCATGCAGACACGGCCTGCAATGAGGCCCACTGGAATGGTGCAGAACCAGCCAAACCAGTTAAGGTTACAGCTACAGCATCGGCTCCAGGCACAGCAGGTACACTTCTGCGATAACATCTTTATTATATGACATACTTTCCCTGGTCAGTAAGAAACTATGACAAGCACATTCAGTTATGACTTAAAGCTGCTGGCAATCTTATTCTAACCATTTCAGTAATCTAGCCTGGCAAAGTTAATGATCTGTTTATTTAAATGAACAACTAAAATTCTGTCTTGTTTTTAAAACCCAACTGAAGTCTAAGGTGGTTCTATCCCTTAGATAAATAGATGGAGCGGGCAAAAATATTATGTGTTATGTCCTTTGATATTTTCAACTGCAAAAGCAGCAAATATGCTTCACACTCCAGAGGCGCGCTGAAGTGAGGATTGCTGCTACCGGTGCTTGAGCAACAGTCTAATACGCCCCCACAGAGTCACAGCTACTGATTGCCTAACTCCACCTGTGACTTGGCAGGGGCCTATTGGTCTGCTACTTACATATGGATAGCAGTGGTCTTCTGTGCATGTACAAGTGTATGTGCTATATTGCAAGTGAAAATATTAGACCCCTGGGTTCCCCTCCTTCCCACAGGCACCCCCCCCCCCCCCCCCCCCCTGTCAAGTCCCTAATTCTGTCTCTCTCCTACACCCCCCCCTCCACATATGCTGGGGATGTATATATTTTTTTTTTTTTTTGGGTGATTTTCTTGAATATTAGCGTGTGCTGTGACCATAGAACTCATTTAAAGGGAATTTACAAACCGCTTTATGAGTTGTTTGTTTTTTTTTTTTTTGTTTTTTTCTTGGTTTATCTGGTCTTTTTTTTTTTTTTAAATCAGATAATTTTTATTAAGAAACTTTTTGTTCCAAACAACAGAAAAGAGGGAAAAGAGAAAAAACATCCAACACAATGAACCATAACAGGGCAGTAACTGTACACATCAGCAAATGACACTGGATTAAATACAGTCATAAAAACATAATAGATGTATGGCTGAAGTAAGGATCACATCGAGGTTAAAGAGGCCCCCTAGGTTCAAGACAAGCATACCAGTGCATGTACTAGTGCCTTACGTTGGTCTTTCAGTCAATGAGGAGCCTTTGAAACAGGCACTATCACACTGGAAAGCACAACCAGGCAAGAAAGAAATAAAAAGATAAACACAGCAAAAACAAGTGGTGCAGTCTCCCAGCCCAATGGGGGAACTGTTTATCTTGTCTTTAAACTTTTTTTTTTTTCTTTACTGTATGTATGTATGTATGTAATCTTTATTTTACTCAATATGGGTTAGATAGTTGAAGCAACTCCCTTTATACTTGGTTGTCTGTCTGAAACTTTGTACAAAGCTCTCTGATATTGGATAGAAGTTTTTGCACTTGTGTGCATTTTACCTTTTGTATATGATCTCTATGAATAGGCCTTGAGCAAGCAGGTCATGGGATACTTGAGCTCCACATGCTGGCTAGATAAGACTATAATATTGACATCCTTTATTTTAACTGAACAAAATAAGGTAAAATATAGCTAAAGGCAAAACTTTTTTTCTTTAGTTTTGGATGGAGCGGTGAGGAATTAGAACACCTTTCAGTCTTTATTGCTGTCTGTGCCCCCATTGGGGGATATCGCCCCCTCGATTTGTCATATTTACCTTTATCATTGAAAATGAAAGATAAAGAAAATCCCAATTTTTGGGTTGTCCCCAGAAAAGTAATAGAGGAGAAAGAAATCTTCCAGTGGGGACACTAGTTCAGGTCCCCAAGGATTTCATTAATTTGCAGGATTTCCTCTTTGCACATAGTTCTACTTTAAGTTTCTATATTCTACTATTGATCATGATAAAGAAAGCATGTATGTAACCACTAAACATTTGCTTTATGTAAAAATGTCCCTTTATACCTTCCCATCTTCTCCTAAAAGGTATCCTGTTATGATGTGTTTAAAGGGGCAACTAACTTATCAAACGGTAGAAGCTGTTTTATAACACATGTTCTAAACACCCAACACCTTGTTTTTGCTTTTCAGAACCGGCAACCTATAATGAACCCTATGAATAATGTCTCTAGTATGAACATAGCGATGAGGCCTGGGGTACAAGCTCAGATGAGAGAACAGGTACACATTAGAAATTACAGTTACAACGCCATATATTAACTTTTGTCTATAAAGTAAACTTTTGATCACTTCAAAAAAAAAAAGTTAACTTTTTGACAATAAAAATAATCTAGCATTTTTTGGTCAGTGTCTCTTACCGGTACTAAGATGCTGGCTCAAAGAAGACAATAATGTAAAGCCCAGTGTGTGTGAATAACAGCCTTTATGTTCTCAGCTCTGTGTAAAGCTCAGGGGCTTCTTTATAGTGATAGAAGGTACATGGGCTAAGGTGCTATTGGTGTACAATGTGATGTTGACCAATTAGTACCCCTCAGTAGGGGTAGCAGTTGTCCTTTACAACAAACAGCGACATACAGTATAATATGTGTGAAGATCCTCCAATGCTACCTTCAACCAATCCTGTTCCAATGAGGCTGTATGCAGGTAAATGATTAAAAAGAACAGAAAGGTGCTGGCATAAGTTACATGTGAGCTAGTTTTCTGAATCGCTGCTAAAATCACCTGCTTACACTGCCAGTACTCTTAAAGACTCCTTTCTGTTTTTGTCATATACTTTATTCACGCACACTTGAAGAGATACTGACAAATCCATTTTTAAAGTCAAATGTTTTTCCCGAGCTGCGACAATACGTGAAATTATCTGTCTAGAAAGCATTTGTAGAGGAAGAGTTTCATCATTTTTCCAAAATGTAAAAGTTGTGATACCAGATATCCACTCAGAATGGTGAATTGCTTCTTCTATCTATATTGTACTGTGCACTGCTCAGTAGCTTGTCTCTTATGAATGGCTTGCATTTCTTAACGGTGTATTTGCTAAATGTATTTGTACACAGGGACCCATCAATGCACAGATGTTGGCCCAAAGGCAGAGGGAAATCTTGAGTCAGCACTTACGGCAAAGACAACTGCAGCAGCAGCAGCAACAACAACAACAAGTGCAACACAGAGCCATGATGATGAGAGGACTGCCCATGCCACCCAATATGGTGGCTTCTCCTGCCATGCCAGGATCTATAAGCAGCCCAAGGATTCCGCAAGCCAATGCACAGCAGTTCCCCTTCCCTTCAAACTACGGTACTGGAATTCCATCCCCACCACCTTTCACCAGCCCTTTCTCCCCAGTGCCCCCCAGCCCTGGGTCACAGTCGCTCTCTCACAGCTCTTTGCATGGCTCCCAGATGAATCTGGCTAACCAAGGGATCATGGGGAGTATGGGAGGACAGTATGGCCCTGTCATGAATCCCCAAATTCAGCACAATGCCTTCCAGTTTGCCAGCTCAGGTACCAACTTCCACTTTTAAGTGCAGGTCTTGCTTTAACCTCTTTAATGCCGCTAGGCCTGCAACCTATTGCAAAGCAGTACATTGCAGTCCACCCCCACTCTACCAATGGGGTGTCAGCAGTCTTCATAGGCTTGACGAGTTCTTGGAAGTGACTGGGTGGCAAACATCAAACCAGTCTATGCCGATTAGTACTTGAAACTTTTTCACTCTTGTATGTGCAAGAATTATCTGTCTGATAAATTAAACCATGTACCGGTGTTGTCCCACAACATATGAGAAGGTGGATGTAGTTGCTTCACTAGAAGGGTAGATAAAAGATAAATAAAATAGAAAACATACTTAACTTTGGGTCTGCTCCTAAAAAAAAAAAAATCCCTGTCAAATCTTCTCATTGATTTATGTACTTTTAACCTATAATTAATGCCGCTTAATTACCTGTAAAATCCTTCCTTCTGTGGAGATCAAAAGAACCCTAAGGCCCTGTTCACACCTGAGCATTTTTCTGCTTGTAAAATGCTCATCTCTGAAGTCTCAAAATGCCAACAAGCAAAATCCAATTAATTTCAATGGCCCCTGTTCACATATGAGCATTTTGTTGCCTGAGTGCCGGTTCACACTATAGCGTGTGCGGCGATCGCATGTAATATCGGAATGCACTGCTCCTTCATTACATGCGATCGGATGTTCGGTGAGAATTCAGCCATACACTTTGTATGGCTAAATTCGCACTGTACCCGCACAAAAGTCGCACATGACCCTTTTTTTCAGCCGCATCAGGATCGGATCGCACAGTGGTTCACACTTGTGCGATCCGATCCTGTGCGAACTGTCAGAACGCACTGCGATATGCGATCAAACTGGGGGTGTCGTTAACATTTCATTGACACCCCCTGCGTATAGCATATGGCAGTGTGAACTGCCAGATGTGCGTTTGCGATGCGAATTCGCAGCCTTCCCGCATCGCACAAGTGTGACCCAGCACTGAACGCCTGAAGCTCAAAAAAGTACATGAGCTTCTTCTTTGGCAGATTACAAGCGTTTTTGTTATAAGTTAATACCTGCCTCCAAACACCTGAAAAAAAACGCCTGAAAACAATACGCTCAGGTGTGACTGCTGCCGGGTACTGCTATACTAGATGACAGTGCTCAGTAGTCTGTTGTTGTTTTTTTTTTTGAATGTCAAATGAATCTGCATAATGCCCAGCAGACTCAGAGATGTCCCTTTACATTTCCATATTTTGAAATTGGTGACATGGTCTCTTTAAAATTCATAGCATGTTGTATACATTTTTGCTACGATTTAGGAATCCTGAATAAGTTGTTCTTTTGTATAATTAAAAAACATGTTCACACCCAGTGATGTGGTTGTACACTTTAGCACACAGTTCTTTCTCATTGTACTTCAACCTTTTTGTGCAGCTGAGCTCTTATAATGCCATTTAGGGCTACAATAAGGCTAGCACCAGAATCTTGCTATAAAATTACTTTAAACAAAATGGCTGTCGGTACGAGGTTTCTGTCAAGATCAGGTCTTTTGTGTATCATATCACATCTAATAGTTTTTCATAAAATAAAATTAATTTTCAAGAGAAGTTAAAATGCCCTATAAGTTTGGGCCCTTCGATGAAATGACTTTTAAAAAGCACTTTTTTTTTTTTTAAAACGGCATGGCCTCCATGGGGCTGCTTTTTGGAGTGGAGCTGGTGTAGGATCATCAGGGCTTAGAGGTCCCTTCTGACAACTAGATAATGCCATATGACTCATCAGTCTCACGGGCAAATTTACCAAAACTTGAACACTCAGGATCTGGTGCAGCTTTGCATGGTAGCCAATCCGCTTCTAACTTCAGCTTGTTCAATTAAGCTTTGGCAATAAACCTGGAAGCTGATTGGTTTCTGTGCAGAGCTGCACCAGATTTTGAACTCTAGTTTTAGTAAATAACCTCCACTGTGTTCCTTTATTACAGCATTAAACGGTTGTGTCGTATTTTGACTGACCTTCACAGTAGCAATGTAAAAAGTGTACCAACGTCCCAAATTTTTTACTTTTTTGGCGTCAAAGAAGTACCAACTTTCACTTTTAAGTGTAGGCCTTGCTTTAACCTTTTCAATTCTGCTAGGTTTGCAACATGTTGCAAAGAAGTACATTGCAATCCACCCCTACTCTACTAATGGGGTGTCAGCAGTCTTCATAGGTTTGTCATTCTTGGAAGTGGCAAATAACAAACCAGTCTATGCAGGTTAGTACTTGAGGGTCCCCTCTGACAGCCAGATATGTCATATGACTCTTGTCAGTCTCGCTGTGTTCCTCCATTACAACAATAAAAGGCTGTCATATTTTGTAGCCCCTCCTCTTTTCACATTGCTATCACAGCTGGTGCCCAAAATGTACAGCCACCTCATATTTCTAGGGAATATGTAAAAACGCATTCTCAGGTTTGCTTAAGTATATTTTAGGGTTGTACTGCAATACCAGATTTAATCAGCAGATGGCACTATAGTTGTAATAATAGGTTATCTCTAACTGTGGGAAAAAGGAGCATCCAATGTGTTACTGAAAAGGGTAGTCCCAAATACAAGCAGTCCCCGGGTTACAAACAAGATGGGGTCTGTAGGTTTGTTCTTAAGTTGAGTTTGTTTGTAAGATGGAACAGGTACATTTTTTAAGTGTAGCTCCAGCCCAAAAAATAACTTAAGTTTTTTGGATAGCATAGGGAATGGTTAACATCTCTGTAACATTTGTTCTGTAACATTTGTTTTGCTATCTGTTCCCCTGTTAGGGCTCTTTCACACGGTCCGCCTCCGTAGTCGGATCCGTGCTGCTCAGCGGGGATCGATCCGCAATCCCCGCTGAGCCGGCGGATGACAGCTCAGTCTCTGCTTGCAGTGCGGAGAGGGAGGTGTCACAGCCCCCGCTGCTCTCTATGGGGAATCGGATGAGAGCGGGACCGCCTGTCCGCTCTCATCCGATCCCCAGGACGGATGGAAGATAGGGTTTCCATCCGTCGGGATTTCACGGACAGGATCGGATGCGGATGGCAGCGGACATGTCACAGCTGACATTCGCTGCTCCATAGGGCTGAATGGGGCATCCGATCAGATCCGCCTAAAAAACTGACAGGCGGATTTGATCGGACCGCCCGTGTGAAAGAGCCCTTAAGAAGATTTCCCCTCACTTTCTGTCCCTATGACAATTGGATTTTGAAAATTTTGGGTAGTTGTGGAAACAAGGATTGGTGATAAAGTGTAAGTGGAGACACCTTTTTTCCATGATATTCCTTACAGGAGTGAATTTCCCTTTCTAGGGGTGGATTTCCTCTCACTTCCTGTTGTCTCCCTCTGTAAGTAGGAGTCAGTTGTAAGTCGGATGTTTGTAAAGCCCTGTACACACGCACCGATTGTCGGCCGAACGATCAGCCGTCTTTTGTCCGGTGCTGTCCTGACGGTTGAAAACTGCAAAAGACTGCACACAAATTTTGTCGGCCAACAACAGCCGACTGCAGAAGTGATGTCATGTGATGGTTAACTTTCCGTGTGTTTTTTCTTCTCTGAGCATGCCCAGTCTTGCTCATCTGCTGTTTGTCGGCCGAATTCTGTACTGACTGAGGAACAATTGGCCGCTCTGGTGTTGGCCAACAAAAATTTTAAAGCCTGCACACCAGATTCTGTTCGGCCAAAAAGTCGCAGTCGGCTAACAAGCCGACAATCGGCCGATCGGACGTTGGCCGAATATTTACGGCCGACAATCGCTACGTGTGTACGGGCCTTTACTCAGGGACCACCTGTAGATGGATTCTATTTTTTCTTAGAAATCCCTGTAATTGCCCCTATTTTCTTGGTTTTAAGTTTGGCTTGCTGGGCAAAAATGCTACCAGTACACTTTGTAGACACTGAGCCAATTTTCAGTGATTTAAACCTACATGGAAGGACTATAGAGATTACCATTTCTGATCTTGTGAGCGTCTGAAATAGTTTTGCCGCCTTTCTGCCTTTTAGTACTTTGAATCACTGTTCCAAAACAAGTTTGCAGATCAGAACTTCTGACTACCCTCGTTCCAAATAAAGTTTCAAAATATTGAAGTCAGCAGATCAGCATAACAGCCCAGACAGCTAGGATCTTCAAACCGAGTCCTGCCATGGCATCTTTTAATTTTCTCACATGACCGGCTGGTTTGCGTTTTGCATTATCAGTGGATGCTTTTGCACCTTAAGTTTTTGCATTTACAAGAGTGAAAACACCAATATAAAAAAATGTAAACATCTCATTGTTCTCTTGATCCCGAAGTACAATGTGGTTGCTAAAAAAAAAAAAAAAAAAAAAATCCAAGATGTAATATTAAACTGCATGTGACTACTAACATGTCATTAACATCCATTGACTGACCTAATACATCTCCTTGACTTGTTTTAACCTGTAAATAGTGGGCCAGTACACTGAATTTGCCAAGCCTATAAACCCTAAACTAGCTGAAGTGCTTAACTCTGCTATAGCCGTGTTTCTGGTGTGGAGAATCTACCTGTTCCTTCATTAGATCACATTTTCCCTCATATCCATGCTCTTACATGTGACATACATGTACTCGCTTGGCCTGCTCTTGTGTGCTTTCTCTGCTGGTGTGAATGTGCTACGCATTGGTAGCCGAGTATTCTTGTTCTCATTTTTAATGTGGTGTGTAAGACATAATTAGGCAACGCACATTGACATCTTCAGGTTTCCTTAGTCTTATCAAGTTATTCTTCATTCATTACATGCCTAATATATCTGTAGCTCAGCTATACAATGGCTATCTATCAAACCAGTGAAATTAAATGGAAAAGTAACTCATGGCAACCATCCGATTCAAATGGCATTTTTAGCATGACTTTGAATTTTGTAGTATTGAAGGAATTTTTTTTTTCTTTCCCCATTAGGGCCCATTCACACTAGAACCATATGTGAATCACACAGGAACACTGTGCGGTTCCTGCTGTGCAGTGGAATTTCATACCCATTTATTTTGAATGGGCTGAAATCGCACTGTACCGCACCAAAAGTGGTGCATGCACTATGTTTTGAAACGTTTGGCAACCACATTGCATGGTACTTTTGTACTATGTGATCCAGTGCGGACAAACGCAATGCTTTTGTGACCTGCATTTGGGGTGTCGTTAACTTGAACTGACCCCCGCAGCACATCGCAAGGGCATTGCGATTGGAATGCTATGCAGGAACATCTCCCGCGATGCATTCCAGTGTAAATATGCCCTTTTGTAAAGAAGTTAGATTGTAAGAGAGTTTGGTGTCGCCTACAGTAAAGTTCTCATATGCTAAATGTCTGAACTTGTCAGAGAAAAGCTGACAAGCACATATCAGATTCTACATCCACACAAGCGATGTGGATGCAGGAGTCCCCTCTGCCGGGACATTTTATGCTGACAGTGTGGGGCTCCCTGCTGTCAGAATACACTGATCAGCGCTGCAGCTGATTGTTTTCCAGCAGTCCTGTTTGACAGAAGCCAATCTAACGATTGGTATTTGTAAAAATAGGAAGAGACAGTCTGGCCGCCACGCACCTCAACCAGCCTAAGTGGTTAGAAGGTAAAAGCCGCTTCAGCTTGATTCATCCAGGCCACAACTCCAACATGTTTCGCCCTGCCCTTGGGGCTTAATCATGGAGAACGGGGAGGGCTACAGACAGATCGAAATTTGTCCGGCCCCTGCTGAACCAGCTGAATTTATGATCAGTGTGTACCCAGCATAACCCTATCACAACCTGTCTTTGCTGTGTTTCTACAAGTACGCTTTGTGGAGATGCAAAAGCCTGCATTAGACAGTAAATGTACCTCTTCCAAAATGTTATAAAACTATCAGTGCAATAACAAGTTAATCTTATCTTTGCTAGCTGACTTTAAAACGAAGCTACTTATTCAATCACATAGAACTACTATAGTGGCCTTGAGTGATTGGAATTATTTTTCCCTTTCTCTCCGCTGATAGGTTAAAGCGGCTGGAGTAGGTGAGATAAAAGTAATGAACATGGCTCAATTTTCTCTTATTCTGCCAGCAGGCTGAATGAGAGAAAAATCTATTAATTTGCCCATCCATGTTAAACAATGTGTGTGGAGGATTCTCCACTGTCACTATTATAGTCAACAATAGTGCTGCAGGGAATACTTCAGAGAAGATGGGGTCACCATTCAGCCCATCATTTTTCTACCCAGCTCAGATGAGTTCTAAATCCACTTTTTTGTTAAACTTGGTGTTGCTTGCAGGACAAAATGTGAGCCATCCATATCCAGCCTTAGATTTGTGAGTCCAATATGGAAATGCCAAACTTAACCACTCTGTGCACAGCTGATTCAGGCTGAGTGTCCTTGATAGTGGGCCATATTGACACCTTTGCAAGAATTGTCCTTGCACTATGTCCATTAGTCCATAAAGTTTTATTCTGCGTGTTACCAGCAAATGGGAGGCATGTTCATTGGGGTAGGAAATTTTGCCATATTATGTTTCTATACATGTACAATACATTCATTTCAAACGCACGCATTCCAGTTTTGAACAATGACTTCTTATTGCTGCTTTTTAACTGTCTCTTTAAAACCTCATGAAAGTGAAAGGTGTATCAATGCAAGACTGTGTCCCTGAGTAAGTTTATCTTTTCCTACTGAATCTTAACACTATATTTTCATGTAGAAGAGGCAGCTGTTCTATTTTATGTGGTCCTGTCACTTTTGTAATGCCTTAAATTTACACAGAAAATGTAACCTCAGTAATGTTAGTGGTTATAAAGTTTACTTTTTTTAAAATGACAAACGTGTTATACTAACCTGCTCTGTGCAGTGGAATTACACAGAGTGGCCCCCAACCCTCCTCTTCCTAGGTCCCCAAATGGTTCTCCTAGCTCCTTCTCCTCTTGGTGTGCCACCAAGAGCTGCTTCTTATTGTGGCACACCTGCAGGCTCGATCCTGAGCCACACTGCCTGCATCCATAGACACACAAAGTTTGGTTCAGCCCCACCGCTCCATCACAGGATAAACAGACTGCAGCAGGAGCCAATGGCAAAGCCTGTGAGAGCAGGGAGTGCCGCTATAAATGGGCACTGTGCTGGATTGAATGAGGGCTCGGGTAAGTATAAAAGGGGGGCAATATTACTACCTTAACATTTTTTATCTTCATGCAGGCAATTCATTAAGGTAAAAATGTTTAGGCTTTAGAACTCCTTTAACTTGTTCATGTAGAGGTACATCTGTTGCATCATGACAGGTCCACCTTAATATAAATGTCACTGAATCAGAAGAGCTTTGCTAAAGGCAACTATTTTGTTAAATGTTTATTCAAGATAGCTGCACCTTCCGTGCTGGGGTTTAACACATCCGATTGGCCCATTCACACCATATGTGTTGGGATTTTCTTGCCAGCCTTGCCTAACCAGTCCAAATGCAAAGAGAAGGCAATTTGCTTTGTCTTATTAGTTTGGTTCACATCCATGCGCTGTAAAAAAGGACATGATGCATTTTTCTGTAGCTCAACATGTTTTAACTCACTACACCGCATCGCAATGCACGGCAGTGCATAAAGATTATGGAAATATCATTATAAGACATTTAAATAAAGTTGAGGTGAAAAAAGTAAACTGCAGTGCGTTTTACGAATGCATCACACCGCCCCTGAACATTTGTAAAGTTATTATTAAAATTAAATCCCGCTGCCTCAAATTGTTTCTCTTTCGTTCATTGACCGACACAGCTCCTGATAGTCATAACCGTTGGGTTATACTGCCCCCTTTAGGAGTAGGACACTAGGCAGAAAAAAAATTCTGTCTACAATCATGGGTAGTCCCAGGAGGTATACTCCCTCTCTCTGCTATAGCCACTCAGTTTTTTTTTCTGCCTAGTCAGGAGTAAGGGCCTATGTCCTTGCTGGGATCTTTGATCCAGGCAAAATTTTTTAGATATCGGATTTTTCCTGTGAGATCAACTGCTATACTGGGCGACAGGCTGGATAACTTGGTCCAGTGGTCACCCTGGTCTGGCCAGCGAGCTTGCGCAGACCTCAGCTTTGCGCTAGATTAACCGCGACATAGCCCCACTGGACGGGGGGCTGGCCTGCGAGGTAAACGCCTTGCGAGGTCGCATACGACCAGGTCTCGGCCTGAATTGCAGCGTTCCTCCTGGCCGACAGCCCCCCATTTCGATCGAAAGGGTTCTGTCTGGAGCGGTGCCCGTCTGGTTCCTGGTATGGTGAGTTGCTGTCCCCCCTCTCCCCCTGGAGGATTTTGGGGTGGATGTAGCACCCTCCTTGCCCTCATCCTGCCACCCCCCCTCCATATATGCTGGGGCTGTTTGGGTGGTCTGGTCACTTTCAAGGGGTAATGGCAGGGCGCTTACTGGTGATGGGGGGGGGGGGTGCCGCCGGCGACTGGACTATAGACTGTGCGCGGGGAGGGGGGGGGTGTTGTACCTGGCCGAGGCTCCTACTAGGGCTCCCCGACATGCCTGGATCTGTCCTTGAGGCCTGGTCCCCCAATCCTGGGTCCCTGTCAACTTTGGGGTGTTGCCATTTTGTTGTAGCCTGTGTGTTTTATACACAGCAGCCGTGTTTGTATAGTCCAGCAGCCATTTTGCTGTGGTTTGCCATTGAAAATAGCGGCGGCCATGACAGTGAAGCCCTGTGGCGGCGATTTAGGTTGTGGGAGCCCCTCCTCATCCCCTGGTGTTGACTCCTGGATCATTTTACTCCCTGATTGCTGCACGTGTAGTGCAGATTACCCTGGTGGCTGCTTGTCTCTCTGGGTGGTGAAGCTGGTGGGGTCCTCTCCCTTTCTGCTGAGGATCGCTTGGTGCTTTGTGCCTGGTGACCAGGTGGTGCTGCCAGCGCAGTGGGGGTTGTCCCTTAACAGTGTTTCACACTTTTTTGTGGGGTCCCCCTGGTGACTCATGGGGTCTTTGGAGCACATTTTCCCACCTGATCCCCTCTCCGAGGCTGCAGGGCCCTCTGGGTCACAATCAACCATCCATGCACTGATGGCAGTCCTGGAGTCCCTTGTGTCCTGGGTGGAGGTGGCTTGCGGTCAACGGGCTAGCAAAGGGAACCCCCTGCCTCATCTGTCTCATCAGAGCCTGAATCTGATTCGGCCACCGCGGATGTGGGTCACCCTGCTGTGTCTGCAACCCCGCGCATGGAATTTTTACAGAATTTTGGCTAAAGAGTTGGGACGATCAAAGCGTCCCTGTGGGGGTCCCTACGCTCTTTACTAGGCGTTACCCCTATGAGAAATCTCTTCTTAAGAAGTGGACTGTGCCGCCAGTGGTGGACCCTCCTGTTTCCAGATTAAACAAGGCAACCATGATTCCGGTTGAAGAGTGCCTGGTCTATAAGGATGCGACTGACCGGAAGGCGGAGGCTGTGGCCCTGCCATATGTACACTCTGGCTGGTTTGGCAATAAGGCCGATATTCACCATTGCCCTAGTGTTGCAAACTCTGACCGAGTGGGCTAAGCTCTTACTCCCTGACCTAGAAGACGAAAAACTCCCTTCTGCCTTTTGCTGAGCTGGCGGACAAGCTGGTCCAGGGGCTGCAGTTTATCCCTGATACCTCTTTGGATGTGGCTCCCCTGATTGCTTGCTTCTCTGTTTTGGCAGTGGTCCTTCGGCGTGTCTTTTGGCTCAAGTGCTGGTCTGCTTGACTGATCTTCCTTTCCAAGGAGATCGCCTGTTTGGAGCTACCCTGGATGACATCATTAAATGTCTGAGGGTGGGGAAGGGTACTTTTTTTTTTTTTCCACAGGCTACTAAGGGCAAGGAACCTCATCGTAGATGTGGGCCCTCCTCAGCTCATAAGAGTTTTTTTTTTTTTCGTTCCTCAGGGTCGACTGACAAGAACTGAAAGCTTTTTCAGGCCTCTTCAGGGGGATCTAAACTCACCTGGTCGGGAAAGCTAAGATCGGGCTTCTCCAGACCCGTGGACAAGGCTCCTTCAGCATGAACCAGTATCGGGGGTGGAGAGAACGTCTTCGCTGGTTAACGGACCCATGGACTTCCCTAGTGCAAGACAAGTGGGTCCGCAAAGTCATTCGGTCCAGCTACAAGATCGAATTTTGGTCTTGTTTCCCGGCAAGGGTTTTTCCTTCCAACTTGCGCCTGTCCCCAGACCGCTTACGGGGCTTATTTGGGGCGGTACAAGACCTGTTCCTTCAAGGGGTGATTTTTCCGACTTCGGAACATTTTCAGGGTTTTTACTCAAACCTGTTATCAGTCCTCAGGGCGCTAAACTGCTTTGTGCAAGTGCAGAATGGAGTCCATTGGAACGGTGGTGTGTCAGGGGGATTTCCTCACCTCTATCAATATCAAGGATGCCTACCTTCACATTCCAATATGTGCCAGTCACCAGTGTTTTCTCTGCTTTGCTGTAGGAGAGGAACATTATCAGTTTGTAGCCTTAACCTTTGGTCTCGCATCTGCTCTTCGTGTCTTCACAAAAGTTAGTCCTGGTGCTAGGCTTGCTACGCCAATGGGGGATCGTGGTACTGGGCTACTTGGACGATTTCCTTCTGCAAGTTTAGTCTCCCTCTGCTCTGGTTGACAACCTGGAGATCACAATACGAACTCTGCGGATGTTCGGCTCTATTCTTAATCTTCTGAAGGGTGCTCTGGTTCCGTCCACAAAGCTGGACCATCTGGGCATGACTCAGCCTTAGCCAGAGTGCTCCTTCCTCTGGACAAACTCCAAAAATTGCAGGTTGCAGTTTGCTTCCTGCTGTCCAACAGATGGTCGTCCCTCCAGACTTGCATGTGGGTGCTAGGCCTAATGGTGTCTACCTTCGAGGCGGTTCCGCTTGCACGGTTCCATATGAGGTCCCTGCAAAGGGAGATTCTGACCAAATGGGACATTACTCTCCAGTCTCTGGAAAATCAGATCAGGCTGAGTCGGGAAACATGGGAGTCCTTGATATGGTGGCTTTGTGCTTCGGCTGGGAAAATCCTCCCTCCCCTTGTATTGGACAGTGGTCACCACAGATGCCAGCCTATCTGGCTGGGAAGGCGTCCTCAGCAAGCATTCTGCTCAGGGGATCTGGACGCTGGAAGAATCCAGAAAACGGAATCAATGTCTTGGAACTCCGAGCGATAAGACTGCATCATTGGATGGATCATCTTGAGGGTTGTCCAGTGCGCGTTCAATTTGACAATGCCATGGCTTATGTCGATCATCAAGGGGACACAAGAAATGTCCTGGCGGCTTTGGAGGTAGCCGGCATTCTAAGGTGGGCAGAACAGTTTGAGCCCTCTGTCGTACACATTCCCGTGGTGGAAAATTGGTAGGCTGATTATCTCAGTCGGCAGGTGTTGGACTGTGGGGAGTGGTCCCTTTTTATCTGGAGGTGTTTCATCAGCTATGTCTCTGGTGGAGCACCCCCGAGGTGCATCTGTTGACGTCTCATCTCTATAGAAAGGTGCAGAGGTTTGTGGCTTGGTCAAGGGGATCCTCTGGCAGACGCCACAGATGAGCTGGTGGCTCTGTGGGGGTCAGTATCGGCTGTTTTACGCCTTCCCTCCTCTCAAGCTTCTGCCCAGACTTCTTGGCAGGATCGAGGTAGAAGGGATTCCGGTCATCTTGGTGGCTCCGGACAGGCCTCGCCGTGTTTGGTATGCCGATCTGGTGCGGCTGGTCGCCGACATTCCTTGGAAGCTTCCTCTCAGGGAGGATCTTCTGTCCCGAGGACCAATCTTCCATCCTGCTTTACAGTTGCTGGCTTTAACGGCTTGGCTGTTGAATGCCAGGTGCTGAAGGATAGGGGTTTATCTAAATCAGTGATTCCTACCCTGTTGAAGGCTAGGAAATCTACTTCTAGGAAGATCTGCGGTACGTGGAAGACGTACATTGCGTGGTGTGAGTCTCCTGGGGTTCCCCCTTGCTCCTTCTCGGTGGCTCAGATCTTAACCTTCAACGGGGGGTTGAACAGTAATTGATCTTGAGTACCATCAAGGGCCAGGTGTCGGCTTTGGTGGTGGTCTTCCAACGACCTTTGGCCGCACACTCCCTGCTGCGTACCTTTCTTCAGGGTGTCCAACATTTTGGTTCCTCAAGTCCAGGCTCCGTTGCCGCCTTGGGATCTTAATTTGGTGCTTTCAGCTCTGCAGAAGCCTCCTTTTGAAAATATTCGGGAGACTCCCCTGCTTACATTGTCCCGGGAAATAACCTTTTTTAGTGGCTATCACTTCTGCGCGCAAGGTGTCGGAACTGGTGGCGTGATACTGTCGTTCTCCATACCAGGCGATTCACAGGGACAAGGTGGTTCTTCTCTCCTGTCCGTCGTTCCTTCCAAAGGTTGTCTCTGACTTTCATTTGAATGAAGACATTGTGTTGCCTTCCCTGTGTCCCAGGCCTAAACATTCAAAGGAAATTGCCTTGCATGCCTTGGATGTGGTCCGGGCTATTAGGGTGTACCTGGTAGCTTCAGAGTCTTTTGGAAAATCAGACTCTTTGTGCTCATGGATGGACCTCGAAAAGGGTTGTCCGCATCCTCTGCCACCATTTCCAGATGGAGCAGACAGACGTTGGTTCAGGCCTATTCCATCCTTTCCCTGTCAAGGTGCACTCTACTAGGGCGCTTAGAGCCTCCCTGTCCTTCGGTCATCAGGCGTCAGTCAGCAGGTTTGCCAGGCGGTCACTTGGTTGCTGGTGCACACTTTTACAAATTTTTTTAAAGTGCATGTGTTGGCATCTGTGGATGCTTCTTTTGGCCGCAAGGTTTTGCAGGCTGCTGTTTAGAGGACCTGATCCTCTTTGGGGGTGTATTGTTTTTTTCAGGTTGAGCCCCTGTTGCCTCATTGGCTAATGTTTAGTCTTGGGGAATTTTTTGATTGTTCCCAGCCCTCATGTTTAACACTGCTTTGGGACATTCCAGTTGTCATGAATACCAGGATGTCTGTCAATGATTGAAAGAGAAAATGGGATTTTTGACTTACCGTAAAATCCATTTCTCTGATGTTCATTGACGGACACAGCACCCACCCCTCTATGGAGTTATTTATTCTCCTGACACTGGTTGTTACAAAACTGAGTGGCTATAGCAGAGAGTGGGAGTATACCCCCTGGGACTGCCCATCGGTGTAGCCAAAACTTTTTTCTACCTAGTGTCCTACTCCTGTAGGGGGCAGTATAACCCAATGCTTATGATTACCAGGAGCTATGTCCATCAGTGAATATCAGAGAAATGGATTTCACGGTAAGTCAAAAATCCCATTTTTACTTTTGGTACACTTGGATTATAACTATTTAAGCCACTTTCCTTCTGTAGCCAGCAGTGTCAAAATGAACTACAGTGTAGTGCAAGTATACAAAAATCTTTTAGATCTCTACAAAAAAAGTCCCTGACAGTTTCACTCTGGAATTGCATTGATACACCTCTCTACCTGCAGGCTCTGCTGTGCTACTAGCTTTGTTTTCTTGTGGCTGTTATTAGTGGTTGCTTTTACAATATATTTAATATGAATTCCTTTGTGATATATTGCATGGTTATTGAAGTGTGTTCCATGTCTAAACTAATGTGTCCTTTAGGAATGAGTCAGCAGTCCGACCCTGGATTTACTGGGGCAACAACCCCTCAAAGTCCAATCATGTCACCCAGAATGGCTCATACACAAAGTCCCATGATGCAGCAGTCACAGGCTACCCCTGCCTACCAGTCAGCAGACATAAATGGATGGACACAGTCAAGTAATGGTGGGAACAGGTAATGCATTGCCACATGTGTAAAAGTTATTATTTTGTCAGGATTGCATGCAAACTTTTGCATGTGAAATTTAGAATTTTTTTTTTGTGAAACGATTTCCTCTATAAAACAAAAATCAGATGGCAAGTTCAATGATTTACATACCGGGGAAGTTATTTTTAGATCGCCTATATTTTGTTTAAAAAGTGAATTTGCGAAGTTCCCTCCCCCCCCCCCCCCCCCTAAAATCCTGCTCCCCTATGCACCAATATTCAATTAACCACTTTTTTGTTTACAAGCTTAAATCCATATTTTTTGCTACAAAATTAAAAAAAGTCACTTGGTATTTTGCGCAGCGGTTTTCAAACACAATTTTTTTGGAAGAAATACACTTTAATGAATTTTTAAAAAACTACAATATTTACCCTAATTTTTTGTAAAATTTAAAAGATGAAAAGCTGAGTAAATAGATACCTTACATATCACGCTTTAAAATTATGCACGCTCGTGGAATGGTGTCAAACTACAGTACTTAAAATCTCTATAGATGATGCTTTAAATGCCTCTACAGGTTACCGGTTTAAAGTAACAGAGGAGGATTAGTGCTAGAATTGTTGCTTTTGCTGTAAGGTTTGCGCCGATACCTCACGTGTGGTGTGAACACTGCTTACATATGCACGCGACTTTAAGTATGGGTTTGGTTCTGCGTGTGAGCACAGAGGGATGGGGAGCACTTTACATGTTGTTTTTTGTTTTATTCCCTTATTTTACATTTTATTTTTACACTGTCCCTTTAATTTTTTTATCACTTTTACTCCTATTACAAGGGATGTAAACCTCTCTTTTAATAGAAAAGACCCCAAATCTCTTCTTTACCTTTTTAAATGCAAAAGATCAAGATCAAAAAATAAATAAATTACTTTTAGCCTGGACTGGAAGTCGCTCTGGTCTTTCAAGGCCATAAAGGCAATCAAAAAGTTTAATTTCTTTAATCGCCTATGGGAGCAGCCAGCCGCACTGCCGGATCGTTGTTCTGGTGAACTGGAGGAAATGGTAAGCCTGGGAAAGCTTCAGACCGGTTTCATGAGGAAGCCAGCCGCTGGCTGAAAAAAGGGTTTACCAGGGTTATGGCTGATATCTTGCATATCGTGCATTTTTCGCATGACAAACGATCTGCAAATTCATCAAAAAACAAGCTAAAGAAAAGCTCCACTCAAAGTTCTGGGGCTTCTTTGGAGTGTTTGTCATGCCTAGAGCAGCCTATTTGAGTGTATTAGTTGCCCTATACACCATGAGCAGAAAAACTACAAAATACCCCCCCCCCCCCCACCAAAAAAAAAACCTGTAGAAAGATGTGAATGGGGGGCAGCTGAGTGTCTCTGTCCACTCCCTCCTATGTGGCAGGTTACATTGACAAGCCAGGCAAATGCACGTGTAGAAGGATGGTGGGGATGCTATGCGAACCTAGTTGATGGGTGCAGGGTGTGCGCTAAGGAGGACAGCTGGTAAACTGCTTCCTGTGTCTTACTGGCTCTCAGGTCCCTAATCTACATTAATGGTATATTGGTACATAGGTGAACTTAGCCTTTAAGCTGCCCACAGATGGATGGACTTGAGTCCGGTTCAGCAGGAACCGGCCAAGATTCGATGTCTTGATGGGCAGCCTGGTCGATCAACTTCAGAACAACCAGCCTGTTGGATTTTTTTAACAGATGACTGCTAATGGTTAGCTGCCAGCAGTGATCATTGTGTTCTGCTTGCAGGGAAATTTGTTGACCTAAAAAAAAAGAGGATGTGTGGATTCTGTGGAAATCCTCTATTGGGGACACCCAATAGCTGCCAATGGTGGGGTTTCTGTTTTACTTACTTTTCTTGTGTCTGGAGCAGGAAATGAGGGTAACTTTCCCCAGTTGTGGTTCCAGGGAGCGATAAAAGCTGACACAGGTTATACTACAAATATATTGGTGAGTCAGAGGTGTAGCTATGCTGTTATGTTCCTTGATGCAGAATGTGCACAATCGCCCATCTGATTATCAGTAAAATGTACCATATGCAGAAAAGCCCTCCATAAACTCAACATGTGAGTATCAAACCTCTTCTAGCCAATAAAAATGGCATACCTGTGTTTCTCTTGGTGAACAGATGGATACATTTGGAATCTCTTAGAACCGGGCCCTGTGAGCCCTGAGTCTTGGTAGCGGTTGCTGCTCTGTGAGACCTACAGATGTATGGGCACTAAACAACTTCTATTTTAACCATATGACCAGGATTCAAGATTATAATAACTGTGTTATAACGGGTTTTTCAAATACTTGATCTAACAAAACCATCTTGTTTTTCAGCATGTTTTCACAACCATCGCCTCCACACTTTGCGCAGCAAGCTGGCACTGGCATGTTCAACAACAACATGAACATCAATGTGTCTATGACACCCAATACGAGTAATATGAACAGCATGAACCAGATGACTGGGCAGATCAACATGACCTCAGTGACCTCCGTGCCTACATCAGGACTGTCCTCTATGGGTCCAGAGCAGGTAAACACCCCACCCCTTTTCCCATGTTGTCTTGTATCAAATAGATATTTCTTCTTTGGTCAGTGTGGTCTAATTTTGGTAGTGTAATAGAAACATAACGTTTTTTAAGATGTAAGACTCAATGGGTGCTTTTAGAACAACCAAACGTTCTTGCCTGTCTTCTCAATCATCAGAATCATTTCTCTCCTAAAGGGTATGTCTACTTTTGCAGGTTAATTTGAGAAAGCCCCTCTATAGGTTTGTGTTCCCATTCACACAACACACCTAAAAATGTATTTCTTTTTCATTCATTGACGGACTCCTGGTATTCATAACCATTGTTTATACTGCCCCCAACAGGAGTAGAACACTAGGCAGAAAAAATTCTGGCTATACCCATGGGCAATCCCAGGGGGTATAATCCCTCTCTCTCTGCTATAGCCACTTTTTTCTGCCTAGTCAAGAATAAGGAAGAATTCCCTGCTGGGATCTTTGGTCCTGGCAAAATTTTTGGGATAGGAAATGTTTTCCTTCTGTATTTTTCCTGTAAGATCTACAATCAACTGCCAGACTGGGCGACCGGCTGGATAACTAGATCCTAGTGGTCACCCCAGTCTGGTTAGTGAGAGCGCGCAGACTTCAGCTCCACGCTAGGTCGGCCTGTGAGTTAAACGCCTTGCAAAATCGCCTATGACCAGGTCCTGGCCTGAGTCACAGCATTCCTCCTGGCCGACAGCCCCCCCCGTTTCGATGGAGAGGGGTTCTGTTTATAGCGGTGCCCGCCTGGTTCCTGGTATGGTGAGTAGTTGTCCCACCTCTCCCCCTGGAGGGTTTTGCAGTGGATGTG
This sequence comes from Pelophylax lessonae, assembly GCF_965119305.1. Lineage (NCBI taxonomy): Eukaryota > Metazoa > Chordata > Amphibia > Anura > Ranidae > Pelophylax > Pelophylax lessonae. The sequence continues at coordinate 445,730,062 of NC_138772.1, read as the reverse complement.
GGCCGCTCCTTGGGACGGTCAGACCCCCGGGTTCTCCTCCTTCCCCAGGCAACCCCCTTTGCTGAGTCCTTCATCCTGCCCCCCCTTCCACATACGCTGGGGCTGTTTGGGTGGTCTGGCCACTTTCCAGGGAAGGGGGCAGGGTGCTAACTGGGGGTGGGGGGATCAACCACACGATCGACTGTGCGGAAGGGGGGTCTATAACTGGTGGGGGCTCCTGCAAGTGAGGCCTGATCTTCCAATCTTGGATCCCTGTATACCTAGTGGTGCCTCATGTGGCTGCCATTTTGTTGTAGCCTGTGTGTTCTATACATTGCAGTCATGTTTGTATAGTCTGGCAGCCAATTTGCTGGGGTTTGCCATTGGAAATAGTGGGGTACATGACAGTGGAGCCCTGTGGGCGGCGATTTCGGCGGTGGGAGCCCATTCCCCGGTGCGGACTCCTGGATCATTGTACTTCCTGATCGCCGAACGTGTAGTGCAGATTATACAGGTGGCTGCAGGTGCTTGTCTCTGCGGGTGGTGAGTCTGGTTGGGTCCTCTCCCTCTCTGCTATGGATCGCTTGGTGCTTTGTGACTAGCGACTGGCTGGTGCTGCCAGCGTGTTGGGGGTTGTCCCTTAGCAGTGTTTTACACTTTTTTGTGGGGTCCCCCTGGTGACCCATGGAGTCTTTGGGTCACATTTCCCCACTGGATCCCTTTTGGTCTTGCCCTGCTCTTGGGGACGATCTCCTTCTGCGAGCAGAGTTTCCCTCTGCTCTGGTGCAGAACCTGGAGATCACAATAGAAAACTCTGCGGGAGCTCTGCTGGATTCTGAACTTTCTGAAGTCTGCTCTGGTTCCGTCCACAAAGCTGGACTATCTGGTCCTGACTCTGGACTTGGCCTTAGCTAGAGTGCTCCTTCCTCTGGACAAACTCCAAAAATTCGCAATTCGCCTCCTGCTGTCCAACAGATGGTCATCCCTCCGGACTTGCATGCGGGTGCTGGGCCTGATGGTGTCTACCTTTTTTAGGTGGTTCTGTTGGCACAGTTCCATACGAGGTCCCCGCAAAGGTAGATTCTGACTGAATTGGACAAGACTCCCAGTCTCTGGAAAATTAGATCCAGTTGAGTCAGGGAACAAGGGAGTCCTTGATATGGTGGCTTCGTGCTCCGGCTGGGCAAATCCTTCTTCCCCTTGTATTGGACAGTGGTCACCATGGATGCCAGCCTGTCCGGCTTGGGAGGCGTCCTCGGCAAGAATTCTGCTCAGGGGATTTGGACGCTGGAAGTATCCAGACTACCGATCAATGTCTTTGAACTCTGAGCGATCAGACTGTGTCTGGATCATTGGATGGATCTTCTTCAGGGTTGTCCAGTGCGCATTCAATTGAACAATGCCACAGCCATGGCTTATGTCAATCAAGGGGGCACAAGAAGTGTCCTGGGGGCTCTGGAGGTAGCCGGCATTCTAAGGTGGGCAGAACGGTTCATTCCAGCCCCCTCTGCCATACACATTCCCGTTTTGGAGAATTGGCAGGCGGATTATCTCAGTAGGCAGGAGTTGGACCACGGGGAGTGGTCCCTTTTTATCTGGAGGTGGTTCTATCAGCTATGTCTCTGGTGGGGAACCCCTGAGGTAGATCTGTTGGCATCCCAGTTCAACGGAAAGATGCAGAGGTTTGTGGCTCGGTCAAGGGATCCTCTGGTGGATGCCACAGACACGCTGGTGGCTCCGTGGGGGTCAGCTGGTTTACCCCTTCTCTCCTCTCAACCGTCTGCCCAGACTTCTTTGCAGGATCGAGACGGAAGAGTTTCCTGTCATCTTAGTGACTCCAGACTGGCTTCGCCAGGCTTGGTATGCCGATCTGGTGCCACTGGTCGCCGACCTTCCTTGGAAGCTTCCTCTCAGGTAGGATCTTCTGTTCCAAGGACCGATCTTCCATCCTGCTTTACAGTCGCTGGCTTTGACAGTTTGGCTGTTGAACGCCAGGCACTGAAGGATAGGGGTCTATCTGAGTCTGTGATTCCTACCCTGTTAAAGGCTAGGAAATCTACTTCCAGGAAGATCTACCATCGCACATGGAAAACCTACATTGCGTGGTGTGAGTCTCTTGGGGTTTCCGCCTCGCTCCTTCTCGGTGGCTCGGATCTTAACCTACCTTCGGGGGGGTGGGGGGGTTGAACAGAAATTGGCCTTGAGTACCACCAAGGGCCAGGTGTCCGCTTTGTCGGTCTTCTTTCAACGACCTTTGGCCACACACTGCCTGGTGCGTACCTTTCTTCAGGGTGTCCAACATTTGGTTTCTCCAGCGCAGGCTCCGTTGCCGGCTTGGGATCTTAATTCGATCTTTCAGCTCTGTTGTTTTTTTTTTCAGGTGGGCTCCGGTTGGTTGTTTGAGCCCCTGTTGTCTGGTTGGCTAATGTTTAGTCTTGGGGAATATTTTAGTTGTTCCCACCCCTCATGTTTAACATTGCTTTGTGACGCCCCAATGGTTATGAATACCAGGAGCTGTGCTTGTCAGTGAACGAAAGAGAAAATAGGATTTTGGACTTGCCGTAAAATCCATTTCTCTGATGTTCATTGACGGACACAGCACTCACCTTTCTGTGGAGTTGTAATTCTTCTGACACTACATGTAACAAAACTGAATACCTATAGCAGAGAGAGGGAGTATACCCCCTGGGACTGCACATAAGGAGTAGCCAGACTTTTTTTCTGCCTAGTGTCCTACTCCTGTAGGGAGCAGTATAACCCAATGGTTAAGAAGATCACGAGCTGTGTCCGTCAATGAACATCAGAGAAATGGATTTTACGGTAAGTCAAAAATCCCATTTTTTTTTTTTAGCTATTTCGAAGGAGGTGGTGTTATGGCTGATTCTAAGATTTCTGGACAGTCTTTATCCTCTTACAGAGTAAATCATACCCACATTCACATACAATGCAGGAGATTAGTTTCTAAATTTGAACCCTTTGGACAGACTTTGTTCAAATCTAGTTCACAGCTGATCATGAAGAACTGCACACACAGTACAGACAGGGTTAATTGTATTAAACTTTACTGCACTGCCCCCTCCCAAACATAACAAAGCAGGGGAAGCATGTAAGGATTTTTAGGCAAGTAAAAGACAGCCAGCTATTTTTTTATATTTTTTAAGTCATGCTATGTGAATGAGGACATGTAACAAATATAAAGTAGGTGTTCTAGTTTGGCTGAAAATGTGGAAATGCACTTAAAACGGAACTAAAGTGTTGTCATGGTGGATGGGATCTTGCAGAATATGCCACATTTACTGGTCACAGCACCTTCTAGAGTGGTGTGATGTACACAATCTCCTTTGTCACTCCATTGCTGCTGCTTACATTTTCTGTGGATCTTCTTGCAAGTTTGGTGTCCTTGGTCTTGTTTGGCTAGCCCAGGGTGACTTAACTACTGCGCCTACCCATATCATGCTGAGATTTTTGCATTGAGCTGCAAGTGCAAGGCTCAGTGTGTACAATCCAAAGAAAATTGCTGGCATGCAGACGTTATTTTTATTGCAAGAGGCTCTGTATGCCTCGTCTGCTCTTTACGAGTCTGCCAACTACTTATTTTTCAGTCTTTAGTTCACTTTATATAGTTGAGGTTGATAATACTTTACTGACGGCTTATATCTGTGTTACATGTATCTGTAATATTACATATTACAAAGTCTCATATTTTTTTTTAAATAACAAACCTTCTACTTAACTTACCTGCTCTGTGCAGTTAGTTTTGCCCAGAGCAGCCTGGATCCTCCTCTTTTGGGTCCCTCTTTGAGGCTCATGGCCCCTCCCTCCTGTTGAGTGCCCCCACAGCAAGCAGCTTGCTATGGGGGCATGCGAGCTGAGCAGACTTGTATAAAGTACTCGAAATTTCTACTTGAGTAAAAGTACAAGTGCTCGATCAAAAAGTGACTTGAGTAGAAGTGGAAGTGCTCGCAGAAAAAGTTACTTAAGTAGAAGTACTAAAGTATTCAACATTTTTTTTACTTAAGTATTGCAAGTAGTTTTTTCAAAAAATTTGCTACTTAAGTACTAAAAGTAAAAAGTACCAGTAGTTTTGAAAAAAAAATTCTACTCAAGTACTGAAAGTAGAAGTAGAAGTACTGTGTTATGTAGTTATTAAAGAAAGAAGTCAAAAGTTTGAACATCATATTGTTTTTTATTATTTCAAATGATTTATTCAAATGATTAACCTGTGTTTGTTAGTAGTTTCTTGATGCACTTTAAGCGCTGTAGCACCATTTATTTGTTTGTTTCATATTTTCTTTTTATTGGAAAGATTTGGTATAGCAGCTTTTATTATACACAGCCTTTATTTTCGTATGCGCTGATTTACAAATGACATTATACACATTTTTTTGAGCTTTATGCAACCTGCCATCTACTGTTCTGGCAGTGATAATTTTTTTAAAAGTAACGAGTAACTATGCAGCACAAAAAAAAAATACTTGAGTAGAAGTATTGAAATCATCAAAAAAATGTAGTGAAGTAAAAGTAGAAGTAGGAGAAAAAAATTCTACTCTAGGAAAGTACAGATACCGCATTTCGGTACTTAAGTACAGTACTTAAGTAGTTCTACTTCGTTACTATACATCTCTGGAGCTGAGTCACAGCTCCCTGTGTCCATTCAGACACGGAGCTGTGGCCTAACCCCACCCCTTTCTCTCCTGATTGGCAGAATGACTTTGATTGACAGCAGCGGGAGGCAATCGAACTACTGTGTCTCTGCCGATGAGGAGGGGAGTCCCAGGCAGCTTAGACACTCCTGAAACATCGCTAGGATAATGATGGGCGCAGGTAAGTATTTGGGTGGCTGCTGCACACAGAAGGTTTTTTTTTTTTTTTATCTTAATGCTTAGAATGCATTAAGTTAAAAATAACCTTCTGCCTTTACAATCCCTTTAGGCCTGATATCAGAGCTTTACTCCAGTACAACAGATTTTCTCGACTGAGAGTTTTTCTTCCTTCCTGTGTGTAAGATAAACAGCTCTATTATGACAGTAAGACTGTCACATAAGTCTCCAGGTAAATTAACAAAGTTTTTTAAATACCAGGAAACAAATTTTAAGTATAATTCCTGCTTCCTTACATCATTCTTTTTTTTTTTTTTGTTTTGTTTTGTTCAACCAGCAGGTGAAAAAAAAAAATGACTTGATTCCCCCATTCACACAAACCTCAACGTGGATGGGGGGAATCACTTCTGCTGTTTCATGTTCTGATGGCGGGGAACCTTCCCCACCCTCCGAATACTCTGATCAGTGCTGCTGGCTATAGCTGATGACACTGATCATTCAGGAAAATCCAGACAGACTGATTGTACACAAGTCGCTCGGCAGATCAACTTGTGTACAAACTGCCTGTCCCATACATGGATCAAAATTTGGTCGGTCCCTGCTGAACCAGCTGAATTTTAATCCTTGTATGGCTGCCTTTACACTAACTAGCCTTAAAAAAGCCCTCTTCCCCTCTTGATTCCTGTGCTAACTAATCTGTGTACACTTGCTTATTTTTAGCATGCTCCAGTCTAGTCACATGATCTCGTCTGTGTCAGTCAGCGGGGGAATAGAGGGAGTGCTGATAAAGTTATGAGAGGCTATGATTGGCATCACCCCTTCTGGAATTCCCAGCCATTGTCGAGCACTCTGTCCTGTCCCTTGCAGCTGCTGCTGACTGAAACAGGGGAGCAGGCTGAAAATAAAAGTACAGTAAACCCCCCTCCATTGCAGGGGTTACGTTCCGGACCCAGCCGCGAAAAGTGAAAATCCACGAAATAGAAAAACCCTATTTAAATACACTGTAGGCATGTATTTTTTTTACGGTCACTGTACGTGTAAAAGCATTTTGATTTCTCTAAACACACTTTTAAAACAATAGAAACTCATTTACACACAAAAAAATACTGAGAGACATAGCAAGAGCTATGGAAAACACAAAAATATTTAATTTTGAATTATTTATTTAGTAAAATAACATTACAGAAAAAAACGCAATATACCAGGACCGCAAAAACTGAACCGCGATGGAGCGGGGGTTTACTGTATACACCTTTTTGCACAGGTTAGTCAGCATTGGGTAGCAGGAGGCTAGGATCCAAGCCACTAGTCAATATTTACTAGCCCAACACAGACACTGCTCTGCTACTTTTCTTTGGCATACCAATAGGAAGTCAGTCAGGTGCAGTAAAACTGTTCCTTGGCTTTCCAGGTTAACGACCCGACTCTGCGTGGAGGCAGTCTATTTCCAAACCAACTACCTGGGATGGATATGATTAAACAGGAAGGAGATGCATCACGGGTAAGGACCATTGTCTTTCTAGCATACTACTGTTCCTAGTAAAGTGTGAAGCCAGGCTGCATCTCGAAAGTTATATACAGACCACCTGCTGGGAAATTTGCTGGTCAAAGCTATATGTCATGCTGGATTTCTGTAGGCACCTCTGCTTGTCACCAACCACTGTTTTGATTTGCTTTCAGCAACCCCTTTCACATACCACTTCTTTATTTCTAAGGGCCCATTCACACTAGAATGCAGTGTGGGAAACCCACGTTCCATGCTGGCTTCCCGCACCGCATTCAGATCTTCCTGCCCTTGCGATCTGCAGCAGGTGTACAAAGTGAACGACACCCCAAACACAGGTCGCAAACAGTAAGATTGCCCGCACCAGATCAGATGGTACAAAAGTATCATCCCATCTGGTTGCAGTACGTTTCTAAAAGTAGTGCTTGCACTACTTTTGGTATGGTGCAATTTCAGCCCATTGAAAATTAATTGGCTGAAATCGCACTGCACAGAACTTCATGTGAATTGCACAGGAACATGTAGCGCATTCCTGTGCGATTCACATCAAGTTCCTAGTTGGAATGGGCCCTAAATCAGCCATGTATGTAAATTTCCGCCCTCTCCCTGTTGTCCTTACATGATACTCGTGAACCCTCAATTCACCACCTTACTCCCATTACCTGCACTTTCAGCTTTATACATTCTTTTCATTCCTCATTTCTCTACCTTTTTTTTATCCATATGTGTCCATGTGCAAAATCAATGCTCATAGCAGCGATTTTCATATTTCTCAATCAACTGCACTTGCAGGGTTATAACAAGGAATGTGGCAGGATCTGCATCCCTTTAGATGTGATTTCCCTTTTGGAAGTATCTCACCAAAAATTAAATTTTTGATGCAGGGGATGCAAAAAATCTGACTTAGTGCAAACTTTGGGAAAAATCAGTGAGCCAATCACTCAAAGCAGGAAATTATATTTCTTGGGGGAGTTCTGTACACTATCTGTGTACAGAATGCCTCCAGGTTGTCATATTGCATTTTACAGACAATTATAGTTCTATAGTTTGAAAAGGAAAGGTAATTTTAAATACTCTTAAATTATAATATGACTTGTCGCTATTGTTATATATATATATTTATATTTTTTGCAATTTTTATTCCCACAAAAGTGGAATTACCCTTTAGGCTCAGTTCACATATATGTGGTTTGGAAAACGCACTGGATTGAAATCGCACAGTGTTCATGCGAACCACAGCAGGTGTCAATGTTAAGTTCTTGACACCACAAAACGGTTTGCAAAACGCAGTGCGTTTGACAGAATCAGATTGCATATGTGGGAACACTCATGTGATTCGATTCCAGTGCAGAAAAAAAGGGTCCTGTACCTTTTTTTGTGCAGATGCGGTGCGATTTGAGCCATACACATGGAATGGCTCAAATTGCACCACACAAACATCGCATGTGATTTGACTAGGCATGCGTTGCGATTCCTGCTCAAATCACATGCAGTGTCCACCACTGCATATATATCTTCTAGATTGTAACCTCTAACAAGCAGGGCCCTCTAGTTCCTCCTGTTTTGAACTGTATTGTAACTGTATCGTCTTCCTTCACATTGTAAAGCGCTGCGCAAACTGTTGGCGCTATATAAATCCTGTATAATAATAATATATGTGACCCCAGCCTTAAAGAGGTTGTACACCGAGAAAAAAATTTTTTCTCTTCTTTACATCCTGAAAGAGAAACCCATAATGAGCTAGTATGCATCGCATAGTAGCTCATTATGAAATACTTACCTTAGAACGAGCCCCCGCCGTGCCGTCCGCTTACCTGTATGACGGGCGACATGTATAGTCGCCCGTCTTCCGGGATCGCGGCATCCGGCCATCTGATTGGCCGGAGCCGCGGTGACGTCACTCCCGCGCACGCGCGCGGGAGCCGACGGTCACGGCGCGGGGCTCTGAAGGAACGGCACGATCCGCCGTTCCTTCAGAGCGCATGCGCCAGTGACGTCACTGGCTGCATTAAAGGTAAATATCTCCTAAACGGTGCATGTTTAGGAGATATTTACAGTACCTATAGGTAAGCCTTAATATAGGCTTACCTATAGGTACAACTTCCTGAGGAGGGTTTACTTCCTCTTTAATGCTCTGCCTTATGTGTTGCTTGTATTGCAGTGATCTGTCAAAGCCTTCAAAAGTGTTTTCCTATGCTGGAAATTGGGTTCCATTATGAAAGCAGCTGTTTGCTCTCAATAAATCCTGTTTATGGGGTAACTTTCAGGGATGGTTTTACTGAGGGTTGGTAATGTAGGTTTCTCCCGGTGACAATGAATGTTTGATTCATGTCTCCTTGGCTTGTTTACATATAACATTAACTAGAAAATTGGCTCTGCTTTTCTTTCCCCGCATTTAATTGCATTCTACTTACGGCAATAGTTCCATGAATAATTAAATGTGTTGTAGTTATGTGCCTGTCTATGGTAAGAATAATGGTGCCAAGATGACTTCACACAAACTTTAATCTTGAGCTCATAGCACTTAACATTCTGAATATAGCTTTGCAGCATCATATACAACACACATATTATTGAAGGAGTCCATTTTACAGGCACTACGAGTCCTTATTAGAGATTAACTCTTGGAATCCTTTTATTATAGAGCATAGAACACTCCTTTTTAAAGGAAACTTACTCTGGTTTTGCATATAACTGTATAATATAGTTAAAGCCCAACTCAAGGAAACTAGAAAATGATCCCCTATTTTTGGGCTGCATCGGCACTGCAAGATTGATTGCTTCTTCTGTTTAGTGTAAAAAAAGCTTTTACTTACCTGATCCTCAGCTCCCTGGCAGACAGCGCTCCCCTGCACTCCTGTATTGGTCCTTTGAACACATCCAGTTCAGGGCTATAGACCGTGCATTGGTCTTGGTGATGTCAGGACCTTAGATTGCTGGAGCGTAGGGAAGAAGAAGCTGCAGGGAATGGTCTTGCAGAGCAGAGGATCAGGTAGGTAAATCTACTTAACAATTCCCCTAAACCTAATTTTGAGAGTGATAACTTTCAATTTTCCTTTGGCTGAGGTTTAAGACTTCAGTATGAAAGTACTTTGCCAGCAAAATATAATATATTGCTTAAGAATATTTATTATTTTCATTGTGAGCCAGTGATTTCACTCAATACTTAACAGCATATTAGATATAGGCACCTCCTCCAACAGGAACCAGAAACACATTACCAAATACACTTTTTAAAAGGAAGTCCTTCCCTGGTCAGGTCAGTTTTTGTTTTCCTCCATCCAGAGGAGATACGTCACTTGGAACCTGAGTAAGGGGGGGGGCTTGGTTTCTCTGGCTTTCCTTTACTTCCACCCACCTCTACCTACCTGGCTCACCTGGGAGCAGCTGGTAGGGGTTCTCTGCTAGACTGCCCTCCAGGACCCCACCTGAGTAAGGGGGGGGGGGGCTTGGTTTCTCTGGCTTTCCTTTACTTCCACCCACCTGGCTCTCCTGGGAGCAGCTGGTAGGGGTTCTCTGCTATACTGCCCTCCAGGACCCCTCCATGGTGAGGGCCATTTCTGAAATCAACACACTACTTTAAGATAGACCAGCACTGGCTGCGCAGGTTCCCAGTCTGGGTGCATGCAGTGCAGGGCACTTTGTGGTGGGGACTCGCATAGTATGTGCCTTGGTGTGTGGCCTGGCTGTGTTCTTGTTTAGCCATATGATGCAGGACATTATCTTGGTCGGGATAAAGTAATTTCCAGGTGCCGGAGGCTGTATTTCCAAGCCTCGTTCTTGGCACAGGGGAAACGGAAGGGCCAGCTGGTGCCTTAATGGCTGTCAGGATGCTACGAGTGGAGGAAGTAATACTGAATTTTGGATTCTTCAATGCAGCTCCGGTGAATACAGATGCCGCACCAGCAGGACACGAGTAACCTGGGGATTGCTGTACCTACTTTCACTTGTGTTTGTTCCTAGCATTTCACCTAGCCTCTAATCCAGGGATCCTCAAACTATGGCCCTCCAGCTGTTGCGGAACTACACATCCCATGAGGCATTGTAAAACTCTATCATTCATAGACATGACTAGGCATGATGGGAATTGTAGTTCCTGAACAACTGGAGGGCCATAGTTTGAAGACCCCTGCTCTAATCGGTCACCAGTGACCTCTTGGTGTTGGGCTTACTGTGGTTTTCAGCTGTCCCTTTCTAGGACTACTTAAAGGGAGTTTGGGGGTCCTGACTGATTTCCTCTATTGACTGGTTAAGCTTGGCATATAGTGCCTGAAAAGTAAAGGAGGTGTCTACAAGTGCTTGTAGCAGCCTCCACTACAGTGAGTTGACCTCCGCCATCAAATCTTTAGGTATTCTTGGTAGATATGATACCCCTGCCCAACCTATGCCTGACAACTAGGTGGTGCTGCCAGTGCGGTGTCCCTTTGCAGTGTTTTTTTTTTTGTGGGGTCCCCCTGGTTACTCATGGAGTCTTTAGAGCACATCTCCCCACCTGATCCCCTCTCTGAGGCTGTGGCCAACCATCCATCGATGCACTGACAGTGGTCCTGCAGGCCTTCGTTTCCCGGGTGGAGATGGCTTTCGGATGACAGGCTAGAAAAATGCGATCTCCCCCGCCTCATCTGTCTTGTCATTTCATGAATCGGATGTGGGTCTCCCTGCTGGGTCTGCCACCCCATGCCCAAAATCCTCTGATAGTTAGGATGATTCCTCCACATCTGCAATGGTGCACAAAAAGGCACTGGTGGAAGCACTAATTGTATCTGTGTGTGAGACCTTAAAGATGGAGGACGCAGCTGCGACGGTTCCCTTTGGCACTCTAAAGCCAGCCAGAGCGGCAAAGGTGTTTCCTTTCCCCGCCTATTTTGACAGAAATGTTGCTAAAGAGTGGGGACGACCAAAGCGTCCCCGTGGGATCCCTAAGTGATTTGCTAGGTGATACCCCTATGAGAAGTCCTTTATTGAGAAGTGGACTGTTCCACCGGTGGTGGACTCTCTGGTTTCCGGATTGAACAAGGCAACCATGATTCAAGTTGAAGTGTCCCCGGCCTTTAAAGATCCGGCTGACAGGAAGGCGGAGGCTGTGGCCCGCAGTATTTACACTCTGGCTGGTTCGGCACAGACGTAGGTCACCCTTCTGGGTCTGCGACCAGGGGCCTGGAAACTTCTGATAATGAGGATGATTTTGCCACATCTGCGACAGCGCATAAAAAGGCACTGGTGGACGCACTGATTGTATCTGTGCGTGAGACCATGAAGATACCCTGCGGCACTCGTAAGTCATCCAGAGCGGCAAAGGTGTTTCCTTTCCCTGCTCATTTTGACAGAATTGTCGCTAAATAATGGGGATGACCAAAGCGTCCCCATGGGGTTCCTAAGCGCTTTACTAGGCGTTACCCCTATGAGGAGTCCCTTCTTAAGAAGTGGACTTTGCCAACGGTGGTGGACCCTTAAACAAGGCAACCATGATTCCGGTTGAAGAGTCCCCAGCCTTTAAGGACCTGTCTGACCTGAAGGTGGAGGCTGTGACCCACACTATGTACACCTTAGCTGGTTCAGCAATGAGACCAGTATTTACAGTTGCCCTAGTGTCGCTAACTCTGACTGAGTGGGCTATGCTCCTACGCCGTGACCTGGAGGGAGAACCGCTCCCCCCTGCCTTTTCTGAGCGGATGGACCAGCTGATCCAGGGGCTGCAGTTTATCTGTGATGCCTCTTTGGATGCAGCTCCTCTGATGGCTCACCTCTCTGTTTTGGTGGTGGTCCTTTATCATGTCTTTTGGCTCAAATGCAGGTCAGTACCTTTTCTTCCGCAGCCTACTAAGGGTAAGGAACCTAGTCATAGAAGTGGACCTTCCTTCTTGGCCCTTCCTTCTCGGCTCATAAGAAGTTTTTTTGTCCCTCGGGGTCGACTGACAAGGGCTCGAAGCCTTTCAAGGCCTCCTCTGGCGGATCAAAACGAACCTGGTTTGGCAAGCCTAAAGCCGGCTTCTCCAGACTTGGGGAAAAGGCTCCTTCTGCATGAAGGTGTGCCCTTACCCGTATTGGGGGTGGGGAACATCTTTGCTGGTTTCCAGACCCATGGACTTCCCTGGTACAAGACAAGTGGGTTCGCAAAGTCATTCGGTCCGGCTACAAGATAAAGTTTGCTTGTTTGCTCTTGTCCCCCGGGAAGGTTTTTTCCTTCCAACCTGCACCTATCCCCAGACCATTTACAGGGTCTGTTTGGGGTGGTACAAGACCTCTTCCTTCAAGGAGTGAATTTGGAACATTTTCAGGGTTTTTATTGAAACCTTTTCAGTTCCCAGGAAGCAAGGCAAAGCGCATCCAATCCTAGACCTCAAGGCGCTAAACTGCTTTGTGTGGGTACAGAAGTTCAGAATGGAGTCCATTCAAACGGTGCTGGCATCCCTGCGTCAGGGGGATTTCCTCGCCTCTATAGATATCAAGGATGCCTATCTTCACATGCCAATATGTGCCAGTCACCAACGGCTTCTCTGCTTTGCTGTGGGAGAGGAGCATTATCCGCTTGTGGATTTACCCTTTGGTCTTGCATCCGCTCCTCGGGTCTTCAGAAAAGTGTTGGCTCCGGTGCTAGCCTTGCTACACCAACAGGGGATCGCGGTACTGGGCTACGTGGACGGTCTCCTTATGCTAGCAGTGTCTCCCTCTACTCTGGTGGAGAACCTGGAGATCACAAAACTAACTCTGCGGGAGTTCGGCTGGATTTTGAACTTTCAGAAGTCTGCCCTAGTTCCGTCCACAAAGCTGGAATATTTGGGCCTGACTCGGCCGTTGCCAGAGTGCTCCTTCCTCTGGACAAACTCCAGAAATTGCAGACTGCAATTCGCCTCCTGCTGTTCAACAAATGGTCATCCCTCCGGGCTTGCATTTGGGTGCTGGGCCTGATAGTATTTACCTTCGAGGTGGTTCTTTTTGCACAGTTCCATACAAGGTCCCTGCAAAGGTAGATTCTGACCAAGTGGTACAAGACTCCGCAGTCTCTGGACCATTCCCATCCAGCTGAGTCGGGGAACAATGGAGTCTCTGATATGGTGACTTCACTCGACGGGCAATTTGGCTGGTAAAATCCTTCCTTACCTTGTATTGGACAGTGGTCACTACGGATGCCAGCCTGTCCGGCTGGGGAGGCGTCCTTGGTAAGCATTCTGCTCAGGGGATCTGGATGCTGAAAGAGTCCAGACTACCGATCAATGTCCTGGAACTCCGAGCGATCAGACTGTGTCTGGATCATTGGACGGATCGTCTAAAGGGATGCCCAGTGCGCATTCAATTGGACAATGCCACAGCTGTGACTTGTGTCAATCACCAAGGGGACACAAGACATGCCCTGGTCGGCCCTGGAGGTAGCCGGCATCTAATGTGGGGCAGAGCGGTTAATTCCAGCGCTCTCCACCGTACACATTCCCGGGGTGGAAAATTGGCAGGCGGATTACCTCAGTCGGCAGGCGTTAGACCATGGGGAGTGGTCCCTTCATCTGGAGGTGTTTTATCAGCTTTGTCTCCAGTGGGGCACCTCCGAGGTGGATCTGTTGGCGTCTCAGCTTAACTGAAAGGTGCAGAGGTTTGTGGCTCGGTCAAGGGATCCACTGATGGATGCCACAGACACGCTGGTGGCCCCGTGGGGTCATTATTGTCTGATCTACACCTTCCCTTATCTCAAGCTTCTGCCCAAACTCCTATGCAGGATTGAGGCAGAAGGGATTCCGGTCATCTTAGTGGCCCAGGACTTGCCTCGCCGGGCTTGGTACGCCAAACTGGTGTGGCTGGTCACCAATGTTCCTTGGAAGCTTCCTCTGAGGGAGGATCTGCTGTCCCAAGAACCAATCTTCCATCCTACGTGGTGTGAGTCTTTTGGGTTAATCTCCGCTCCTTCTCTGTGGCTCGGAGTACCATCAAGGGCAAGGTATCGGCCTTGGTGGCCTTTTTCCAACACACTGCCTGGTGTGTACTTTTCTTCAGGGTGTCCGACATTTGGTTCCTACAGAGCGGCCTCCGTTGCTGCGTTGGAATCTTAATTTGGTGCATTTAGCTCTACAGAAGTCTCCCTTTGAAAACATTCGGGAGATTCTACTTTTGGTGGCTATCAACTCTGCGCGCAGGGTGTCTGAACTGGCAGCGTTATCCTGTCTTCCACCTTCTCTGGTGATTCACAAGGGTACAGTGGTGCTTCGCCCCTGTCTGTCATTCATTCTTAAGGTGCTGTCTGATTTTCATTTGAATGAAGATATTGTGTTGCCTTCGCTGTGTCCCAGGCCTAAACATCGGAATGAAATTGCCTTGCATGCCTTGGATGTAGTTTGGGCAATTCGGGTGTACCTGGCAGCTAAGGAGTCTTTCAGGAAGTCAGACTTCCTATTTGTGCTCAAGGATGGACCTCGCAAAAGGTTGTCCGCTTCCTCTGCGACCATTTCCAGATGGATCAGACAGACGGTGGTTCAGGCCTATTCCATCAGGGGTTAGTCCCTCCTGGGCCTTCCATTTTCGATCGTCAGTGACGCAGATTTGCAAGGCGGCCACTTGGTCGTCGGTGCACACTTTTACAAAGTTTTATAAACTGGATGTGTTGGCATCTGCAGATGCTTCCTTTGGCTGCAAGGTTTTGCAGGTTGCTGTTAAGAGGACCTGATCCTCTTTGAGGTTGTATTGTTTTTTTCAGGTGGGCTCCAGTTGTTTTGGTTGAGCCCCTGTTGTCTGGTTGGCTAATAGTCTTGGGAATTTTTTTTGCTGTTTCCCACCCTTCATGTTTGACACTGCTTTGGGATGTCCCAGTGGTCAAGAATGATAGGAGCTGTGTCTGTCAATGAACGAAAGAGAAAATTGGATTTTTCATTTCTCTGATGTTCTTTCTTCTGTGGAGTTAAAATTCTCCTGACACTGCTTGTAACAAAACTGAGTGACTGTATCAGGGAATATATACCCCCTGGGACTGCGCATGGGTGTAGCAAGAAGTTTTTTTGCCTGGTGTCCTACTCCTGTAGGGGACAGTATAACCCAATGGTTAAGAATAACAGGTGCTGTGTCCGTCCCTGAACATCAGAGAAATGGATTTTATGGGAAGTCAAAATCCCATTTTTGTCCACAGGTTCACTGACCCTCATCTAGTAGTACAAGTGGTTGTTTTTATTGATAGTCTACACCCCTTCGCGGATATTATGCATGTGCAGTGGATACTTTCTGGATGTATTTTCATACTTTACAATGGGAGGGTCCCAGTTAGACTAAAGTTGCATATTTTTAATAGGGCCCCTGTACTTCTGTCGTTGTCCATCCTATACGACAGCTTTAACCTTTCTCAGAACTTCCTGTCTATGTCAGGATAGCCTTTTTATTTAATTTTTTGTTTGGGGGGGGGGGGGGGAATTTAAAAATGTATGTGATGTCTTGTGCAGCATGGCAACATTTGTTTTAGAGAGTGGTGCAGCCAGTTAGTGCTTTTTTTTTTTTAGCACTGGGACCTTCACAGGGCTTGTGCGGTTCTTGTGCAGTTTTGGTATTTGCCATCGTAGAATACTGTTTTGGACCTCTTTCTGACTTCCGTTGTAGTGGATGTTACAATCTTGACATGGGGCCAAGTAGCTTAAGCTGAAATTCACACATGCACAACCATGTCCGCAAATGCAGTGCAGCACAACCCAATCTTGGCAAACAATTGGTGCATGTAGGGGGGTCTGGCAGTGGCTTGTTTTTTTTTTTTTTTTTCTCTTTAAGACTTTTCCATATGACTGCTAACTCAAAAAAGATCATTTGTACGTAAAAGTGAAAGTCCAGCCTATTACTAAAAAAACATAAACCTCCTTCCACCCCCTTCTAAACCCTATGAAAGAAAAATGTGTATACTTATATTCTGAGAGCGATCTGATCCAGTCACATGATCTCCCCAGCAGCCGCCTTCAGTGAAGATGAGGGATCACTGACAACAGCTGCAGGGTCGTTTTGATATGTTTTTTCTAATTGCAACTTAAACATGTCACCACAGTATTGATTGTGTAATATTGTACTTAAAGCTACTAGTCATAAGGGGTTTATGAGAATCGTAACTTTTTATTTGTCCTCATTTAAATATTTAATGAGGACAAAGCCTTTTTTTTATTTATTTTTTTTTTTTAAAGGGACTGTTTAATTCTTTTTTTCCACCACCCATCGTTACTTCATGAGGTTTTGACTTAAATTTAGAATACTCATCTGTGCCAGAACTAAAATAAAATTAATAATTTATCAGCACCACCATTAGCCCTTGCTTAGTTAAACCTTCAATTTTGGATGATAAAACATTGCCGTTCCCTCTGTTTAAAAGACAACCTTCTCAGGATAGTTCTACTGTCCTTCATAAATTTATGTTTACATTTGGCAGACCAGGTATATATGCAGATAATCTTGAGAGAAAAAGGTGAATAGACAAGATTTTCTAAACTCTCCAAGTACATAAAGCTGGCTAGTAAGTTTTATTTATTTATTTATTTATTTTTTTACTCCATCCACGTAAATGAGTTTTAAGGAGCATTCCTCCCCCAAACAGTTACATAGTGTTCTGGCAGATGCACCTGTTGCTATCAGAATACATTGATCAGCGGCTACAGCATGTCTCTACCATAGAAGCTGATCAAATGATCAACCTCTGCTGAGCAGGGGCGGCCACACACTGATCAGAATGCAGCCAGTTCCTTCTGAACTGGAGGAATGTTTTTCAGTGAATGGCTAATATTCCTTCTTGTACTATACTGTCTCACGGTACCCCACTGGTATTCGATCACTGGATATGGGAGACTTTGTATGGACACTACCACTGTGCAGCACTGCTATTCAGGAATAACAGCCTACATATTTATTGTGCAGATTTTGTTACCTGTGTTGTACATTAAAGTGGTTGTTAATCCACTGTGATCTTTATACCATCCCCATTGTTAGATAAGAACATGTGTCCTAGTGCCTGTACTTTTTTTTATATATATATAATAAAAAGCAGATTTCTACCTGGTCTTACAGCGCCTCCCAGTGCTCACGTGACTCCCGGCTCTCTCCCCTCTTCGTCTGTCAGCTCCTTCTAATGGGAGGTGCTGTGAAATCTGCTTTTTTTTTTTTATAAAGCACAGAGACTATGACACATGTTCTTTAACAATGGGGATGGTATAAAGATCACATGGTTTTGTAACAGTGGGGAGGGGAGCAGAGCGGGGCTAGTGAGAGCTGATGGGCAGGGAGGGGAGGAGGGCAGAGGGAGACGGAGGAGAGCTGCAAATAGCAGCAGTTGACTGAGGCACATAAACTGACTGCGGTGTCAGGGCTCAGCAGGCCTGATAAACCGTGGTCAGTTTACAGGGGGATGGTATAACCGGGAATGATCAGCCAGGTATTGCAGGTGATACAGGGGGCCAAATGACACCGCACATGCACTGTGTCTGTATAACATGCTTTAAAGGAACGGGATCCATTGTTATCCTTAAAAAAAAAAAAAAACACTTTAATTTGCAATAATTGAGGCACAATTTTGAATACATTAGTAAACATTTATGAGATAATTTTATTGAATCTAATTTTCACATTATGTCAAACATATACTATAGGTATAAGAACACAATGGTCCTTGAATTTATTCCTTTTGGAAAAGGTGGACTCAGCCTTTAACCACCTGCAGACTGCTCACAGTAAATATGCGGCGAGCAGGCAGCAGGTACAGGCACAATCACCTATTTGTATGTCCTGCCTTTCTTCTGTGTTCAAGGTGCACAAGCATACCCCCTCCGGTCCGTGCTGTAATTGGACACAGCACAAGTTTGGCAGAAGATTTCAGCCAATGATTTAGTGAAGTTATGTGTTTACAAAGACACAGAACAACGTGTACATAGGAACAGTGATCTGGCTGTTCTTGAAAAGCAGGGAGAAAAAACAGCCAGTAAAGTAAAAGCATCACACGTTACAGATGTTGCACACACAGTTAACCCCTTAATTGCTGCTAGATGTTAACCCCTACCCATCCAGTGTCATTAGTACAGTGGCAGCGTCCCAACAGTATTATCACTGTATTGGTGTCACTAGTGACGTCGGTGTCAGTGATCCTTCCAGATGTGTCTTGTTTGGGTGGCAGGCGATCTGAAGCTATCATAGTCCGAATGTAAGTTACGAAGTACTGCCATTACAGTATAGCGTCATATAGGTGCATAATTTCTAGTGTGTGTGTGTGTGCGTGTGTATGTATATGTGTATATATAATATAGTGCCTTGCGAAAGTATTCGGCCCCCTTGAACTTTGCGACCTTTTGCCACATTTCAGGCTTCAAACATAAAGATATAAAACTAATTTTTTGTGAAGAAACAACAAGTGGGACACAATCATGTAGTAGAACAAAATTTATTGGATATTTCAAACTCTTTTAACAAATAAAAAACTGAAAAATTGGGCGTGCAAAATTATTCAGCCCCCTTAAGTTAATACTTTGTAGCGCCACCTTTTGCTGCAATTACAGCTGTAAGTCTCTTGGGGTATGTCTCTATCAGTTTTGCACATCGAGAGACTGAAATTTTTGCCCATTCCTCCTTGCAAAACAGCTCGAGCTCAGTAAGGTTGGATGGAGAGCGTTTGTGAACAGCAGTTTTCAGTTCTTTCCACAGATTCTCGATTGGATTCAGGTCTGGACTTTGACTTGGCCATTCTAACACCTGGATATGTTTATTTGTGAACCATTCCATTGTAGATTTTGCTTTATGTTTTGGATCATTGTCTTGTTGGGAGACATATCTCCATCCCAGTCTCAGGTCTTTTGTAGACACCATCAGGTTTTCTTCCAGACTGGTCCTGTATTTGGCTCCATCCATCTTCCCATCAATTTTAACCATCTTCCCAGTCCCTGCTGAAGAAAAGCAGGCCCAAACCATGATGCTGCCACCATCATGTTTGACAGCGGGGATGGTGTGTTCAGGGTTATGAGCTGTGTTGCTTTTACGCCAAACATAACGTTTTGCATTGTTGCCAAAAAGTTTGATTTTGGTTTCCTCTGACCAGAGCACCTTCTTCCACATGTTTGGTGTGTCTCCCAGGTGGCTTGTGGCAAACTTTAAATGACACTTTTTATGGATATCTTTAAGAAATGGCTTTCTTCTTGCCACTCTTCCATAAAGGCCAGATTTGTGCAGTATACGACTGATTGTTGTCCTATGGACAGAGTCTCCCACCTCAGCTTTAGATCTCTGCAGTTCATCCAGAGTGATCATGGGCCTCTTGGCTGCATCTCTGATCAGTCGTCTCCTTGTATGAGCTGAAAGTTTAGAGGGACGGCCAGGTCTTCGTAGATTTGCAGTGGTCTGATACTCCTTCCATTTCAATATTATCGCTTGCACAGTGCTCCTTGGGATGTTTAAAGCTTGGGAAATCTTTTTGTATCCAAATCCGGCTTTAAACTTCTCCACAACAGTATCTCGGACCTGCCTGGTGTGTTCCTTGTTCTTCATGATGCTCTCTGCGCTTTAAACAGACCTCTGAGACTATCACAGTGCAGGTGCATTTATACAGAGACTTGATTACACACAGGTGAATTCTATTTATCATCATTAGTCATTTAGGTCAACGTTGGATCATTCAGAGATCCTCACTGAACTTCTGGAGAGAGTTTGCTGCACTGAAAGTAAAGGGGCTGAATAATTTTGCACGCCCAATTTTTCAGTTTTTTATTTGTTAACAAAGTTTGAAATATCCAATAAATTTTGTTCCACTTCATGATTGTGTCCCACTTGTTGTTGATTCTTCACAAAAAATTACAGTTTTATATCTTTGTTTGAAGCCTGAAATGTGGCAAAAGGTTGCAAAGTTCAAGGGAGGGGGAAAACTTTCGCAAGGCACTGTGTGTATATATATATATATATATATATATATGTATGTGTGTGTGTGTGTGTGTATGTATGTATATATATATATATATATATATATATATATATATATATATATATATATATGTGTAATATAATAGTTTGTAGATGCTATAGTGTTTGCACGAACCAATTAATATACACTTATTGGGATTCTTTTTTTCCCCAAAGACATGTAGCAGAATACATATTGGCCTCAATTTTTTTTTTTTTATTGGTTGTGTTTTATAACAAAGTAGTAAATATTGTTTTGGATTTTTTTCGGTCTTAATTACGTTTGATAAAAAATAAAAAAAAAAACCCAGTGGTGATCAAATGCCACCAAAAAGAAAGCTCTATGGGTGAAAAAAATTATATTTTATTTGCCTACAGTGTTGCATGGCTGCGTAATGGCCAGTTAAGGCAGAACAGTGCTGAAAAATGCCCTGGTTGTGAAGGGGGTAAAACATCCTAGGCAGTACTGGGTCCCCTCTGCTGCTGGACTTCATAGCCATTACATGATCTGTCATAATTGTTCTTCGGTGCATATGCATATTATTTTTTTGAGACTTTTCTGGTGATAACGATTTCCTGTGTCAACTGCAAATATCTTTCTAGACCAAGATATTAAATTGGTCCAGGGATGTTCTCAATTATTACATTATCTGAGCACTTTGCTATACCCAGACCAACCATATCTGTCAGATGTTGTGATCTTTGTGGAAATTTTGGACTGCCTGGGTTCAGGTGTATTTTATAAAGTGCTTTGGAAGATCACCCAAAATAGTGGTCAGTGGAACAGGAGGCGAGGGAAAATCTCATATTGTAGACACCTCTTCTGAAGACAGCTGTCACAAATAACTTTATGGGGCTTGCTCTCTTTCCTTCATGTTATCTGTTTAGAACAAAAAGGGACAGAGGTAAAAGAATGCAGAACCTCTGTTCCCACTGCCAAAGACAAAACAATTGTTGCTGGAGTTTCACATTATTTAGCATATTTGTATTCATTCAAATATTTTATGTTTTTCAGAAATACTGCTGACCCAGAAGATTTTGAGGGTGTTTTTGTGTTTTCCACTTACCAGCTGGAACCTCTCTGTGGTCGTGTTTATAGACTGGTGCCAGAAGCCAGCTTAGCAGCCCCCTGTCAAGGTGACCTCCTCTGCCTCTAGGTTGAAAAGCTGAAACTGTGTTGTCCGTCGTGCAGCCCCTCCCACAGGCAGTGCGGAACCAGAATATAGACAGGCGGCCGGTCTGTTCACTGCATTCACCTTAGTGCAACTTAGATACCTTCTGTGGAGTCATTATGGACAGGCGAATTACTTTGGACTTTCTCAAATGAATGTATTTAATTGTATGTATTTAAGAAAAACTATGCGCTTTCTTATTGTTTTTTTTTTTTCCTCCCTGATTTCACTTTGTTTTCTCAAGTTTTTGACACTGGTCTCTAACCTCATTTTTCTTGGGCGATTAGCCCCAAAGATACTTTTGCTACCACATGAAGGCTTTTTTTTTTTGTTTTCTCGTTTTCCAAAACATGTATTTTTTTATAGAGCTGGAAGTTATGAATTTAGGGCTGAAAGCCAGCTTAATACTAAATCACATCACAGCAAAGCGTGTCACAATTAATGGCACTGTGAATTAACTTACTGCAGATTTGTAAAAATTGGGTGCAACATAGAATACATTTTAAGTAGGCAGTAGATTTAAACCACCCCAACCCCCACACCAAGGCTGGTCAGCCATAGAAGGGAGTTTTTTAAGGTTCCTTACCTAATTATATATATATATATAATATATATATATATATAATTTGTGAAGCAGCCTTTTGCTTCCTCCTCAATGGCTTTGCCTTGCGGTATTATTAATTATAGCTGAATATGAGCCTTTTAAATGTAAATTCTTGGGTGCGTATCATTTTACACTTATTGCTAGTCCACTTTTTTTTTTTTTTTTTTTTTTTATGGTTTTCTTAATGAAAAAGCAGTTCACATATAGTCACTGGCCACAATGCCACCCCCTAATAAAAACTATGAAAGCAAAAGTGTGAAGCCATGGAGGGGTCCGGAAAAGGTCTGGTAAATAGAGCAAGCTCTCCCTTTCTATGTTTGAAATTCTCTGTGATTATTATGAATGATTTACTTGGACAGATTCTTAATTAAATCCAACTTTACAAACTCTTCAGGTTTAATTTTGCTTTGACAGGGTGGATTTTTTATGGTACATTTTAAAATGGCTTCTGTGTAAACAAGCAATAATTTAAGTTGAAAGAGGTTTTATCTGTAATCTTTTTTGTTTTGTATAAAACATAAAAAAAAACAAAGCGTTGTCAATTTAACTTAAAAGGTACTTCAGTATTAAATAGGTAATTTCTTGACTGTGGCCGCTAAGTGTCATTAGTTGTCACAATGCCTTTGATAGATCTAGTTTGTAGGCTTTACTCTGTACATAGATATCCCCTGTGCCCTGCTTAGAACTGTGTTTTCTGCAGTGTGCCAGTGTTGAACACACCAAGAATTTTTGTATTGTTTCTTAATTCTAAAGCATTGGAATGAACGTTGTCCTTTTTACAAGTACCCTGCTCCTTTTGGCTTTACAGACAGCTGTTTTTTTAGGGCTGCTTCTACTGGGGCGTGTAATGCATCTACCAAAACTGGGGTTTGGAAAAATCTGCTTTGTTTCAGAGAAACTAGTCACATTCTGTTATAGTCATAAAACATTTGGGGAGATACACTTTTTATAGGCTGTTAAGGGACAATGCCCCTCCTTTTTTGTTCATTGGTTTTCATCAATCCCTCCTTGTTTGTAGGCTGTTAATGTTAACCTCCTTAAAAGGGAAGAGGATTCTGGGTTTATTAGAAGTAAGATCATCTCTTCTGCTAAAAAAAAATGTATTTCTGAATTTGGTTATAAATGTCATAGCGGAAAGCCTTTTGTAAAATTGGTTATCCGTTCCCATTCAAATGGTGGTTGTTGAATTTATTCAGTAAGGCAAGGGGCCAATATGCAAAGTGCAGTAGTTTCTAGCAGCCAATCACCGTTCATCTTTCACTGGTCTGACTACAGTAAGCTGGTTACTGCACTTTGTAATTCTTGGTGCTATTTGCATTGGTTTATAGAATTCAAATGTTGTCCAGCATCATGAAAAATGAATAGATAACATTATGTACGTCAAAGTATGCCTCATGTGTAGAGAAAAGGGTTATGCACCCACTTAAGCCAGCCAGTCATACAAGAGTGACCTTTAGTTCTGAATAAGAGTAGATTTATACATGTGTCTAATTCTCCTTTTCCTCGAAAGGCTTATGTGTGTTTGGATCGGACTTCAAAGGTTATTGACAGGTGGTGAGGAAGCACCACCTACTGTTTTAACCCCATAGAAGAAAACTCTGAGGGAGAAGAAACCATCCCTACCCAAAAAGTTATACTTTATCAGCTCAGCATATGAGACACACATATATATATATATATATATATATATATATATATATATATATATATATATATATACAAGATGGCTTTATTACAAAAAAAGTTTTAAAAAACACATGCTCTCTCAATTTACTTGGTCCTGAAAAAACCATAGTTGGCAAAATGTGTTAACCTCGACCTTGGTGATTGGAAAAGCAGAAACATCTACCCATACTTCATATCTGCCGATTAGTGTATCAGTGTATTATATAATTCCAGTTATTTGTAGGTACATACTTGGGACATTTGCATCAATTTAGGGGCATTTTTGGTAATTTTAAATCTGATGCATATTAATGTGTTTTTTAACTTTTTTGTAAAAAAGCCACTATATCCATCTATTGTTGTGTCAGATATGCTAAGCCGATATAGTCTGACCTTTTTTGGAAAGGGGTGGTTTCTTCCACCTCATACTGTTTTATAATATATAGAAATAAAGATGTGGCTATTGGAAGTCTATTCTTACATACTGTTTTAAACCCATTTTTGTCAACAAATTCATTGCACACAGTTGCGCTTCCCCTGTTACTTGAATGGGTAGTCTTCAGAAGGCTTACTGATCTCTACATGTCAGGTAAACTTTGTCATAAAGCATCACATCATGTAAACACCCCTGTGCTCTGCCTATTGCAACTTAAGGAGCGAGCAGCAAAAACACAGCCCAACTATGTCTTTTTGTTGCCCATCTACAAATGAAGCCTGAACGCTGCCATCTTCAAACCCAATTTGAGCTTGTAGGGTTCATGTAACACATTCTTTTACTTTGTGCCAGCTGCCATTTTTGATTTTCTGTGCAGAGGGGGAGGCAGGTATGGAGTCTCTGGTTTGCAGCAAGCTTATAGAGGAAATCTGTCCAGTGGGCTCTAGGCATACATCTTCTTGGGTCTTTACAAGGAAGAACCTCTCAGGTTAAAGTACAGGGGCTGTCATTGCTCAGGGCTATCAACCTCATCAGTGTTTTTTAGTCAACCAGAACAAGCAAAGGAAGTCTCAGAAAGGCTGACATGTATAAGCTTCTTCCTACTTAGACTTAAAAAGTAAGAGAAGGATGAGGATGACAGCCCTGGATTTTGCACTTTAAAATGTTGTTCAACAAAGGGCAACTCTAATTTCTATACTGAAATATTTATTTAAGATGTAAGGTGTATTGGAGTATCACTTCCTTGATTGAAAACCGTGAGAGCTGGGCATACAGGTTTTGATTTACTAAAACTGGAGAGTGCAAAATCTGGTGCAGCTGTGCATAGAAACCAGATTCCATTTTTTTTGTTGTCCATAGCTTAATTGAACAAGCTGAAGTTAGACACTGATTGGCTACCACGCACAGCTGCATCAGACTTTGCACTCCCCAGTTTTAGTAAATCAACCCCACTGTCAGATGTCTTGGCTGTAGTGAATACAGCAGACCTGGGCTGCACAACGGCATTACAGGATGCTTACTGAGGCTGTTCCATAAAGTGAATGTTACTTTTCCTGCTGTGGGATTCACTTTAATTGCCAAACTGTAGTAGGCATACTCAGCTTCCTGCTTCTACATTGCTGGTCTTTTCCCACCACTCGATCTGCTTCTGAAGAGCCCTGCAAGTCTTATATGAGAAGTGTTTCTAAAGCCAGCCATACACGGTGCAAATTTCTTTCCTGCAACCACATGCTTACAGGAAAGAAATTTGCACATTTCCCCCTTTGTGAATGAAAATTGGAAAGTGCGCTGATTGAGTAATGAAAAGCTGCTACCTTAGAGCTTTAAATAGTGAAGTGAATAGGGGTGTGTATCAGGTGCGCTAATCAATTGGGGATGGTTCAAAATAGGATCTGGTGTGATGTGAAAACATAAACAAGGGGTCTAGCATAAACCAACAAAATGTGCTAATAAGAAAAATTGGATTATATCAACAAAATGTGCTTATAACATATATAAAGAATTCCTGGATACAAAATAAAGCCACAGCAATCACAGTGAAAACACCAATATGTGTATATCGTGATAAAAGGCAATCCCAAAATATGCACAAATATACTCCAAATAAAAACTTTTTATGATGAAGCCATGGTGCTGAAAGGGTGAGAGTCACGTGAATAAAGTTCAGTATCCCACCACCAATTGATTAGCGCACCTGATACATTTCCCCCTTTAACAGTCTGCTGGCAGGGGAATGAGCCATTGTCTTCTGAGAAGGCAGTGATTAACACTAGGGGTTATGGCAGCCACTTGTGATAATCTAAGGAGAATCTGGCAGGCTAGTTGTAACCAAATTTAACGATCAACTTGGTACATTCAGCCTGCCCATTAACGGTTCGAATCGCGGCCGATTCCTGGTGAACCGGCAAGATTCAAACCGCAGTTCAAAGCAGCCTACTTTTGACCAATTGGACAACAACAATTGTGCATTGTATTTGGCCACTCAGGCACAAAGTGTCAAATTTTGTGAAGGGGAAACCTGTTACCCCATACCTGACAGGTGTTTATTTTACTGTGGCTGCGTTGGCAGGGAAACGCTGGCAAGCCAAGATCAGCAGGCTATGGTGCCTCCTACACAGCATGGCACTTGGTTAAATGAATCTGTATATGAGGCAGTTCATATCTGAGAGAAATGTTTACATCATGTCTTTTCCCCAGCCTCTGAATAAGATTTATACCTAAAGGCTGTTAATACTCATTAAAATGTGTGATGTGTGCTTGTTTTGAAAAATGTTTGTAAATGTTTGAGGTTGCTTTGATCTTATTGACTTTATCTAGTGATAGCTTTTCCCATTTCCCCTTGAACCCTACTTCTGATTAACACAAAGGAAGCACAGTTTAAAATATACTTAGTTTTTTTTTTTTTTTTTTTTTAAGCAGCCACTGTCTGAGTAAAAAAGCCTGTCCCCTGGCAGCAACTGCAGAATGGGATCTATGCTCTCTGTGGAGAAGCAGTGGAGAGGTCCAGCACACCTAGTTCAGCCAGCCATTCATGAATCAAAGTTCAGCAGGAACCACCCGAGAATTTGATCCATATACAGGCCAGCTGATTGTAAACCCCCTTCTCCCCCTCCCCCACCAGCAGAACACAGTAGCGCTGCGGTAGGCAAACCTTTCATGAAAAAAAAATTGAATTGAATGGGCTGCCTTAGTCAGAGCTATAACTCTGCGGTCAACAAAGCACATACTCCCTGTTGGTTGGAGAGCTCTGACTCAGCTGGTGGCATGTCTGATTCCTGCAGGGAAACCACTTTTTCCCCCCCACAGAGAGTAGGGATCCATTTCTGAAGCTGCAGGCAGGAGACAGGCTTTTGAACATAGGCTGTGGCTGCTTTAGAATAAAAACTGTAAGACTTTGAACACTGTTTTGATGCACCTGGAATGTATAAAGCTAATTTAAACAAAAAGGTTTAAAAAAAAATAGGGCGGCACAGTGGTGTAGTGGTTAGCACTTTCACCTAGCAGCAAAGGTGTCGCTGATTCGAATTCCAACCACGACACTACCTGCCTGGAGTTTGCATGTTCTCCCTGTGCCTGCTTGGGTTTTCTCTGGGTACTCCGGTTTCCTTTCCCACTCCAAAGACATGCTGGTAGGTTAATTGGCGCCTGTCTAAATTGGCCCCAGTATGTGTATGTATGAATGTTAGTTAGGGGCCTTAGATTGTAAGCTCCTCGAGGGTAGGGACTGATGTGAATGTACAATGTATATGTAAAGCGCTTCATAAATTGACGGTGCTATAAAAGTACCTGAAATAAATAAAATAAATACATTTTGGCATTAAACACCAACAACAATCTGGTAGTGATTACTGGCTAAAAACAGTCCCTACATTCAGGATAACTGGCTTGTCTAATGACATTGCTTTCCCTCTTTTCAGTCCCTGTAACAGCCGACCCCCTGCTGGTTTTCCTATTTGCACCATACTCATGGGTTCATATTTTATTTGAGTGTGACATGACATATTGAAATAGTGGCAAGCTCCACTCTACAGATCCCAAAGATACAATCAGTTTTAAAACTCATCAAAAGCCATTAACTGTGTGAATAGATTTTTGTAGTGTTTGTAACAGATTGCTGCATAAATAAAAATAGCAGTGTCTGCAGAAGATTTAGTGTAACTGGCTATAATGAGCACCCTGTCGGCACCGGGGCGCTCCGATCACATTGCTAAATTCCAAACAAGTCACTGTTCTGGTGGGGCTTGATCGGTGCTGACAACGTGTCAAGTAGTCCTTTTCAGTGTGTGTTTTCTCTTCTCTCCCCAGTTCCTTTGGAGACTAAAATCTTCTAGGTTTCTTACAGGTGAAAATTAAAGCTATGTGCAAGAACCTCAAAATGCTAATAAAACTAGCATAATGCCTTAGATCTGTTTTTACGTCTTGTATATTCCTACGTAGCTGTTTGTTGTATAATATTTGTATAGTGTATTGTGTACATTTTGGATAAGCGGCTCCCTCTCACGCCATTGTTTCATTGGACAGTGTGGACCTCTATCCAGAACCATTTTAACCCTCCCTCTTGTTTTCCCATTGGTTGTGAATTTTATTTGTACAGTTGAACTCATCTACAGAGAATAGCGTGTGTGAGTGCGTGCATTTACATTGAATAAAATTATACAAGGGTAAAAAAAATAAAGCAATATATAAAATATGGTTCTTCAGGAGAAAGCGTACAGTATTGCAGGTCTTGACTTATTCCCCCCCCCTCCATAATAGTTTCCTGGTAAAAGCTCCTTGTCTCACCTGCATTGATGTCTGTATTTCTATAGTGCGAGCAGTTTATGCAAAGGTAGATCTATTTAGAAAGATTTTAAATACACTTATGCAAGTTAATATTGCTTTGCTGATGCTTATTTGCTTATTTGATGTCAAATAATGCTCATGTAAATAAAGAATTGTTATTGCATCAATTAATAAATTTTAATGCCTTTTGGTTTTATGCAGTTTGTGTTGTCTTTTTGAAATATGCTGAACACATGGCAGGTTATATGTGGCACACGCCTGTCGAGTATGAATATTTTACAAATACACTCAAAGGACCTGGAGGCTCCAATTTGTCCACAATTCACATTACCCAGCTGACCACACTGTGCCACAAATCTTAGCATAAAAATACAACCGGAGCACTAAGACAGTAAAGTTAATGCTTTAATGTTTTGTTTTTTTTTAGTAACCGCACGTAAAACACCAATGTGTTTCAGGGCCTACAGCACACACCTTTATCAGGGCTCAATTAGCTTAAACCAGGCTTAGATGGGCTTGGTAAAACTAGTAAATGGAAAGAACAGTCCTGCAGCCCTTCTAAGCCTGGATAAGTTCACTGAACCCTGATGAAGGGGGCCCCTGAATCGCGTTGACTGTTATCCAATAATACAAATGAACCATTAAGTATTTCGGACTCTTTACCCATTTAGCTTGGCATTCCTGTTGTAATTTATTGCATTGAATCACTTTCCTGACACCCACTGGGGGAAATCTTTGTGAGCAGCATAGCTGGAGCCACATGAGCGTGTTTTCATTACTTTGAATAAATATGTTTTTGAAGTCCAAGTGCTGCATGGATATGCTTTATTAAACCATAAATCCTTGTGATTGCAGCTGTACAGATTTTCCTAACAGCACTACAATTTTCAGGACAGGTTTTCCCAGGTTCTGAGCCCCATATTCTGTAGTTATAAAAGAGGTTGCTTAAAATCATATAACATGGCAGCCCTGCCCACTAACACTGTAGAAGCCATATTGAAATTATGTGCAACAGATGATCTAGAACTTATT
The DNA here is from genome assembly GCF_965119305.1 of Pelophylax lessonae. Lineage (NCBI taxonomy): Eukaryota > Metazoa > Chordata > Amphibia > Anura > Ranidae > Pelophylax > Pelophylax lessonae. The sequence continues at coordinate 445,700,694 of NC_138772.1, read as the reverse complement.
AGGCAAGGAGATAAACCAAGAGAGTATCAATGTAAGTTTTTAAGGTTAGCACCAGAATGTATTTAAATGACATATGTCAATGAATGAAAAGCCCTTCCACTTGCTCCTTTGTCATTGTAATGGGAAAAACACTGCTGAGCCAATGGTGCAAGCAGGAAATTGCATACAAAGGTTTTGTATGTGTCTACAATTTTAAATCTTTAAAATAAAAGTGGAGTTACTCTTTCATTTTGTGAATGCTACACCTTCCTCAATACAATCAAGGCTGCCAGGTGCTACAAAAAAGCAAGTCGATTTGTTAGCCACTGCTTCTAATTGCTGCCTTCAAGCATTATAACTGTTGATTTCTGACTACCAGCATTATTTAGTAAATGGTAGTTCACATAGTACAGTAACCCAAAAAATTTGTTTTGATCTTTTGTTGTAAAAAAAAAAAAAAGTTGGGTACTTAGTAACTCTTTCTAAAACGTCTTCCGGGGCAGCATCTGAAAGATAGGCTCCTCCCGACCAAAACAGGAAACAATAGTCCACCCTTCTAAAAATGTCAGTCATACCTTCTGCCTCAGTAATATTAAAAACACCGCAGGAACCCTCAGCAAGCTCATAAGTCCGCAAACCCTATTTTGCCTTGTTCTTTAGGACAGGAATGAGTGCTGCCCTGGAAGACTTCTTAAGAAAAAGAGTTACAAGGCACCTAACTGTTTTCTCTAATCGTCTACCAGGGCAGCATCTGAGAGGATGTACCAAGCAATACTTACTAGGGAGGGATAAAGTCTGAAGCACCTTGCGACCAAATGTCTTATCCTGACTGGACAGCTGGTCGATGTGGTAAAGCCTTGCAAAGGTGTTGAAGCTCGACCATGTTGCTGCCCTGCAGATCTGCTCTGGTGTTGCCCCGGCTCTTTCTGTACTTTACAATGCTCAAGCTCTGGTCTAGAGGGCCATGACTTCGCTAGACGGGGCAAGGTTTAGTTCTTGGTAGGTTGTCTGAATAGCAAGCTTTATCCATCTGGCTATCGTACTTTTCTAAACTGGCTTCCCCTTGTTGACTTCTGCATTGAGAATGAATAGTGTGGTTGTTTTTCACCTCTATAGTTCCCTCGAGGGAAGCTATCGGGATCTTTCTTACATCTAGCTTGTTTTAGGTGACTTCTTTCTTTCTATCCATCGGATTTGGAAGGGAAGGAATAACCGCATCCTGAGTTCTGTGGAGACTTTTGGTAGGAAGGCTGGGTCTGGTGTGAGGATAATTTTATATGTCAGAATTAAACAATATGGTTCTATCATGGATAGAGCCTGTATTTCGCTGACTTTTCCTGCTGACACAAGCGCCACCATGAGTTATTTATGTGGCCATAAATAACTCCTGCGGGGAGGATATTTCTGACCAAGTAGATGAATTCCATCCTGAATCTTTTGTACCCTCTCTTTTTGTTGAGCAGTTTTAGGTTCAGTATGAGCCTTAGCTTGCTTGATGAGTTTTTCCTCGCAAATCTGCGAATAGACTGCTGTCTTTTCTTCCTCCGGCGGTACATGACAAATCACTTTTTGTTTTATTAGATTATCCAACACAGATAAAAAGGCATCTGCTTGATCTGTGGAATTTGGGAGTGTCGTTACCAGATTCTTGGGGGGGGGGGGGCTGTGGAAAACTCTATTGAGTAGCCTTCGGTTACCATGTGAGGAACAAATCAGTTTTTCGTGATCTTCCACCGATGAGCAAAGAATGCTAATCTGTCCCCCATCTAGAGACCGTCATTGCTTTTTGTTTTGTTTTTTTTTGAACGGAAGGCTTGAGGATAAAATCCCCCTTGTCTTTTTGTTTTGTTGTGTCCAGGGCTTCTTTGGTCCCACTTTATTAAATCTCCTGGACTGACGAAATGGTGTTTTCCCCTGCTTCTTTTTGGTTTGAGGAAACCCCTATATTTTTGGCTGTGGTTCTGTCTAGAACTGTTTCTCAGTTGGGTCCGTACAGTGAATCACCCATAATCTATTTTTGAAAGCGATATCCCTTCCCATGACTTCAGCCACGGGGTTCTCCTAGCCTAATTAGGCCAGTGGTCCTTGCTGATATCCCCTCGAATTCAGCCATGTGGGTATGGATTTCACCAGCTCTTCTCTGACTGTGCAGGTGCAAGCTATAGCTGGATTCAAATTTACTGCTGCAGCTTCTCAAGCTCTTGGGATCAGTGAGAGTTCCGGAGTCCTTGAAGGCTAAGTCAGACTTGTTTATGACTCTGGCGAGGGAGGCATCTACTTTAGGGCATTTTACCAGGGATTTAGTATCCTCCCCTGTGAAAGGATATCTGCATTTAATCGCAGCTGGGGTGAAGAGTTTTTTTTTTTCCAGTTCCTCCCAATGTTCTTTGATTTTTTTTTTTTTTTTGGTTGTAAGCCTGTATACATCTTATCATATAATGAAAGCTCTGCGACTTTTTCCTCTTTGATACCCAGTGTATCTGCTATGGCTCTCAGTAAATTATCTGTGTCTTCCGAGGTAAAAAAGTGTACCCTCTGATGCTGGATCTTCATCATCGGATTCCGAGGATCTTTGGATTCTGGGCTATCTGAATCAGTTCCCTGCTCCACTTCATCCCCGCTGCATGAGGGGATGGGTGTTTTACTGGTAGATGGAGTCTCCAGTTTTTCTATGGTCGTACGAAGTGGCCCAATCGTGCTGTTAATTTCCTTTTTAAAGGAGTCAAGCATGTCCTTAAGGAACCCCTGTCACTCTGACCACCATTTTGTTAATGCATTTCTGGCATAGGGGTTTTTCGATTCTGGAGGAAACCTGGGACCGCAAGAGGTGCATGCCTTGCTACTGGTCTTCACCTTTTTCTCTTCTGGGGTCTTTGTAAACAAGTACAAAGGACCCAGTGAGGCAGGCAGTTGCAATACACAAACATTAATGATCGTTTGTAGTGAGGTAAAGACAGAGGGAACTCTAGAGTGCTCTGGCTTACCTTGGAGCTGTCCTGACTGGCAGGATCTGCAGTGCAGGGTGGGCAAGCATTCGACATGGTCAGCCTCAGCATAGGGGCCTTTTGACTGCTTCCTACCCAGCCCAGCACCGCCCCACCCCCATGAAGGTTAGTGGACATACCTGCGCTGTCATCTGCTCTCCTGGTATCCTTTGGCTTGCTTCTTCCTTGGGGAGGAGAGTCCATCTATCCTTCTGCTTGTTTCTTTTTGTTTTAATTCTGTGTATTTTCCTTTTTTTTTTTTTTTAAACCGCGCCCCGCCCAGAGTAACATCAGCAGACATTCCCTGCTCTATCGTCCAACTTCCACCTTCCCCAAGATGGCTGCAGACCGGAAGCGTATCACCAGAAGTGTCGCGAGGCTCTGATCCTGCTGCCATCTTGCTCCTCCAAAAGTGTGGGATGCTGAGTAAGGTATGCCGGGAGGATAGCTGAGGCTAGCGGGAACTAGCCCAGAAGATCAGTGGCAGGATCGCTGGCTCTTCCAGGTGCAGTTTCGGGGGAGATGCCGCAGACATCCTGACAGCTGGGGGGATGGTTGCATACCCCTCAGTAGGGGATAAACCTCAGGCGGGGGCCAGCTTCCCCTGACGTGCACTGCCCAAAGCTTGCTGAGCTAGATGGGGAGGCTGGCCAGGGAGCCTCCTGCAAGTTGGCACAGAGACTGAAAAATAATAAACAGTTGCAGCTCCTTTGGATCCAGAGGAAACGCAAACGGAGGCAGAAGGTATTGTGGACTATTGTGTTTGAGGTGGGAGGAGCCTATCTGATGCTGCCCTGGACGACGATTAGAGAAAAAACTAAAAAAAAACTGAGGGAGATGTCCTCATTGGTCTGTTACTTCACTGGCCAATCAAAGGCTGCGGGCAATTTTGGTGACCTATCTATTTTGCTTAACGGCAGCAGAAAATGTCACCAGCTTATCTCAGGACAGGATGGAAAGGAATACAAATCTTTGGCAGATAAAGCAGTCCCCATATATGTATTTTTTCTGTGTTCTTTGTCTAGAGATCAGCTTTGATTCAGATTATCTTCTAAAACATACCAATGCTCATGGATGCTGGAAGTGGGAACTAGCAGAACAACGCTGCCCCCTGTTGGAGAATTCCTGAAACAAGAGTCTTACCTTATATCATGAGAACACCTTTCCCCTGTACTCACCTTTAACTCAGAAGTTGTTTTTGATTATACAATTGCCTTTACATAAAGTGCTGGTGCATTTTGGTCTTTTACACCGCAGATCACTCCTGTGCCATCAGGAGGATATAGCCCATACAAGTGTAAGGGGCCCGGGCGTCCCAAGGGGCCTGATTCCTCAGAATGCTCGGGCCCCAAGTTGGCATCTCTCCTGTGTTCTTTTCCTCCCCCACTAGTCCCGACTACAGGTGGTGCTGCCAGTCCCGCTGCACTGGCTCTTGACTCCCAGCTAGTGGCGTTGTGTAGTGTGGGGGTGTCAGCTGGTGCACTCAAGGGATGTGGACATGATTGCCTGCGCCCCCCCCCCCCACCCAGAACACCCATTTTCCAATTTACCTGCTCCTCTCGTCCCCCGCCTTTTGATGGCTGCTGAGCCGCTCTGTCCTCCTGACCATCCCTGGGCTCTGTGTACAGTGACAGGTGCCTCAGGAGATGCGGCTATCCTGGGAGGAGGGGATCCCCCCTCTCTCCCTGCCTGTGTGCTGCTGCATCTGTGAAGGGGATGTGGGGCAAGAAGATTAAGGAGCCGACAGCCACATTGAGGGAAGACACTGACTGAGAGCCCTTGGGGACCATTCGAGTGAGTGAGCACTGTGATCAGACCCTGCTCTGCCCCCTATCTCTCTCCTTGCCCCCCTCTCCATGCCCCCCCTCTCTCCCTACCCACCCTCTCTCTCTCTCCCTGCTCCCTCACCTTTGTATGTGTCCCTCACCCCCCCCCCTTCTCTCATATTGCCCTCTCTCCTATCGCTCTGTCCCCCCCTCTCTCTCCCCCTGCCCCCCTCTCTCCCTCTACCAGCACTGGAAATAGTTTTACCCCAGTCTGTTTATTAACCACTTGACGCCCGCCGCACGACTATTTACTGCGGCAGTCAGCCCGGTACAGGCAAAGTTACGTAGTACTACATCGCTCGCCTACGAGCATCTAGGGGGCTGACATGTGCGCGCAAGTGACCGCCGGTTCCGATGTCTGCCGGTCACCCGCGATCTCCCGGTGCAGAGGGAGAAAGGCAGGCGGCTAATGTAAACAAAGCTGACTGTCATTCTCCCTGATGTAACTGCAGTGATCATATGATCCTGCTATGTAGGATCGTATATCTCTGTGGTTACATCACTAGCCACGCCCCTTTACAGTTAGAATCACGCCCCTAGGGACACATTTAACCCCTTGATCACTTATAAAGTTAACCCCTTTCCTGCCAGTGTCATTTTTACAGTAACAGTGCATATGTATAGCACTGATTACTGTAGTAATGTCACTGGTACCCCCAAAAGTGTCAAAAATGTCAGTCAAGGGTCTGATCTGTCCGCCGCAATGTCGCAGTCCCGCAAAAAAACGCAGATTGCCGCCATTACTCGTTAAAAAAAAAACAATAAAAATGACAAAAATCTTTCCCGTAGTTAGTAAACGCAATAACTTTTACGCAAACCAATCAAAATACGCTTATTGCAATTTTTTTTACCAAACATATGTAGCAGAAAACACATTGGCCTAAAATGTTAAAAAATTTAGATTTTTACATTTTTTTGGGGGGGAATTTCATATAAAAAAATGTGAAAAATGTTATTTTTTTCAAAATTGTCGCTTTTTTTGTTTATAGCGCAAAAAAGTAAAAATCGCACAGGTGATCAGATACCACCAAAATAAAGCTCTGTTTGTGGGAAAAAAAGGATGTCAATTTCATTTAGGTACAGCGCAATTGTCCGTTAAAGTCACGCAGTGCCGAATCGCAAAATAGGGCCTGGTCAGGAAGGGGGTAAAATCTTCCGGGGCTGAAGTGGTTAAACCCCTTCGTTCCTATCATCTACCTACAGATGTGATGTATAACAGAATGACTTTAACTTTATTCACTTAAAGGGATATTAAACCCCAAAGCAAACATTTATTATATTGCAGCTTACCAATTCTTAGATGTGGTGGTTGCATTCGTTGTCTTTTTAAGGTCTTTATTTTCACCTTGATCTTGCTAGTAAGTCTGTTGTTTTTCAAAAGAGCAAGTTGTCTGGTTGACTGCTGTCTAAAGGTGTCTCTTGTTCTTTCATCCACAGTGGAGGCACTCTAATAACTGGAGGTGTGCTACTGACCAGATCACCAGGGGAAAATAGAAAATAAAAAGACAAATGCAGCTACCACATCGAAGTATTGGCAAGCTGTAAATTGTATTCCTCTCCATTCAAAGCGGATTCGGTGGGAGGGCCAGTGGGTGGACCCTGGGGAATGATGGCTGCCCTGCTCCTGTGACTTTCAAAGCATCTGATCAATCCAAGATCATGATGATCAGATGTTTGTACAAGCCAGTAACAGAAGTGACAAAATCCTTGTTGCTTCTGGTTTTTGATATCAGAGAAGAGGGGCAGAAACTCTGTTCCTTCCTATCTTCTCAATGAATGTGACCAAGGTGGATGGGAGGCCATTAGCTATTAAATCTATTACCTGTTTCTTCATTTCAGGGCTTAAAGCGGAACTTCTCCCTAAATGGGAACTTCTGCTTTATGTCCCCACCCCCTCCAACACTTCTGGGTGATTTTTTTTTTTTTTTTTTGGGGGGGGGGGGGGTTTGGTAGGTACCCGCTCCTACTTCCAGAGGGGATCACCTAAGCAACTCCAGCAGCAACTCGCTCCTATCTGCAACCTCTTGGGACACATCACAGTTCCCATGAGGCTGTGGTGCAGTGTGCAGTGTGAAGCTGCAAGGAGTCACAGCCAGATTCCAGCACTAAAAATGCTGGTGCTGGGGACCCGAAGACCAGCAAAGAACCAGTCCTGTTGAGAATGACATTGGATCCTTAGACAGGTACTGTAAGTGTCCTTTCATTAAAAGGCAGCAGCTACAGTATTTGTAGCTGCTTACTTTACATTTTTTTGCAAACATGCTGAAGATCCTCTTTAACCACTTGACCTCTGGAAAATTGACCCCCCCCCCCTTATGACCTGCATTAATTTAACTGACAATTCAGCGGTTGTGTGACACTGTACCCAAATAAAATTTGTCATTTTTTTCCCCACGAATATAGCTTTCCTTTGGTGGTATTTAATCACCACTGGGTTTATTTTTTGCACTATAAACAAACAAAAAACATTTTTTTTTTTATTTCTGCTATAAAACATATCCAATAAAAAAAAATCTAATTTCTTCAGAAATGTAGGCCAATATGTATTTTGCTACATGTTTCTGGTAAAAAAAAATCCCAATAAGCGTATATTGATTGGTTTACGCAAATGTTATAGCGTCAACAAACTATAGAATATATACTGGAATTTTTATTTCTTTATTTTTTTAATACTAGTAGTGGCGGCGATCAGCGACTTATAACGGGACTGCGATATTGCATCAGACATCTGGACACTGACACTTTTAATGCTTTGTGGGAACCAGTGATACTAATAGAGTGATCAGTGCTAAAAATATGAACTGTCACTGTACTAATGACAGTGGCTGGGCAGGGGTTAAACATCAAGAGCGATCAAAGGGTAACTGTATGCCTAGCCAGTGTTTGTGTTTACTATGTGCTGTTTTTACTAGGGGAAGAGATGGATTTAAGTCCCTGCTTTGCAGGAACACAGAATCCATCCCTTCCCCCCAGCGTCAGAACAGAACTCTGCCTTGTTTATATAGAGAGAGCTCTGTTCTGAGTCTCTGCCCGACGATCAGCGAATGCTGGTGGACATCGAGTGCCTGGCACCCGCAAATTGGATTCTGTTCTGAATATTCACTACAGAAGCGACACGCCCCCTGCAGGCAAAAGTGTGGGATCCCATTTATATAATGATCCAGCGCATACAGTAGATGCTGTCCTGTAGCAGGAAAACTGCTATAGGACGATCAGTACATCTGATGTTTTTTTGTAAAGTAGAATTTGTTACAAGATCCTGTTATAATTTGGTGAATCTGTGAACTTATTTATAACCTTCCCTTTTTACTGAGTTTCATGAGAGGGCAGATCAACTCATCCATCAAATGAAGAGCCATAAATTCTATCATTTCAGTGTTATGTAACCAAAGATTTGGCTTTCCAGTAGTCTATGTTTTGCAAAGAACTCCACCTAGTGGTATCATTAGTAATAACACATGCAGACCATATGAAAGAAATAAGGAATTGTACTGGAAAAAAAAATAAAAAAAAATATAAAAAAAAATATATATATAGGTAAGTGTCAATATTTTGTGTGGCCTCCATTGTTTTCCAGCACTGCCTTAACCCTCTTGGGCATGGAGTTCACCAGAGCTTCACAGGTTGCCACTGGAGTCCTCTTCCACTCTTCCACTCCTCCATGATGACACCACAGAACTGGTGGATGTTAGAGACCTTGCGCTCCTCTTCGTTCCTACACCTCAAGCCACAGCCAATCACAGTTAGAAACACGCCCCTAGGGACACACAACCCCTCCCTCTCCAAAAAAGTTAACCCCTTCACTGCCAGTGTAATTTTACAGTAACAGGGCATATTTATAGCACTGATTACTGTAGTAATGTCACTGGTAACCCCAAAAGTGTCAAAAATGTCAGTGAAGGGTCCGATCTGTCCGCCGCAATGTCGCAGTACCGCAAAAAAAATCGCAGATCGCAGCCATTACGCGTTAAAAAAAAAAACAACAAAAATTACAAAAATCTTTCCCTTAGTTAGTAAACGCAATAACTTTTGCGCAAACCAATCAAAATACGCTTTTTGCAATTTTCTTTTACCAAAAATATGTAGCATAAAACAAATTGGCCTAAAATGTTAAAAAATTTTGATTTTTACATTTTTTTGGGGGAATTTCATATAAAAAAAAAGTGAAAAATATTGTTATTTTTGCAAAATTGACACTTTTTTTGTTTATAGCGCATGATCAAAAAATCGCACAGGTGATCAAATACCACCAAAAGAAAGCTCTGTTTGTGGGGAAAAAAGGACGTCAAATTCGTTTAGGTACAGCTTCGCACGACCGCGCAATTGTCCGTTAAAGTCACGCAGTGCCAAATCGCAAAATAGGCCCTGGTCAGGAAGGGGGTAAAATCTTCCGGGGCTTAAGTGGTTAAATAGAACATTTTTTTTCTCCTGGATTTTTTCCTGTGAGATCTACAATCAACTACCCGACTGGGTGATGGGCTAGATAATCTAAACCTAGTGGTCAGCCCAGTCTGGTCTGGCCAGGGAGCGCACGCAGACCTCAAGCTCCACGCTAGGTTTGGCGCCACATAGCCCCACTGGACAGGGGCTGGCCTGCGAATCAAAGTGTTCCTCATGGCAGACAGCCCCGAATTTCGATGGAGAGGGGTCTGTCTGGAGCGGTGCCCGCTTGGTTCCTGGTATGGTAGGTAGCTGTCCCCTCTCTCCCCCTGGAGGGTTTTGGGGTGGATGTGGGCCCTTCTTTGGGACAGTCGAACCCCCGGGTTCCCCTCCTTCCCACAGGGACCAACCTTGGCAAGTCCCTCATCCTGCCCCCCCCTCCACGCTGGGGCTATTTGGGTGGTTTGGTCACTTTCCTGGGATGGGGGCAGGGCATTGTAGACATGGGTATACTTTGACAGAATTGTCGCTAAAGAGTGGGGAGGACCAAAGCGTCCCTGTGGGGTCGCTAAGCGCTTTACTAAGCGTTACCCCTATGTGGAGCCTCTTCTTAAGAAGTGGATTGTGCCACCGGTGGTGGACCCTTTCGGTTTCCAGATTAGACAAGGCAACCATGATTCCAGTTGAAGAGTTCCCAGCCTTTAAGGATCCCGCTGACCGGAAGGCAGAGGCTGTGGCCCGCACTATGTACACACTGGCTGGTTCGGCAATGAGGCCGGTATTTACCATTACCCTAGTGTTGCAAACTCTGACCGAGTGGGCTAAGCTCCCACACCATGCATGCTGTGGTCCTTCAGCATGTTTTTTGGCTCAAGTGCTGGTCTACGGATCAGACTTCAAAAAAGGGCTTGACTGATCTTTCTTTTCAAGGAGATCGCCTGCTTGGAGCTACCCTGTATGACATCATTAAAGGTTTCACAGAGGGAAAAAGTACTTTTCTTCCGCAGGCTACTAAGGGCAAGGAACCTCATCGTAGACTTCTCAGCTCATAAGAAGTTTTTTTGTCCCTCAGGGTCGACTGACAAGGGCTCGAAGCCTTTCAGGGCTTCTTCTGGAGGATCCAAATGAACCTGGTCTGGGAAGCCAAGCTTCTCCAGACCTGGGACAAGGCTCCTTCTGCATGAAGGTGCGCCCTTACCCATATCGGGGGTGGGGGGACGTCTTCACTGGTCTCCGGAACCATGGACTTCCTGGGTGCAAGACAAGTGGGTCCACAAAGTCATTGGGTCTGGCTACAAGTTTGAGTTTCGGACTTGTCCCCCGGAAAGTTTTTTCCTTCTAACTTGTGCCTGTCCCCAGACTGCTTACAGGGCCTGTTTGGGGCGGTACAAGACCTGTTCCTTCAAGGGGTGATTGTCCTGGTTCCGACCTCTGAACATTTTCAGGGTTTTTACTCAAACCTGTTCACACAGTTCCCAGGAAGGAAGGCAAAGTGCGTCCAATCCTGGACCTCAAGGCGTTAAACTGCTTTGTGTTGGTACAGAAGTTTACAATGGAGTCTATTCAAATGGTGGTGGCATCCCTGCGTGAGGGGGATTTCCTTGCCTCTATTGATATCAAGGATGCCTACCTTCACATTTCATTATGTACCAGTCAACAGGGTTTTCTCCGCTTTGCTGTGGGAGAGGAGCATTATCAGTTTGTGGAGTTACCCTTTGGTCTAGCATCTGCTCCTGGAGTCTTAACAAAAGTGTTAGCCTCGGTGCTAGCTTTGCTACGCCAATTGGGGAACATGGTACTGGGCTACTTGGACAATCTCCTGCTGTGAGCGGAGTCTCCCTCTGCTCTGGTGAAGAACCTGGAGATCCCGCAGAGTTTGGCTGGATTCTGAATTTTTAGAAGTCTGCTCTGGTTCCATCCACAAAGCTGGACTATCTGGTCCTGACTCTGGACTCAGCCTTAGCCAGAGTGCTCCTTCCTCTGGACAAACTTCAGGAATTGCAGGCTGCAATTCACTTCCTGCTGTACAACAAATGGTCATCCCTCTGAACTTGCATGTGGGTGCTGGGCCTAATGGTGTCTACCTTTGAGGCAGTTCTGTTTGCACAGGTCCATATGAGGTCCCTGCAAACGGAAATTCTTACCAAGTGGGACAAGACTCTACAGTCTCTGGCAATCAGATCCGGCTGAGTCGGGCACGAAGGAGTCCCTGATATGGTGGCTTCGTTTGTTCGGCACTTTGGCTGAGAAATTCCTTCCTCCCTTTGTATTGGACACTGGTCACCGCAGATGCCAGCCTGTCCGGCTGGGAGGCGTTCTCAGCAAGCATTCTGCTCAGAGGATCTGAATGCTGAAAGAGTCCAGACTCCCGATCAATGTCTTTGAACTCCGAGCTATCAGACTGTGTCTCGGTCATTGGACGGATCATCTTCAGGGTTGTCCAGTGCGCATTCAATTCGGACAATGCCACGGCCGTTGCTTGATCCAAACACCAAGGGGGCACAAGAAGTGTCCTGGCGGCTTTGGAGGTAGCCGGCATTCTAAGGTGGTCAGAACAGTTCCTTCCAGCCCTCTCTGCCATACATCTTCCCTGAGTGGAAAACTGGCAGGCGGTTTACCTCAGTCGGCAGGCGTTGGACCATGGGGAGTGTTCCCTTCATCCGGAGGGGTTTCATCAGCTGTGTCTCCGTTGGGGCACCCCCGAAGTGGATCTGTTGGCATCTCTGCTCAACAGAAAGGTGCAGAGGTTTGTGGCTTGGTCAAGGGATCCTCTGCCGGACACCACAGATGCGCCAATAGCCCCGTGGGGTCAGTATCATCTGATTTACGTCTTCCCTCCTCTTAAGCTTCTGCCAAAACTTCTACACAGGATCGAGGCAGAAGGGATTCTGGTCATCTTAGTGGCTCCAGACTGGCCTAGCAAGGCTTGGTAAGCCGATCTGGTGCGGCTGGTCACCGAAGTTCCTTGGCAGCTTCCTCTCAGGGAGGATCTGCTGTCCCAAGGACTGAACTTCCTTTCTGTTTTACAGCTAGCTTTGAAGGCTTGGCTGTTGAATGCCAGGTGCTGAAGGATAGGGGTTTATCTGAGTTGGTGACTCCTGCACTGTTAAAAGCTAGGAAATTTACCTCTAGGAAGATCTACCATCGTACGTGAAAGACGTACATTGCGTGGCGTGAGTCTCTTGGGGTTCTTCCTCGCTCCTTCTCTGTGGCTCAGATCTTGACCTTCCTTCAACGGGGGGTTGAACAGAAATTGGCCTTGAGGGGCAGGTGTCAGCTTTGGCGGTCTTCTTCCAATGACCTTTGGCCACCCACTCCTTTTTGCGTACCTTTCTTCAGAGTGTCCGACATTTGGTTCCTCGAGTAGGGGCTCCATTGCCACCCTGGGATCTTAATTTGGTGCTTTCAGCTCTACAGAAGCCTCCCTTTGAAAATATTTGTGAGATTCCCCTGCTTACGCTGTCCCAGATGGTGGCCTTTATAGTGACTATTACCTCTGCGCGCAGGGTTTCTGAACTGGTGGCGTTATCCTGTCGTTCCCCTTACCTAGGGATTTACAGGGATAAGGTGGTTCTTTGCCCCTGTCCGTCATTCCTTTCAAAGGTTGTCTTCATTTGAATGAAGATATTGTGTTGCCTTCCCTGGTTCCCAGGCCTAAACATAGTTACATAGTTAGTCAGGTTGAAAAGGACACAAGTCCATCTGGTTTAACCAAAAAAAAAAACAAAAAACAGTATTGAAAACCCAACCATACAATCCCATATACACAATCCTATACCCGTTGTTGATCCAGAGGAAGGCGAAAATAAACCCCAGCAAAGCATGATCCAATTTGCTACAGCAGGGGAAAATAATTGCTTCCTGATCCCCTGAGAGGCAATCGGATATTCCCTGGATCAACTTTACCTTAAAAAAATGTTAATACCCATTTATATTATGTACACCTAGGAGAGAATCCAGACCTTTTTTAAAGCAATCTAGTGAGCTAGCCACAACCACCTCTGGAGGGAGTCTATTACACATTTTCACAGCTCTTACGGTGAAAAAAACTTTCCGTATTTGGAGACTAAATCTGTTTTCCTCTAGACATAAAGAGTGCCCCCTTGTCCTCTGTGTTGACCTTAAAGTGAACAACTCAACACCAAGTTCACATATGGACCCCTTATGTATTTATACATGTTGATCATATCCCCCTTAATATCCTCTTCTCAAGAGAGAATAAATTCAGTTCCTCTAATCTTTTCTCATAAATGAGGTCCTCCATGCCTCTTATCAGTTTGGTTGCCCTTCTCTGCACTTTCTCCAGTTCCCCGATATCCTTTTTAAGAACTGGTGCCCAAAACTGAACTGCATATTCCAGATGAGGTCTTACTAATGATTTGTACAGGGGCAAAATTATATCTCTCTCTCTGGAGTCCATGCCTCTGTTAATACAAGAAAGGACTTTGCTTGCTTTGGAAACAGCAGCTTGGCATTGCATGCTATTATTAAGCTTATGATCTACCAGAACACCCAGATCCTTCTCCGCTATGGATTCCCCCAGTTCTACTCCACCTAGTATGTATGATGCATGCATATTCTTAGCCCCCAAGTGCATAACTTTACATTTATCAACATTAACCCTCATTTGCCACATAGTTGCCCAATGAAACAGTGCATTGAGGTCAGCTTGTAAGTTATTCCACTGCAAAGCTTGGTGTCATCTGCAAAGACTGAAATGCTACTTTTAATCCCAGACCCTATATCATTTATAAAGATATTAAAAAGTAAGGGTCCCAACACTGAACCTTGGGGTACACCACTGATAACTTTAGACCATTCAGAGTAAGAATCATTAACCACTACTCTCTGAATTCTATTTTTTAGACAATACGTAGAAAAGTGCATGCCTTGAATGTGGTCCAGGCAATTAGGGTGTTCCTGGCAGCTACGGAGTCTTTCAGGAAGTCAGACTCTCTCTTTGTGCTCATGAATGGACCTCGAAAAGGGTTGTCCGCTTCCTCTGCGACCATTTGCAGATGGATCAGACAGATGGTGGTTCAGGCCCATTCAATCAGGGGTCAGGTTCCTCCTTTCCCTGTCAAGGCTCACTCTACTAGGGAGCTTAGTGCCTTCCGGACTTTCTGTCCACAGCGTCAGTGAGGCAGGTTTGCAAGGTGGCCACCTGATCGTTGGTGCACACTTTTATAAAGTGTATGTGTTGGCATCTGCGTATGCTTCTTTTGGTATCAAGGTTTTGCAGGCTGCTGTTTAGGAGGACCTGATACTCTTTGAAGGTTTTTTTTTTTTTTTTTTTCAGGTGGGTTCCAGTTGTTTGGTTCAGCTCCTGTTGCCTGGTTGGCTATTTTTTAGCCTTGGGAATTTTTTTGGTTACCCCCCCCCCCCCCTCATGTTTAAACACTGCTTTGGGATGTCCCAATGGTTATGAATATCAGGAGCTGTGTCAGTCAATGAACGAAAGAGAAAATGGGATTTTTGACTTACTGTAAAATGTATTTCTCTGATGTTCATTGACGGACACAGCACCCACCCCTCTGTGGAGTAATAATTCTCCTAAAGCTGCTTGTAACAAAACAGAGTGGCTATAGCAGGGAGAGGGCGTATACCCCCTGGGACTGCCCATTGGTATAGCCAGAATTATTTTCTGCCTAATGAACTACTCATGTAGAGGGCAGTATAACCCAGTGGTTATGAATATCAGGATTGGTGTCTGTCAATGAACATCACAGAAATAGATTTTACGGTAAGTCAAAAATCCCATTTTTTTCTCTAATCTTCCTTCAGGACAGCATCTGAATGATAGGCTCCCCCCACCTGAAACAGGAAGCACAATAGTCCACCCTTATAAAAATGTCAGTCATACCCTCTGCCTCAGTTTGATTGTGTTTCCTCCGGATCCACAGAAGATGCAACTGTTTATTATTTTTCAGTCTCTGTGCTAACTTGCAGGAGGCTCCCTGTCCAGCCTCCCATCCAGCTCAGTGAGCTTTGGGCAGTGCAGGTCAGGGGCAAGATGGCCTCCGCCTTAGGTTTCACCCCTACTGAGGGTATGCGAAAGTCCATCCGAAACTGCTGAAACGTCTTAAAAAGCCCTTCCTCAAACAGTTGGTGAACATACTTTAAGCCCTTCCCCGCCCATTGTACAGCATCTTGAGATGCAGAAAAGTGAGGTAGACTAGGGTTACACCACAGAGGTTGATTCGGAGAAAAGAGTTCCGGCGATACTGATAACAAAGTTTTACACCTAATATAAATCTTTAGGGAAGATGCCAAAAGTGCTGTACCCTCAAAGGCGGCAACGCTGCGTTGGTAAATAAGATTAGTAAGTGTCTCATACGAAGAAACTACCGCAGCCTCGGGAGCCATAGCCGCATTGCCCCTCTGAGGGAAGAGACATCCATGAATATGTACCAGTTGTGCTGCGTAGTAATATAGGCGCAGGTTTGGGAGAGCAAGGCCCCCCATACCCACCAGTTGTTGCAGCATAGCAATGGAAAGCCTAGGTGCCTTTGGGTACCAAAGGAACCCTGAAATGAGAGAGTCAAGTTCCCTAAAAAACTTATTCGGTATAAACATCGGGGAGTTGGCCAGGATGTATAGGAATTTGGGCAGCATAACCATTTTGAACAAATTTATCCTAGTGGCAGAGTTAGTGGCAGATGCTTCCAGTGCTCCAACTTAGATTTAAAAAGAGCCAAACAAGGGAGAAGATTATTGGTCAGATACAGTGATAGGGGCTGCTGAACCTGGACTCCTAGGTATTGGAAGGAAAACATGAACCGTAGGGGGCACCCCTCCGGCAGAGAAAGAGGGGTGTCCATGTCCACCGGAAACAAACTGGATTTAGACCAGTTGACCCGAAAACCGGAGAAAAAAACCGAAGTCTTGGATAAGTTGAAGTACCGTCATAAGTGAGTTTTGAGGATCAGTCAAATATAGCAACATGTCATCTGCATAAAGAGAGACTCTCTCCTCTAGAGTCCCCACACACATACCGCGGATATCAGTGGAGGCTCTCAGCAGCTGGGCAAGAGGTTCTATGGCGAGCGCAAAAATTAGGGGGGACAAAGGGCAGCCTTGTCGCGTTCCCCTATGTATTTGCATCCACATAATCATAAAGCTCAGGAGGGGTATAATGGGCATAAGAAGTATAGAGGTCAGAGTAAAACCGGTGAAAAGCGCTAAGAATATCATCCGTGGATGAGAACGACTGCCCTAGACGATCAAAAATGACAGGAATAGCAACTGGTTCCGGAACGGGACTGGCCAAAAAGGCCAGCAAACGACCGTTCCTGTCCCCAGTTTCAAAAATTTGCTGAGACTGATAAAGAAGACGCTTTTAAATCCACCAATGCAAGTTCATAAGCCCGCTGCACAGCTTTTCAAAGACTGCAATTCTCGGGGGTGGGATCCAAAATAAAGGCCTGTTCAGCCCCACTCAAAGCATCTGCCAATTCCTCAATTTTGGCCGCTACAGCCTTCTTAAATTTAGCAACTCCCTGCATATATTCCCCACACAGAACAGCCTTAGAAGCGTCCCAACAGGTGAGATCAGCCACCCCTTCCGCATTCTCCACCCAGTAATGGGACATAGCAGTAGTACATTCAGCCGACACCAGCGGCTGTACAAGCCAATAAGGGCTCATACGCCATACTGTTCTAGACGGCTGTCTGGCCACCACCAGTGCCATCGCCAGGGGTGAATGATCCGAGATCGCCCTCGGCAAGTATGCAACCTCTGTAAGTTTGGGGAGAACCTCAGAGGAGACAAACCACATATCCAATCTGGAGAAGGTGCCATGGGAGCTAGAGTAACAGGAATATTCCCTCCGTCGTGGATACTTCCAACGCCAAGTTTCCGTCAGACCGTACGCGGCTGCCCAGTCAGCCAAAGCCAATGAGGGTCTCGATGAGCCATGAAGTCAGGCAAGATGCGGATCCAACACTGCGTTGAAGTCCCCTCTTATAATTAGAGAGCCTTGGGCAATTGAGAGGACATCCCGCATACAGCCATCAAAGCACCCAGCTTCCACAGGCGGAGGGAGATATAAATTAACCACAGTATACAATTGATCCATATAGTTCAATACCACTATAACATAGCACCCGTCCCGATCGGTCTTGACGTCCAGCACCTGCACGGGACAGGCCCTAGAAATCATGGTCGAGACGCTCCTTGAGTAGGTGGAGCAGGTAGCATGAAATGCATGAGCAATACGCGGCTGTTTTAATGCCGTCGTTTTGGGATCCATCAAGTGTGTTTCCTGCAAAAGGAGGACGTTGGCCTTGGTGCGTTTAAAGTAGTCAAATACCAGAGACCTCTTAATCCTGGAGTTCATATCCCGCACATTCCAGGTCAATAGTTTTAGTGTCATGTGTAGACATAAAAAGGCATGAGGGAGTAGAGCGCCCCAAGAGGGGATCCCCCTCCAGGACCGTCCCACCCACAAAAAACAGAATATACATACCAATACTCAGAGAGTGTGCAGGGAAGGAACACCCCCGGGGGGGCCCACCTGGTCTACACCACCGCTGAGAACCAACCACAGGCAAATCCGACCGCCATTGCTGAATATAAGACTATGCTGAGAAAAGAAAAACAAAACAAAGTGACAATAATATACCACCAGAAACAACAACCCTCCCCCCACCCACCCACCCACCCAGCTCTCTGTCATAAAAATCGGCAGAGAGCTTTAGCCCAAAAACAATAACAGCCCAAAATGGCATAACTATGCCAGAGTGTAGTAGTCAAGTTCGAGTCCAACAAGAAAAAATTTGGAGAAAAAGAGGGGGAGAAAAAAATAAAAAATCAGAGACGGCGGCACCAACAGAGAGGATAGTGATGCAAAAAAAAAGGGGGGGATGTCCATCAGGTAGCACTCAGTCCATCAGAGTACTGACAGCCAAGGAAGAGGAGCAATAGTAACAAAGTCAGAGCAGATGTAGATGTGGTCATAGATGAGGCTAGGAACAGAAACCAACAGAAACCATGAAGTAGAGTCACAGGCAATGCAGGCAGAAGCGTGTCACCCCAACCCATCAAGCCAATCCGAGGCCTCCTGGGGCGAGAGAAAAAAATGAGTTTTTCCATCGTGAATCACCCGGAGTTTAGCAGGGTAAAGCATGCTGTAACCAAATTGCCCGTCCAGGAGCCTGCGCTTGACTGCAGTGAAGGCCATGCGTAGCTTCTGGGTAGAAGCCGAGTAATAAGGATAGATAGAGATTTTCACACCATTATATTGGAGGTCAGGGGTAGTGCGTGCAGCACTTAGAATAGTTTATTTGTCCCGGAAGTGAAGAAATTTCGCCAGCATAGATCTTAGAGGGGCCTCTGGAGGGAGGGGGCACATGGGAACCCGATTCGCTCTTTCTATGGCAAACAGGGGAGAGAGGTGGTCCACACCTATGGCAGTCTTTATCCAACTTTCCAAAAAATCCTCACCATGTCTCCCCTCAGACTTTTCAGGGAAGCCAACAAAGCGAAGATTATTTCTGGGCATTCTGTCCCCCAGATCCCCCAACTTGTCAGAGTGGTCTTTCAGATGCTGCTGTTGTGTGCTAACCTCAGCTTGCAAAGGGTTAACTGTATCCTCAACATCACTGATACGCTTTTCAGCAGTGGAGATCCTAGCACAAATCTTCTGCACCTCATGTTTAACTATAGATAAGTCCAGCCGGACAGTCTCTATTTGAGTAGTCAGGGCAGTCTGACAAGTCTGAATAGCTTCCATGATATGTTGAAGTGTAAGACCCTCTGTAGCAGGGTCCCCCATCTCCGCAGCCCCATCCTGAGTCTCAATAGTGTGAGAGACCCCCGCATCCCACGTCCCCTCCGCATCCCAGGGATCCAGCCCCTCAAGCAGCCCCTGAGTGGGAGCAGAGAGCCCACGGGATGACACTGGTGAGTCTGCAAAGTGCGCTTTTATGGTGGCGGGGGGTCAGGATTTCGAGGGCGCAGTACCAGGCTTACCTGATGGTGCAGGGATCCGCGAGGAACTCAGTCCGGCGCAACCCGGCTTCTCCCTGGGCGGAAGCGCGGGCTGTGAAGAGGGTCCGGCACCATCTTGGGAGGCCTCGTGGCCCGGACTAGGCCGCAATGCCGCGGCCGATTTCGTCCCCTGAGAGCCGATTTTGACCATGACGGTCGCTGCAGTAAGTGGTAGGCAGGTAGTGTATGCAGAATTGGGGGTTCAGTAATCAGGATCTGTGCCAGGATCAGCGTAGGATCAACAGGTGCCGCCGGAGCTCCGAAGCCGCGCTGCTTACATCTCGGCCACTAGCCACGCCCCCCTATTGACACCATCTTAGCCAGCAGAAAACCTGTGACTGGAGCCATCTATGAAAAAGTGAAGAAAAAGTTTGTTTTCTGGTTTGGGAACAAAGGAGACCCCGATAAGGGGACTATTCCAGCAATCTTACCTTTTTTACAGGTAGAAGCAGACAAGGGCATACCATTTTTATATTTACCATAACACTTTGAAGGTTCAAGTGGCAGCCCTATCTTTCTACATAGACATTAGGCTGGTAGATGACATGCTCATGAGAAGATTCCTTCTCCCATTGAAAAAATCCAGACCCATGAAGTTCAGCAGAACTCCGACATGGGACCTCTCCCCGGTACTTAAAGGAGTCCTCTCTGCACCCTTTGAACCATTGGAGGAAAGTTTGGATAAATACCTTACACTAAAAACAGTACCCCTGGTGGTGCTTGTATCAGCAAGAAAAGTCAGCGAAATACAGGCTCTATCCATGAAAACCATATTGTTTAATTCTGACAGAAAAAATTATACTCACACCAGACCCAGCCTTCCTACCAAAAGTCTCCTCAACTTTCCACAGAACTCAGAATGTGGTTATTCACTCCCTTCCAAATTCAATGGATAGCAAGAAAAGAGTCACCTACAACAAGCTAGATGTAAGAAAGATCCTGATAGCTTACCTCGATAGAACTAAAGATTGGCGAAAAACTACAAACTACCACACTATTCATTCATTCTCCATGCAGGAGTGAACAAGGGGAAGCCAGTCCCAAAAAGTAAGAAAGCAAGATGGATAAAGCTTGCTATTCAGACAGCCGACCAAGCACTAAACCTTTCCCCGCCGAGCGGAGTCACGGGCCCACTCGACCAGAGTTGGGGCATCATCAAGCGCAGAAAGCCGGGGCAACACCGGAGCAGATCTACAGGGCAGCGACATGGTCGAGCTTCAACACCTTCACAAAGCATTACCGCATCAACCAGCTGTCCAATCAGGACAAGACATTTGGTCACAAGGTGCTCCAGACTTAATCCCCTTCCTAGTAAGTATTGCTTGGCACATCCTCTCAGATGCTTCCCTGGAAGACGATTAGGGAAAACAGAGTTAGGTACCTGATAACTCTTTTTCTAAGAAGTCTTCCAGGGCAGCACTCGTTCCTGCCCTAAAGAACAAGGCAAAATATGGTTTGTGGACTCATGAGTTTACTGAGGGTTCCTTCGGTGCTTTATTATTACTGAGGCAGGAGGTATAACTGACATTTTTTGTAATGGTAGACTATTGTGTTTCCTGTTTCAGATGAGAGGAGCCTATCACTCAGTTGCTGCCCTGGGAGACTTCTTAGAAAAAGAGTTACCAGGTACCTGACTGTGTTTTTCATATCTGCCTGGAGTTCAGCTTTAAGAATAGTACATAGGTGTCAAGGAAAAATATCTTGCTTTGGAGCTGCATTTTTTTCATGTGTGTACATTCCCTGGCCTCTACATGACAAATGGCAGTTACCGCAAAACAAATTAATTTACTTTCCGGAAACTGATATTTATCTGACAGAGGCATGGTGGGGGCCAGCACTGAGGTCAGGATGTCCACCCTGGGCCCATCCTCAGTGTATATTCAGCCTCCAGGCCACATAGTGTTATTGGTTGCTGACTGAGCTGCTTGTTATAGCAACCAATGACACAACATGGTTTCATTCAGCTTCCACCCAGTAGATTCCTGTCATTGACCAAATATGGGCATTGCAATACAGGTGTCTTAGCAACCCATGAGCACTGAGTGGGAATCTGTCACATTCATAGAGTTGGGCCGAACACCCCCCAATTCAATTAGCGCCAGAACTCTTGAACATTGCAAAAGTTTGGACCCAAATCGAGAACCCTATTAGAGTCTATGGAACCCGAACTTGAAAAATCAAAAGTGCCCATTCAATAGGCTTATATGCAAGTTATTAGGCATAAATAGGGTATGGGGGTCCTTGTACTGCCCTGGGGGACATGTATTAATGCAAAAAAGTTTTTAAAAAAGATCATTGATTTGAACAGTGATTTTAATTATGCTTAAAGTGAAACAATAAACATGAAAACATGAAAACATTTGGAATGTGTTGCAGCCATACCAGCAGTATCTTGTTGCAAAGTTTTTATTGAACTTTTATTGAAACTGTTGCAAGGCTTTAATGGATAAGGCAGGGGCTCTATTTAAGGGGATATACCACCAGAAAATTGTTGCTATTGCTGAATTGAATCCCCTTGACTGTATTCATCAAATCTCTATTCATTGGTCTTTGTACCTCTGCCAAAAATTTACCTTTAAAGAGTACCCCCCTTTTTTTTTGCTGAGAAAATAACATTCCCCTCTGGGTGACCAATGTATATTGAAGGGGTTTTAACAAACTTTGTTGCAGATTTCTACCTTTTGTTGTTCTGAAAAAATAGCTGTCTGTGTTTTTGTGCAAAATTAATGCATGGGAGTGATTTCAGAATTTGCCGGTCAGTGGGTGAGGATAAGGAAGCCACCAACTAAGTCAAAGTATAACCCCTGTCTATCAAATCTTGCGTGAATGGATACCCCATAACCTATATAGAGAAAGAATCAACTTGGCTCATGAGTAGGTTAGTCTCTGTTCAAAATCCTGACAAACATTCTAACCCCTCTCCACTGTATCCAAAACTAAGTTTTGACTTCATAATACTTATTTACGTTTTGCACTAGGTCAGGTGTACAATGGAATACCCAAACGTCAAACCTGGTAGCTCACAGAGGACATTACAAGGTGAAAAAAGATTTTGTGAAAGCTATATCACAGGGCCATTAAAGTGATTGTAAACAATCACCTTCTTAAACAACCCATTCAGTTTTTTTAAATAGAAATGAAAGGCAAAACATTTTTGTATATATATAAAAAAAACATTATAAATAACAATTTCCTGTTTTTTATAAACAATCACATTCCCTCTGTTCTCAGCTGCATAAGAGCTGGGGGAGGAGAAGCAGCAGCATACTGAGCTTCCCAGTAAATGGCTGTAAAGAGGGGGCGTGTCAGCACAAGTCTGATCATTGGAGGAGAGCAGGCTGAGTTCCCAGCATAGCTAAAGAAATGACCACAATGTGCTCCCCTGCTTAGTGTGGTCATTTTTTTATTAGGAAAGCAAGGGGACTAGCAAGAACACCGGAGATTTCATATAAGGGAAGCAATAGAAAGAGAACAGGATACCTTGGCATACAAGTATATGGTATAGCAGGCGCATATCGGGAATATGAAGTGTTGGTAGTAACAAACACTTTTAGTAGTGGATGTGTATGGGTTATTTTTCAAGAATAAGAATATTGTTTATTGTCACTGTAACTACATACATGTAGAATACAGTATTTGGTGTGATAGTAGTCCTCTATAAGGGTGACATTTATCCCAGTGTGTGCGCTATGCCATGCCATGCCATGGTGCTATAAATCTTTTGTGACTTGTACTCATCTACAGCAATGACGGATGTCAATTCATTCAAGCTGGCTTTAAGTGACTGCTGTGTGCCTCCCCCTCCTACTTCTTTCCTGGGCAGATGTTAGGAAAAGGACACAATAGTCTACAGACTGCAGAACTTTCTTCTTGCCGTGTCTCTGTGGTTCACAATCCAAACAGAACGGCCAGAGAATAGAGGAGTGCAGGAGGCATCGCTCTGTGTGGGTTGCTGTTTTGTTGTCTATTGTTTTTAGTTCTTCTTCTTTAGATGTTATCCACATGTCATACATTTAAATGAGATGCCACACTACAAGATCAGTGAGATGGTTAGGTGCATTGACAGCCATGGCCCAATTCTCAGTTCCCAGTGTTTTGACTGGGTATTTAGACATAACTGTCCCCCATTTTGATGGACTGTCTTTGATTTGGAACAATGTCCCTCTTTCCTCCTCATTTGTCCCTCATTTTGGTCTGATCTTTATAGTTCTATATAAAATGCACTAATTATTAGCGTTACTCCCCCCCTAGGTTAACTAGACTAACAAAAAAAAATGAGCATCTCATATCCTGACAGAATGGAGAATATGTGGCCCTTAGGTTCCTTTTTACCTTGCCAAGTAGTCTTGTACTCACTGCAAGCTGATACAACCTAGTGTGCTGCTCAGGCTCTCTGGGATGGGGTGTCTATAGGTCCTTAACTACTTGATGTCCCCGCTATAGCCGAATGACTGCTACAGCATGGACCTGAATTAATGGGAGGGCGTACAATGATGTCCTCTCTACAATGAGCGGCCTGCGCGCTCCCTGCGGAGCACACCTGGCTCGCTCGCTGTAAAGTAAACAGCAGCCGCGATCAGCTGTTTTTTTTCTCCTCACACTGTCAGTGTGAGGAGAAAAAAACAATGATTGCTGGCTGTTGTCAGAGGGACATCGATCTGAAGAGGAGAGGTATTATTTGTGCCCACCAGTGCCACCTACTAGTGCCCACCAGTGTTCCCTACCAGTGCCCACCAGTGTCACCTACCAGTGCCATCTGCCAGTGCCCACTAGTGCCACCTACCAGTGCCCACCAGTGCCACCTACCAGTGTCACCTATCAGTGCTCACCAGTGCCACCTATCAGTGCCCCATTATGTGTCCCCTACCAGTGCCTATCATTGCCCATCAGTGCCACCTATTATTGCCAATCAGTGCCTATGAGTGCCGCCTATTAGTGCCCTTCAGCACCACCTACCAGTGCCCTGCAGTGCTGCCCATCATTGCCCATCAGTGCCACCCATCAGTGCCACCTATCAGTGCTGCCTTATCAGTGCCCATCAGTGCAGCCTGTCAGTGCCCATCAGTGCCCAACAGTGCAGCCTATCAGTGCCCAACAGTGCAGCCTACCAGTGCCTATCAGGGCCCATCAGTGCCGCCTCATCAGCGCACATCAATAAAGGAGAAAAATTACCTGTTTGCAAAATTTTATAACAAACTATAAAAACTGTTTTTTCATTTTTTTCAAAATTTTCGGTCTTTTTTTGTTTGTTCAGCAAAAAATAAAAACCCCAGTAGTGATTAAATGCCACCAAAAGAAAGCTATATTAGTTTGAAAAAAAAATGTTAAAAATGTCATTTGGGTACAGTGTTGTATGACCGTGCAATTGTCATTCAAAGTGCAACAGCGCTGAAAGCTGAAAATTGGCCTGGGCAAGAGGGGGGTTTAAGTGCCCAGTAGGCAAGTGGTTAAAGCATCTGCCACAATAAATGCTGGCATGAGATGGAGCTTGTTCCAGTGCTTGGTAAACTCAGGAAAAAAGAGGGTCCCTGTAGCCGCACATGTGTGTTGTCCATGGGATCAGTGTAAAAGTGGCAACCCCAGCCTGCACACCAACCAGGTCATGCCCCAACACATTTTGCTTCGCCCCTTGGAGTTTAGTAATGGAGACTAAGCTCCAAGGGGTGGAATGAAATGCGTTGGGAGCCTGGCCTGGTTAGAGCCGAGGCTGAGGTTGCCACTTTCACAGTGATCCCAGGAACAACATGGATGTGCAGCCACAGGGACCCCCTCTCTTTTGTCTTGATCAGTAGTCTTGCACCCCAAGGTATTAGGAAAGGGTCCCTCCTTTTCAGGCATGGACCATATTTCACAACCTACTGCACTTTGTTTGTGTGTTCATGGGTATTTCTTGGGTTCACTTTGGTGTTTTGTTTTTTGCGCACCGCACTGTGGACTTTAAAAATATATACAGTATATATTTTCATCTTAGTGTACACTAAATAAACAATTTTGTGACTAGTTGATAATTTTTCCAAAATGTAATGTTACATAAACTTAATGACAGGCTGATATGCAGACCGCTTGGCAGCGTGCAAAAATGCGTGTTTTAATTTAAGTAATTGTTACAAAATCACCATTAGTGAAGAATAGTGAAGGATACATTTCCTGCTTCTGCTGATTGAAATGAACTAAAATAGCATTTTATTGAATCTCAATGACTGTATTCCAACCTTCAGTAACAACATATAGTAACCCAATTCCCAGTCTCAATATTTCTCCTCCAATGGTTTAGCCTTGGTATACAATAACCCAGTCCTGCAGCTTGAGTCCCCTTATTGAAAGGCGGGCCAGTGACATCAGGCTGCTATGGATCTGTTTATATAGGGCACACTCCCTGCAGACAGTTAAGTGCTTGTAAAGAGCGTCCGGCATGTGTCTCTCATGTTGATGATAGCTGAGCGCAGGACACTGCAAAATGCACAAAGTGATTGCAATGAGTTCTGTAGCACTAGATATTCTGCTGGTTAATATTCCAAGATGAATTGCTTTAAACACATATTAACCAAATGGAAGTTGTGTTCTGTAAATTCAGAATTCAATTATTTTTTTTTTTGTTCTTTCAAGTGGGATCATTTACATACTGGCTAATAAAGTCTGACAGCTGTTGACAGCCAGTTTAAGTTTCCAGTGTCTCCAGTAAAATAATTGGTCAGGTAAAATTACAGAGGTCACAAGAAATGTATAGTAGTGATTTCCCTGAGGTCAGTGTGATTTTACACAAAAAAAAACATGGAGGATTCATAGTAGAAATGGAACCTTTTCTAGCTGCAGATGTGGTTACCGATTTGGCGGTTTTTTTTTTTTTTTTTTCGTTTTTTTTTTTTTTCCAAACATTTTGTTTTTTAACTATTGTTTCACACTGTCCAAGAATAAATTATTTGGGACAAGGATTTCTAATGTAAAAGCTAAAATAGAGAATGGGGCTTAAAAAAAGGTTGTAAGATACATTATTTGGTTATTATTCCTATATTTCTATCAGTGAGAAAACAATCATCATATGTCTACTCTATTATATCCTTGTGCTGCATTTTATGTACACTGTTCATATGACATAGGGGTCATATTCTAGTCTTATCTATGGGCCCTACTCTGGTATTCTGCTGCATTTTATGTACACTGTTCATATAATAAATGGGCCATACTCTAGTATTATCTATGGGCCCTACTCTGGTATTCTGCTGCATTTTATGTACACTGTTCATATAATAAATGGGCCATACTCTAGTATTATCTATGGGCCCTACTCTGGTATTCTTCTGCATTTTATGTACACTGTTCATATGATAAATGGGCCATAGTTCAGTATTATCTATGGGCCCTACTCTGTTATTCTGCTGCATTTTATGCTCATTGTTCAAATGACATATGGGTCATACTCCAGTACAGGAGTTGTTAATCTGGGGTCCATGGATCCCTAAGTGCTCCATGGATAGGTTTATCATTTTAACCATTTAAATCTGTATCATTGTTCTTTGCACAACCTCCATCTTGTGCCATTCTATAACAGTAAGATCTCATTCTTATTTTCTAGTGGTAGTAGTAGTAGCAGTAGATACACCATTTAAAATAAGTTTTAAAACACGTCACCATTTTTCTAGGTAAATATATTTCTAAAGGTGCTATTAACATGACATTTTAGTCACATGTTGGTAATAACCCTTGCAGTCCATGCATACAAAGAACCAAAACAAATAAGTTCAGAAATTAAAAGATGTATGGGTTTTTCTTTTTTTTTAGATTCATACTTGGATGGATGCAGCATCGGTCCCCCCGGCGCCTCTAACATTGAGAACGGAGCGATCAAACACCGCCGATTACTTTTTCTTTTTCCCTTTGTCATTCCATTTTATTATACATAACTTTATTTCTGAACTATTGTTTTGGTTTCTTTTCTTGTATGAATTGCATGGGTTGTTCATGACAACCGCACCTTTAAAAATACACTATATTGTCAAAAGTATTGGGACAACTGCCTTTACATGCACATAAACTTTAACCACTTAAGCCCCGGAAGATTTTACCCCCTTCCTGACCAGGGCCTATTTTGCGATTCGGCACTGCGTGATTTTAACGGACAATTGCGCGGGCGTGCAACGCTGTACCTAAACAAATTTGACGTCCTTTTTTCCCCACAAACAGAGCTTTCTTTTGGTGGTATTTGATCACCTGTGCGATTTTTTGATCATGCGCTATAAACAAAAAAAAGCGGCAATTTTGCAAAAATAACAATATTTTTCACATTTTTTTATATGAAATTCCCAAAAAAATGTAAAAATCAAAATTTTTTAACATTTTAGGCCAATTTGTTTTATGCTACATATGTTTGGTAAAAAAAATCGCAAAAAGCGTATTTTGATTGGTTCGCGCAAAAGTTATTGCGTTTACTAACTAAGGGAAAGATTTTTGTCATTTTTGTTGTTTTTTTTTTTTAAACGAGTAATGGCGGCGATCTGCGATTTTTTTTGCGGGACTGCGACATTGCGGCTGAAGGGGTTAACTTTTTTTGAGAGGGAGGGGTTAAGTGTGTCCCTAGGGGCGTGATTCTAACTGTGATTGGATGTGGCTACTGGTGTAAGAACAGAGATCAACGGTCCTACATAGCAGAACCGTATGATCTCCATTCTTACACAGGGAAAAATGACAGGCGGCTTTGTTTACATTAGCCGCCTGCCTTTCTCCCGGTGTAATGGACAATCGCGAGTGCCCGGCGGACATCGGGTCCGCCGGGTACACGCGCGGGTGGGTCCGTGACCGAGCGGGAGTGGGAGCGTGCCTCCGGTGGCGCGCGCTCGCTCCCTAGAGCCTCACAGGCTAGCGACGTAGTACTACGTCGCTTTGCCTGTGAGGGGCTGACCACCGCAGTAAATAGTCGTGCGGCGATAGGCAAGTGGTTAATGACATACCAGTCTTAAGGTCCATACACACAAGAAGAAAATTGGAAAGTAAAACTTTGTACAAATAACAATTTGCCGATTTTCTGATCGTTAGTATAGTGCTTTCAACAGCCGATTCTGAAGGTGCAGGCTATTCAATTTTTATCGTACGTGAACATAACATCCTATTTTCGATTAATTAGTACAATTTTCAGAGTACAGAGTTTTCAGAACAGAGAAAAATTGTAAGAGCAAGACTACGCATGCTCGGAAACAAAAGAATACATACAATACAACACATCACTTCTGAAGTACAAAATATTTTGTGTGTTGAGTAACTTCTTAATTTTTGAGATGAAACTAGCATGCAACAAAAAACGGACGAATATTCATCCGATAATCTGATCGTGTGTACGAGGCTTTAGTCTGTAGGGTTCAATATTGGTTGGTCCACACTTTGTAGCTATAACGGCTTCAATGCTACTGGGGAGGCTGTCCACAAGGTTTAGGAGTGTGGCTATGGGAATGTTGGACCATTCTTCTAGGAGCGCATTTATGAGGTCAGGCATTGATGTTGGACGAGAAGGCTTGGCTCGCAGCTGCGCTTTGGGAATTCGTCCCAAAGGTGTTCCATCTGGTTGAGGTCAGCACTCTGTGCAAGCCAGTCAAGTTCCTCCACCCCAAGCTTGCCCATCCATGTCTTTATAATCTGAGTTCTGTAATTTCAAAGCCTTTGTTTCTAATTTTTAGGGACTCGTTAAGGACTGGAATAGTACCACTGTTTTCCCCTTTGAGAAGGCTACGGGTGTTCGTAGCGCAACGCGTCAGGGACAAGCCGTATTGACGTCACTTCTGGTCTTCGGCCGAGACCGGAAGCTTCGGATCTCACCGCATCGGCGGTTGTATTGGAGACTGTCTGCATTTTATGATCTTTTTTGATGTAAGTAGTTTGCAACTTTGCCTTAATAAAGTATACCCTACGTACTGCACCATGAGAGCCTCTCTTGCTTAAGCACTAGACACAGGGATTAGGAGATACCTGCGTGGACCGCCTCTTACCACCTAACCCATAACATCTGGAGGACATTAAGCATATGTCGGAAGATTGAGAGGAGCTTGGATAATTATACCTAACGCTCTTTTTAAGTGTTGTGGAGGTGAGCGGCCACTGCACTCAGTGTTGGATTGCGAGCTCACCGGGACACACTCACTTTGCTGTGTTTGAAAGTGTAACATCACCTGTAGATTGCACTGGAAGATATCACCCAATTTTGTGGCACCCTGCACTTTAATCACTGCATTGGACTGTTATTAGCTTAAGAGCTATTTTTTGGGACAGTTGATGCACTTTTAGGTTGACACTCCTGCACTTTTTGAGTCCGTTTTGTGACACTTCATATTTGTTTAGATCAACATTATCACCTCATGTTGTTATTTGCACATTTTTATATCATTGTTGTTTATCATCTGTATGAGTAGAAATGATCCACATATTATTTGTGATGTACTGATAGTCACTTGTGATTGTATTGGAGCACCTAGATTTGGATTCAGCAGATCGTTCATCACTAGATGACCATTTGTGAATTTTTTTTTCCACTATCACTTTGATTTTCCTCATTCTCACCTTTTTCACTAGTCATTCACTAACACACTTACATACATCTATTTATCACCTGATCATTGTGATCTACAGTTTTTTGAGACCATTGAACATTGGTTATTGAAGGTAGATAGAGTGGTCCCCCTCATTTAGAGTTGAGCGCTGATTTTTTTCATTTTCAATAGTACCACTGGACCACTGGATTGGCGTAGGGCCAATGTGGTGCCTATATTTAAAAAGGGATCAAGTTCTTTGCCAAGGCTGGATAAACTTAACACAAACAAATCACCAGGCCCGGATGGCGTGCATCCGAGAGTACTCAAGGAACTCAGTAAGGTTATATCCAGACCACTGTTCCTGATCTTTGCGGACAGTATTAGGACAGGAGATGTACCAGGAGATTGGAGGAAAGCTAACGTGATTCCGATATTCAAAAAGGGTCAGAGGCATGTCCCGGGAAATTATAGGCCTGTCAGTTTGACATCGTAAACTTCTGGAGGGGATGATAAGGGACTATATCGTAGAGTTTGCTAAAGACAACAGCATCATCAGTAATAACCAGCACGGGTTTACAAATGGGCGTTCTTGTCAAACCAATCTATTAACATTCTACGAGGAGGTGAGCTGTGAGCTAGATAGGGGCAGACCAGTGGATGTGGTGTACCTAGATTTCGCTAAGGCGTTTGATACAGTTCCCCATAAGCGCTTAATTTATAAAATAAGGTCTGCAGGTATCGACAGCAGGGTGTGCTTTTGGATATGGAACTGGCTAAAAGGGCGTGTCTAAAGGGTGGTAATAAACAGCGCATACTCAGACTGGTCTGAGGTAGTAAGCGGGGTGCCCCAGGGCTCAGTCCTGGGACCAACCTTGTTCAATTTATTCATAAACAGCATTGAGGACGGGATCAGTAGTTCAATAGCAATTTTTGCAGATGACACAAAATTGGGCAGGGCAATAACCGCACAGCATGAAGCAGATATCCTACAGAATGACCTGGACAAAATAACGGAGTGGGCAACGACTTGGCAAATGAGGTTTAACGTAGAGAAGTGTAAGGTTTTGCACTTGGGGACTAGAAACATAAAAGCACAATACACGTTAGGAGGGGAACCCTTGGGCGAATCAAAAATGGAGAAGGATCTGGGAGCCTTGGTTGATGGTAGACTAGGCAACAGCATGCAATGTCAAGCGGCAGCTGCCAAAGCTAGCAGAATATTAGCATGCATAAAGAAAGGGATGTATTCCAGAGATAAGACTATAATCCTTCCACTTATAAAACTCTGGTCCGACCGCATCTGGAGTATTCTCTCCAGTTCTGGTCGCCAGTCCTCAGGAGGGATGTGTTGGAGCTGGAGAGAATCCAGAGAAGGGCAACTAAACTAATTAGGGGATTGGAGGACCTTGATTATGAAGAGCGTCTGCAATCGCTTGATTTATTCTCCCTGGAGAAGAGACGCCTGAGGGGGGACATGATAGCAATTTTTAAATATCTCACTGGGGATCTCAGCTTAGAAAAAAGCTGTTTAGTCGAAGGGATTGCATGAGGACTCGGGGGCATACAATGCGATTAGAGGAGAAGCGTTTTAACCCCAGGCAACGTGGGGGGTTCTTTACTGTTAGGGCTACAAGATTGTGGAATTCTCTACCACAAGAGGTGGTTTCTGCGGGTAGTATGGTGGCTTTCAAAAGACTATTGGACGTGCATCTCAAGGATCAGAACATTCAGGGGTATGAGAGATGATTACAGCCACACACACCTACACAGGTTGAACTGGATGGACTATTGTCTTTATTCAACCTCACCTACTATGTAACTATGTAACTATGTAACTATGTAAGTAACTATAGACTTGTTAGTTTAACTTCTAAAGTCAGGAAGATACTGGAGGGTTTATTAAAAGACCACATAGATGAGATCTTGCAGGAAAAAATATTTTAAACAACAGACATTATGGATTTGTGAAAGATAGAAGTTGTCAAACAAACCCGATTTCTTTTTATGAGGTAAGTAAAACCTTGGACAGAGGGGTGGCTGTGGACGTAGTATACTTGGATTTTGCTGACAAGTCGCCTGACAAGTCGCGGCAGTGTGAATGGAGCCTAAGAGGCTGGAAAAGTTAAATGTACATATAAGGAACAGCTGGAGGACCAATTTTCAACTTATTAGGTCAATTGGCAACATGATTGGGTAAAAAAGAGCCTCTCAGAGTGGCAGTGTCTCTCAGAAGTCAAGATGGGCAGAGGATCACCAATTCCCCCAATGCTGCAGCGAAAAATAGTGGAGCAATATCAGAAAGGAGTTTCTAAGAGAAAAATTGCAAAGAGTTTGAAGATATCCTCATCTACAGTGCATAATATCATCCAAAGATTCAGAGTAGTGATCGACCGATATCGTTTTTTTAATGCCGATACCGATATACTAACCCCAAACCCCTCCTCGGCACTGAAAAGCATTCAAAACGGCAAGTTTGGCTGTTTTGAATGCTGTCAGTTTTTTTAATTTGGCGCCGAGTACCCGGGTTTTTTACATGGAGACCCGGGTCTTCTCTTCGGCGGCGATGGAGGTAGGATGCCTGGGTCTCCCGGTAGGACGGGAGACACGGGCGAGCTGTGGAAGGCGGCGGGAGGGGGGACAGCCGCATCGATTGTCATTACAAGTCAGCCGACCGTCGGCTATGCACATCGGTACCCGGGGTGATGCCTCTAGATGCAGGCATCACCCCGGTACATGCACTTTCCCTAAATATCGGCAATATCGGTAACCTCAGGGGCCGATTCTGATATATAGGGGAAAGTGATAATCGGTTGATCCCTAATTCAGAGAATCTGGAACAATCTCTGTGCGTAAGGGTCAAGGCCGGAAAACCATACTGGATGCCCGTGATCTTCGGGCCCTTAGATGGCACTGCATCACATACAGGAATGCTACTGTAATGGAAATCACAACATGGGCTCAGGAATACTTCCACAAAACATTGTCGGTGAACACAATCCACCGTGCCATTTGCCGTTGCCGGCTAAAACTCTATAGGCCAAAAAAGAAGCCATATCTAAACATGATCCAGTAGCGCAGGCATTTTCTCTGGGCCAAGGCCCATTTAAAATGGACTGTGGCAAAGTGGAAAACTGTTCTGTGGTCAGACGAATCAAAATTTGAAGTTCTTTTTGGAAAACTGGGACGCCATGTCATCCGTACTAAAGAGGACAAGGACAACCCAAGTTGTTATCAGCGCTCAGTTCAGAAGCCTGCATCTCTGATGGTATGGGGTTGCATGAGTGCGTGTGGCATGGGCAGCTTACACATCTGGAAAGGCACCATCAATGCTGAAAGGTATATCCAAGTTCTAGAACAACATATGCTCCCATCCAGACGTCGTCTCTTTCAGGGAAGACCTTGCATTTTCCAACATGACAATGCCAGACCACATACTGCATCAATTACAACATCATGGCTGCGTAGAAGAAGGATCCGGGTACTGAAATGGCCAGCCTGCAGTCCAGATCTTTCACCTATAGAAAACATAAAGAGGAAGATGCGACAAAGAAGACCTAAGACAGTTGAACAACTAGAAGCCTGTATTAGACAAGAATGGGACAACATTCCTATTCCTAAACTTGAGCAACTTGTCTCCTCAGTCCCCAGAGGTTTGCAGACTGTTAAAAAAGAAGAGGGGATGCAATACAGTGGTAAACATGGCCTTGTCCCAACTTTTTTGAGATGTGTTGATGCCATGAAATTTAAAATCAACTTATTTTTCCGTTAAAATTATACATTTTCTCAGTTTAAACATTTGATATGTCATCTATGTTGTATTCTGAATAAAATATTGAAATTTGAAACTTCCACATCATTGCATTCTGTTTTTATTCACAATTTGTACAATGTCCCAACTTTTTTGGAATGGGGTTTGTAATTCATTTTTGTATTTATCTGTTTTCCTAGAGTTCAGGTAGAAACATTAAATTTTCAATATATTTTGCAGCTTGCAGGATATGAAACAGTTACTGCATACATTGGATATTTCTTGTTTTAATGTACACACTGTCTTAGGATTCCAGAGAGGTGCCTTTATTTAATAGGGAGTTTTGTTTTTTTCTTTTTAATAGTTGTATTGATGCCTTCTCCTATAAAAGCAATAATAGATTAGGGAAAAGCGTGAATAAATAATTGTAGAAAACCTGTCAACCAATTAACCTATGGAGCTCTTATCTGATAAGTCACAAAGCAGGAATCCACAGGAAAATAGGAAATAGCTAAATATTAGCTGAGCTGCAGAGAGTCTTGTGGCTAGATTCACCTTTCTAAAGAAAGTATACGTTAGGTGTTAGAGAGGAGATGCAGTTGCCATTGCTAAAGCCCCGTACACACGTACGGATCGTCGTCATACAAACGTTCGTCTTTTCTCCCCGGGATGTCGGTGTCTGTTGAAAAGTGCAAAGACAGCACAAGGACAGCACAAGAATTTTGTCCGCAGACTTCAGCTGACTGCAGAAGTGATGTCATGTAATGGTTAACTTTCCCTGTGTTTTTTATTTTCTGAGCATGCCCAGTCTTGCAAATCTGCGGTCTGTCGGCTGATTTCTGTACTGACAGGCGAACAATCGTCCGTTCTGGTGTCCGCAGACAAAAATTTTCATGTTTGCAAGAAAGACTCTTGTCCGCGGATTGTGCGCAGACAGCTGTCGGAGGCACCATATTAACACGCGTACAATCGGCAGATCTTTTGTCCGCCGACGTTTGTATGACGACGATCCGTACGTGTGTACGGGGCTTTACTTGCTTTTGAAGCTGTAGTCCAGTGTATTTTATGCCCCATACACACGTGCAGATTATCTGCAGACTTTTGTCTGCAGACTTACCAAAACCATATAATATGAGGTCAAACCTAAACACTTTCAATTTGTATGCAATCCGGCAGGCCCTTGCACTACATAGAAAAGGTAAGTCTGCAGATAATCTGCACGTGTGTATGGGGCATTAGTATTGATAAAGTACATCTTTCAGGATGGCTGATATGTATAAGTGAATAGAGGATGAGTCAGGATTGTGTTTACTATAACTGTAATCATGAGCCAGTAACCAGAGTAGCCAGTCAATGAACGCCACACCAAACCTCAACAGGGATAGTTTTTTCCCCTTATTTTCTTTCTACTGCTGGACAATAGTGGCTTAATTCAGCAACAAAACCATTACGTGATAGAGGTGCAGAGGGTGTTGAGAGAAGTCACAAGACTAATGCCTCGTACACACGTTCAGATAATCGGACAACTTATCGTTCGCATTTTGTTGCATGATACTATTATCGAATTCAACAATGCATATAAACGTAGGATTTTTTTCGTACGATTCTGGAAAAGCTTCCTGGTTGCTTAGCTACGTATCAGATGGTGCAAAACAAAAACAATGGCAGCCAGGCTTTTCCCGTGCTATTTTAGTGTTTCTGATCATGCGCTGTCCTTGTTGATCGATTTTTAGTGGATGCACACTGTACTGATTAAACGATTATCGTTCGCTAGGCTATCGTACGACAGAAGTTTTAGTGTTTGTCCCTTCGGATTTTGTTGGACGAACTGTCGTGATCGGCTGTCGAAAGCTGTGTACTAACGATCAGATTATCGTGCGATCAAGTTGAAAGCGTTTTTTTTCGTATGATTATCTGAACGTGTGTAAGAGGCATTAATATAGTTTAAGAACCAAGGGGTTGATTTCCGAAAACTGGTGCACACAGAATCTGGTGAAGCTGTGCATAGTAACCAATCAGCTTTCAGCTTTCATTGCCAAAGCTTAATTGAACAAGCTGAACTTAGCAGCTGATTGGTTACTAATTGCACAGCTGCACCAGATTCTATGTGCACCAGTTTTAGTAAATATTCCCCCATGTCTCCATTCACTTATTTGTTTGTCTACACAACTAAACATCTGTAAATAGAAAGAAGAGAGTTGACTCCTCCAAAAGTACATTGTAGCATACCTACATGATACGAAGGGATGTCATCATTCAGATGTGTATAAGTGAGTATAATATCTACATACAGCCATGTCTGGATGTCTGGAGTGGAGCTTGAGAGGTCAAAGAGGGCAACTACCACATTCCTGTCCTAGCAGGTTTCCTGTTATAGGGACTTCATCATGACACAAAAATCCTGAGTTTTCTAAAAATTTGTATGTATGTGTGTGTGTGTGTGTGTATATATATATATATATTGTCCTTTTCCTCAGAGGTTGCCTTTTTTTTAACATTCTGCTAAAACTTTTGTAAATAAGTACTGCCTGTCCTGAAAAATTGTATGTTAGTGCAAATAAAAAAAATATAATGGATAGTACTCAATTCTCTCTCTCTCTCTCTGTATATATATATATATATATATATATATATATATATATATATAGATATGTGTGCCTTAGATCGTAAGCTCCCTGAGGGCAGGGATTGAAGTGAATGTACAATATAAATGTAAAGTGCTGCGTAAATTGATATAATTAAGTACCTATAATAAATTAAACAGATTTTTTTTTTCTTTTTTAGAAAACACTCACATCTTTAGGCTTTTATTTACAATGATTCTCTTGACGCCAGTGCTAGATCTAGGGCACTGACTGAGCGAACAGTATTCCCTTCACTAGAACTAGCATGCAGGACACACGTCAAGGAATAGATTCTTCTGTCAAAGCCTAATCACACAGGTGTTTTGTCTTGTGACAGATTCTCTTTAAGTAAAGTGTTTAGCTCTTGAACATTTTAATCCAAATTAACAGAAACAGGAGCAATACGAGTTGGCTTTTTTTAAGGAGTGCCAGGGAAAGATAACATCTACATCTGATAAGTAATGAGAGATTAGCGCCTTCCTTTTTCTCCTTTCAGTCTCTTAATTGGCAGATTATCATATATGACTTGTGCGGTGATGTGTCTATAATTACAGGCCTGCTCCATGGACAAGCGCCCAGAATGTCTGATCCTTCACAGGGAGTGTGAGATGAGTGTGGATGGGGGATTGGGGATCATTCTGCTTATACATAGGGACTCTACTCCAGTGTCAGGACTAAGGTAATGCAGGGTAACCCCAAATGTCTGAATTTTCTGACTCATCAATGTCAGA
The DNA here is from genome assembly GCF_965119305.1 of Pelophylax lessonae. Classification (NCBI taxonomy): domain Eukaryota; kingdom Metazoa; phylum Chordata; class Amphibia; order Anura; family Ranidae; genus Pelophylax; species Pelophylax lessonae. The sequence goes on along the minus strand of NC_138772.1, from coordinate 445,663,917 downwards.
AAAAGCTGCTGGACAGCGGGGGGTCTGGCTGTTAGACTTTCACCTGATCTGGCAACAAACCCCCCCCCCCCCCCCAAAAAAAAAAAACAGATGTTTACCTGAAAGAGGTTCAAGCGTATCTAAACCTAAAAAACAGAAATGTAATATATTGCAGCTTACCTTTAAGTGGTAATAAACTTCAAAGCAAAAATGTATACTGGTTCAGTTTACCAAACCCTAAATGGGGTGGCTGCATTAGTCTTTTTTTTAGGCTTTTTTACTTTCTCCTGGTATTCCAGTCAGTAACACATTTTCTCACAGGGAGGAGCAAATAACAAATGTAGATGGACTTGACTAACAAATTAAAGCCAAGCTCCAGCTCACACTTTATAAGTAGTTAAAGCAAACAGTTTATTTTTCCTTTTGGGAAAAAGGTTTTATATAAATAAATTTGTCTGCTGGCTGCAGTGTGGAGAGTACGCCGACATTCTGATCTGTTTTAACATCAAGATCGGCAGCACTTATACTGGATACATTCCTACTCTAAGAGACTGCTCCTGGCTCCTCCCTTTTGAGGACTTCAGATGTCCAGTTAACTATGGGACACTTGCCTGGCCTAACAGCTGTGGTCTGTCATCTACTGTATCTACCTATAATTGACATTGCTACATATGTCGCCAAACAGATCCACACCAACCAGATGTTTTTAACCCCTGTGCAGGCTATTTAAGCTCAGCTATGATTTAACTCTAGTACCGCTTTGAACCACCCCTGAAGAAGGAGCAAGCATTTGGGCTTCGAAACATGTCGGGTTCCAAAGTTCTAGCGATATGAGTTATTTCCTTCTGCCCTTTTCTTGCTTGCACATTGTTTTTTTAACTTACCATTGTTGTTATTCAATAAAATTTACTATTTTTTCATTATCTATTTTTTCTAATTTTATGTGCCTTAAAAGTCCCAATCAGGGGAACCCCAATTCTTTGTATCTTTATTAGGGATGTGGCACAACAAGCTTTAGGTCTCTAGCACCCCTCGTATATAAATAAATTAAGACTGGGTTCACATATATGCGAATTGGATGCGTTTTTTACTGCATCCAATTCGCATAACATGTGAATGTGACCAGATTTTTAATTAAGCTGTTTCACACATGTGCAGGGCGGTTTTGAAAAGGGTCCTGTGCATTTTTGGGTCTGGTTCGGGTGCAAATTTAGGTAAAATTTGCACCTGAATCGGTTAACATAAATGCTCTGGACTGCGAACCCAGCCCAAAGCCGATCATTGTAAGCACACCTGGGAGTAGTAAATGATTTATCTCAACTTTCTAACTGCTGTTCCTGTTGAGCAACTTGGTCCATTATGGTGGCCATACACGCTTCAATTTTTTTTATCCAATTGATCTGCAATTCAATAAAAACATTCAAATCTACAAAACATCAAATAGCCTAACTTCCCTTAAGCCCCGTACACACGCAACGATTATCGGCCGACCGATTGTCCGACTTTTGTCCAGAGTTGTGTTTTGTTGGTTGGAATGTGCCTAGACTGCACACAAATTTTCTCGCCCAACAAAATTCTACTTCAGAAGTGATGTCATGTGTTGGTTTGCTTTCTTTGTGTTCTTTCTTCTCTGAGCATGCCCAGACTTGCTCATCAGATTTTTCCCTGTGGAAATCTGTACTGACTGCACGAAAATTGGCCGGCGGACAAAAATTTTACAGCCTGCACACCAGATTTTTTTCGGCCGAAAAGTCGGAGTTGGTTGTCGGAAGCATCATACTAACAAGCCGAAAATCGGCAGATCGGTCGTCGGACGAAAATTCCCTGCCAATTTTTGACGCGTGTGTACGAGGCCTTACAATCAATGTAGACTCAGTTTCGATTCAATTCAATCAAACTGAGTTGATCTGCCAGGGTGCAAATATATCAATCATTTTGCATTGAATGGCAGCACTGAGATACTTTGTTCATGAATACGATTGTATTTCACTTGCCCAGGTTGTGCAATTGCATGGTGGTAACAGAGATACAACCGACTTAGAACGTAAGTTAGGATCATATCTTAATTATCAATCAAATCCATTTCCCATGTGTGGCATATTGATCACATGAGTTGCCAACTGTAGACTGAGTTTTCTGATCGGAGGAAAAGGAATGAATCATTTATTGAAGCATGTATGGACACCATAAAGACGATTAAAAAATTACAGATTTAGGCAGGGTATACACAATTAGTTGTCTTTTTTCCTTCAAATGAAAAAATACAAGGAATCCTCTATCCAGACAAGTGAGGTGGATGGGGGAATCCTGCCCGCTGCAACGTTGTATTTTGGCAGTGGGGCCCTTCTGTTTTCAGAATACACTGATCAGTGGCTGCAGCTGCTGATAATTTCCAGCATGGCTGTTTGACAAAAGTTTATCCAATGCCCCGTACACACGCACCGATTGTTGGCCGTAAATTTTCCGCCAACGTCCGATCGGCCGATTGTCGGCTTGTTAGTATGATGCTTCCGACAACCGACTGCAAATTTTCGGCCGAACAAAATCTGGTGTGCATGCTATAAAATTTTTGTTGGCCGTCACCAGAACGGCCGATTGTTCCTCAGTCAGTACAGATTTTGGCAGACAAAAATGTGATGATCAAGACTGGGCATGCTCAGAGAAGAAAAAACACACGGAAAGTAGCCCAGAACATGACATCACTTCTGCAGTTGGTTGTTGTTGGCTGACAAAATTCGTGTGCAGTCTAGGCACATTTCAACCAACACAACAACACTGGACAAAAGACGGCCTATCGGTCGGCCAACAATCGGTGCGTGTGTACGAGGCTTTACAATCAACTTCTGTCAAACAGGGAAGGCCAAGAGGAAGATCAAAATGTATCCAGTTCCTGCTGAATTTTGAACCAGCTGAATTTTGATTAGTCTGTACCTACCTTTACTGGCTGGATCACCAGGTGAATATAAAGGGGGAGAAAAAGCCTAACAAATTGAACATTTAAGGATCTGTAAACTGCAATATTTGCTCTTTTGGTTTTAGATGCACTTTAAGTTACCGGTGTAAAAATGACTCCTTATTAGGGTTGAGCGGACACCTAGATGTCCGTGTTCGACGGGTTCGGCCGAACTTTAAAAAAAAGTCCGGGTCCGTGTCCCGGACTTTTACCGAACTTTTCCCGGACACCGAACCCCATTGAAGTCAATGGGGACCCGAACTTTAAGGCACTAAAATGGCTCTAAAACACCAAAGGAAAGGGCTAGAGTGCTGCAAATGGCAGCAAAACGTAATTAAGAGCATGGCAAGTGCTCTGCAAACAAATGTGGATAGGGAAATAACTTAAAACAACAAAAAAAAACAGAAAAATAAAACAATGTTCTTCTTCATCTCTGAAGGACGAGGCCCATATGGAGTAGGAGGGAGGTTGAGGTGGTGGTGGATGTGGCGGTGACATAGGCGTGCGCACAGGGTGTGCTGGGTGTGCCTGGGCACACCCTAATCACCTAGGGCACATAGCATTGCCAGTGAGGAGATGGGAAAGATCTCCCTGGGACCTGCTCTGCTCTATTTCTCCTTGCCTACAGGTACATGGCCCCGATACATTACTCTCCCTGCTGGCAAACACATGCATGTGTATTTCAACTTTGGGGTGCACACCTTAATGCAATAGGCTGCGCACACCTATGGGCGGTGTAGGTGGAAGCGGCGGTGGAGGAGGACCAGGGCCGGATTAACAGCATCATGGGCTTGGTGCTGAGGATTTTGAAGGGCCTTAGGGCCGTGCCTTGCCATGCACCCAGAGGAGGAAGGGTGCAGCCATGCATGCCTAATTCAACATGGGATGCTGTCTCTGAAGCCCATAAACACATCCATGCATCGCCAACTGTCCCTCCTTGTCCGGCCTTCACGCTGTGTGGGGAGGTTCTGAGGGTGCTGCCTGGGGAAGCGAGCATAGAAGCCAGACTTCTGTGTTTACAAGTGACAGAAGAGCGGTAACAGTGAATATGGCCAACCCGGGGCCTATATAAAAGGTAGGGGCCTGGAGCTGCAGCTCCAATAGCCCCTACATTAATCTGGCCCTGAGGAGGAGGACGAGGTAGCCAACACTGCTTCTTTTCACAAATTTTAAATGAGGGTACACCCCAAAAGAGTGAGAAAGAGCAAAAATGGAACAATGGGTGGGTAAGGTCGGTATCCATTGCTATTCTGCATAAGGTACGGAAAAGTCCCGTGGGATCCATGCCTGGTTCATTTTAATGAACGTGAGCTTGTCCACATTGTCTCTGGACAGGCGGCTGCGCTTGTCTGTTATAACGCCCCCAGCCGTGCTAAATACCCGTTCAGATAATACACTGGCTGCAGGGCACGCCAGCACCTCCAAGGCGTAAAGGGCAAGCTCAGGCCATGTGCCCAATTTGGAGACCCAGAAGTTGAAGGGGGCAGACCCGTCATTCACTACATGTAGGCGTGTGCACACATACTGCTCCACCATGTTGGTAAAATGCTGCCTCCTGCTAAGACGTTCCATCTGAGCTGCTGGTGCTGCTGTTTGTTGTGGCGTGCTGACAAAGCTTTTCCACATTTCGGCCATGCTAACCCTGCCTTCTGAGGTGCTGGCGGTGCCCTGGTTGCGTTGGCGACCTCCTCCTCCTCCTCCTCTGCCTTGTGCTTCCACTGTGGCCCCGCTGTCAGATGGGAATGCCAGCAGCATGGCGTCTACCAGCGTGCGCTTGTACTCGCGCATCTTGCGATCGCGCTCCAGTGAGTGAATTAAGGACGGTACGTTGTCCTTGTAACGGGGATCCAGCAGCGTGGCCACCCAGTAATCAGCACAAGTTAGAATGTGGGCAACTCGGCGGTCGTTGTGGAGACACTGCAGCATGTAATCGCTCATGTGTGCCAGGCTGCCCAGAGGCAACGAAAGGCTGTCCTCTGTGGGAGGTGTATGGTCCGTGTCCTCTGTATCCCCCCAGCCACGCACCAGTGATGGCCATGAGCTGGCCTGGGTGCCACCCTGCTGTGAACATGGTTCCATCTCCTCCTCCAGCTCCTCCTCCTCCTCATCCTCCTCATCCTCCAGAACTGTGCCCCTGCTGGACAATTGCGTCCCTGGCGTTTGCGTGTGCAGGAACCCACCCTCGGAGCCCCTTGCGAATGACTGCCCTGAAAGCCTTGGAAATGTTACCTCTTCATCCTCCTCCTCCTCCTCATCCTGTGCCACATCCTCTTCCATCATCGCCCGAATTGTTTTTTCAAGGAGGCATAGAAGTGGGATAGTTAAGCTGAGAACGGCGTCATTGCCACTGGCCATGTTGGTGGAGTACTCAAAACAGCGCAACAAGGCACACAGGTCTCGCATGGAGGCCCAGTTAAATTAAATAGCGGAATAGAAAATATGATCCAAAAAAAGTGTATGTATATCACACGTACACAACCACACTGGGCCCCAATTACTATTGTTTGTACCCCTAAAAGGCTAGATGAGGAGTAGGGGGAGTATGGAACAGGCAGCACCCTCAAACCTTCAGAAGTATGAGATGAACCCCAACAACTTGGAAAGGTGGATCTCTCTCACACGTACCGACACAGACTATCCCGCAATTCAATTGATCCTCAAAGGTTTTTATTGAATAGCGGAATAGGAAATATGATCAAAAAAAGTGTATGTATCTCGCACGTACACAACCACACTAGGCCCCAATTACTATTGTTTGTACCCCTAAAAGGCTAGATGAGGAGTAGGGGGGGTATGGAACAGGCAGCACCCTCAAACCTTCAGAAGTATGAGATGAACCCCAACAACTTGGAAAGGTGGATCTCTCTCACACGTACCGACACAGACTATCCCGCAATTCAATTGATCCTCAAAGGTTTTTATTGAATAGCGGAATAGGAAATATGATCAAAAAAAGTGTATGTATCTCGCACGTACACAACCACACTAGGCCCCAATTACTATTGTTTGTACCCCTAAAAGGCTAGATGAGGAGTAGGGGGGGTATGGAACAGGCAGCACCCTCAAACCTTCAGAAGTATGAGATGAACCCCAACAACTTGGAAAGGTGGATCTCTCTCACACGTACCGACACAGACTATCCCGCAATTCAATTGATCCTCAAAGGTTTTTATTGAATAGCGGAATAGGAAATATGATCAAAAAAAGTGTATGTATCTCGCACGTACACAACCACACTAGGCCCCAATTACTATTGTTTGTACCCCTAAAAGGCTAGATGAGGAGTAGGGGGGGTATGGAACAGGCAGCACCCTCAAACCTTCAGAAGTATGAGATGAACCCCAACAACTTGGAAAGGTGGATCTCTCTCACACGTACCGACACAGACTATCCCGCAATTCAATTGATCCTCAAAGGTTTTTATTGAATAGCGGAATAGGAAATATGATCAAAAAAAGTGTATGTATCTCGCACGTACACAACCACACTAGGCCCCAATTACTATTGTTTGTACCCCTAAAAGGCTAGATGAGGAGTAGGGGGGGTATGGAACAGGCAGCACCCTCAAACCTTCAGAAGTATGAGATGAACCCCAACAACTTGGAAAGGTGGATCTCTCTCACACGTACCAACACAGACTATCCCCCAATTTAACTGATCCCCAAAGGTTTTTGATTAAATAGCGGAATAGAAAATATGATCCCAAAAAAGTGTATGTATATCACACGTACACAACCACACTAGGCCCCAATTACTATTGTTTGTACCCCTAAAAGGCTAGGAGTAGGGGGAGTATGGAACAGGCAGCACCCTCAAACCTTCAGAAGTATGAGATGAACCCCAACAACTTGGAAAGGTGGATCTCTCTCACACGTACCAACACAGACTATCCCCCAATTTAACTGATCCCCAAAGGTTTTTGATTAAATAGCGGAATAGAAAATATGATCCCAAAAAAGTGTATGTATATCACACGTACACAACCACACTAGGCCCCAATTACTATTGTTTGTACCCCTAAAAGGCTAGGAGTAGGGGGAGTATGGAACAGGCAGCACCCTCAAACCTTCAGAAGTATGAGATGAACCTCAACAACTTGGAAAGGTGGATCTCTCTCACACGTACCAACACAGACTATCCCCCAATTTAACTGATCCCCAAAGGTTTTTGATTAAATAGCGGAATAGAAAATATGATCCCAAAAAAGTGTATGTATATCACACGTACACAACCACACTAGGCCCCAATTACTATTGTTTGTACCCCTAAAAGGCTAGGAGTAGGGGGAGTATGGAACAGGCAGCACCCTCAAACCTTCAGAAGTATGAGATGAACCCCAACAACTTGGAAAGGTGGATCTCTCTCACACGTACCAACACAGACTATCCCCCAATTTAACTGATCCCCAAAGGTTTTTGATTAAATAGCGGAATAGAAAATATGATCCCAAAAAAGTGTATGTATATCACACGTACACAACCACACTAGGCCCCAATTACTATTGTTTGTACCCCTAAAAGGCTAGGAGTAGGGGGAGTATGGAACAGGCAGCACCCTCAAACCTTCAGAAGTATGAGATGAACCTCAACAACTTGGAAAGGTGGATCTCTCTCACACGTACCAACACAGACTATCCCCCAATTTAACTGATCCCCAAAGGTTTTTGATTAAATAGCGGAATAGAAAATATGATCCCAAAAAAGTGTATGTATATCACACGTACACAACCACACTAGGCCCCAATTACTATTGTTTGTACCCCTAAAAGGCTAGGAGTAGGGGGAGTATGGAACAGGCAGCACCCTCAAACCTTCAGAAGTATGAGATGAACCCCAACAACTTGGAAAGGTGGATCTCTCTCACACGTACCAACACAGACTATTCCCCAATTTAACTGATCCCCAAAGGTTTTTGATTAAATAGCGGAATAGAAAATATGATCCCAAAAAAGTGTATGTATATCACACGTACACAACCACACTAGGCCCCAATTACTATTGTTTGTACCCCTAAAAGGCTAGGAGTAGGGGGAGTATGGAACAGGCAGCACCCTCAAACCTTCAGAAGTATGAGATGAACCCCAACAACTTGGAAAGGTGGATCTCTCTCACACGTACCAACACAGACTATCCCCCAATTTAACTGATCCCCAAAGGTTTTTGATTAAATAGCGGAATAGAAAATATGATCCCAAAAAAGTGTATGTATATCACACGTACACAACCACACTAGGCCCCAATTACTATTGTTTGTACCCCTAAAAGGCTAGGAGTAGGGGGAGTATGGAACAGGCAGCACCCTCAAACCTTCAGAAGTATGAGATGAACCCCAACAACTTGGAAAGGTGGATCTCTCTCACACGTACCAACACAGACTATCCCCCAATTTAACTGATCCCCAAAGGTTTTTGATTAAATAGCGGAATAGAAAATATGATCCCAAAAAAGTGTATGTATATCACACGTACACAACCACACTAGGCCCCAATTACTATTGTTTGTACCCCTAAAAGGCTAGGAGTAGGGGGAGTATGGAACAGGCAGCACCCTCAAACCTTCAGAAGTATGAGATGAACCTCAACAACTTGGAAAGGTGGATCTCTCTCACACGTACCAACACAGACTATCCCCCAATTTAACTGATCCCCAAAGGTTTTTGATTAAATAGCGGAATAGAAAATATGATCCCAAAAAAGTGTATGTATATCACACGTACACAACCACACTAGGCCCCAATTACTATTGTTTGTACCCCTAAAAGGCTAGGAGTAGGGGGAGTATGGAACAGGCAGCACCCTCAAACCTTCAGAAGTATGAGATGAACCCCAACAACTTGGAAAGGTGGATCTCTCTCACACGTACCAACACAGACTATCCCCCAATTTAACTGATCCCCAAAGGTTTTTGATTAAATAGCGGAATAGAAAATATGATCCCAAAAAAGTGTATGTATATCACACGTACACAACCACACTAGGCCCCAATTACTATTGTTTGTACCCCTAAAAGGCTAGGAGTAGGGGGAGTATGGAACAGGCAGCACCCTCAAACCTTCAGAAGTATGAGATGAACCCCAACAACTTGGAAAGGTGGATCTCTCTCACACGTACCAACACAGACTATCCCCCAATTTAACTGATCCCCAAAGGTTTTTGATTAAATAGCGGAATAGAAAATATGATCCCAAAAAAGTGTATGTATATCACACGTACACAACCACACTAGGCCCCAATTACTATTGTTTGTACCCCTAAAAGGCTAGGAGTAGGGGGAGTATGGAACAGGCAGCACCCTCAAACCTTCAGAAGTATGAGATGAACCCCAACAACTTGGAAAGGTGGATCTCTCTCACACGTACCAACACAGACTATCCCCCAATTTAACTGATCCCCAAAGGTTTTTGATTAAATAGCGGAATAGAAAATATGATCCCAAAAAAGTGTATGTATATCACACGTACACAACCACACTAGGCCCCAATTACTATTGTTTGTACCCCTAAAAGGCTAGATGAGGAGTAGGGGGAGTATGGAACAGGCAGCACCCTCAAACCTTCAGTATGAGATTGTGTTCACTGTACCCCACAAAGATTGAGTTCACTGCACCCCACAATGATTGTGTTCACTGCACCCCACAAAGATTGTGTTCACTGCACCTCACAAAGATTGTGTTCACTGTACCCCCCAAAGATTGTGTTCACTGCACCCCACAAAGATTCTGTTCACTGTACCCCACAAAGATTGTGTTCACTGCACCCCAAAAAGATTGTGTTCACTGCACCCCAAAAAGGATGTTGTTCACTGCACCCCAAAAAGGATGTTGTTCACTCCACCCCAAAAAGATTGTGTTCACTGCACCCCACAAAGATTGTGTTCACTGCACCCCAAAAAGATTGTGTTCACTGCACCCCAAAAATGATTTTGTTCACTGCACCCCAAAAAGGATTTTGTTCACTGCACCCCAAAAAGGATGTTGTTCACTCCACCCCAAAAAGATTGTGTTCACTGCACCCCAAAAAGATTGTGTTCACTGCACCCCACAAAGGATTTTGTTCACTGCACCCCAAAAAGATTGTGTTCACTGCACCCCAAAAAGGATGTTGTTCACTGCACCCCAAAAAGGATTTTGTTCACTGCACCCCAAAAAGATTGTGTTCACTGCACCCCACAAAGGATTTTGTTCACTGCACCCCACAAAGATTGTGTTCACTGCACACCAAAAAGGATTGTGTTCACTGCACCCCAAAAAGATTTTGTTCACTGCACCCCAAAAAGATTGTGTTCACTGCAGCCCAAAAAGATTGTGTTCACTGCAGCCCAAAAAGATTGTGTTCACTGCAGCCCAAAAAGATTGTGTTCACTGCAGCTCACACACAGAAAAATGGATGTGGATCACTGACACCTGCCTATCTCCAATCCCACACCACACAGCAATATCGATTGTAGTTTGTAGAACACAGTTTCCCTAAAATTCAGCAGACTCTGTCCCTAACAGGATTGAGAAGAGATCGTAGATCAGGATTGAGTGCAGACCCCACCCCCCACACAGCAATATCGATTGTAGTTTGTAGAAGACACTGACCCTATATAATTCAGCAGACTCTATCCCTAAAATGCCTACAACTCGCCCTGCCTAAACACTCCGACCTGTCCCTCAATTCTATCCGGACACAAATGGTTTTTTCCTGCCTATCTTTCCCTAATCAGCAGCCAGCACGTTGATGTGTGCTCTGTCCCTGAATCTAAGCAGCATAATGACGCCGCTGCGGCTGCCTCGAACTTATAAAGACTTGGTCACATGCTTCAGACGGCCAATCACAGCTACTGAGACATTTGCAGGCATGGCTGGGATGGCTTAAGGCACACCAGTTAAACGATTGTTGATTGGCTGTTGAAAGCCCGCCATGAAAAGAGCGCCAAAGCATGCAAAACCCGGAAATAAAACGACCGAACACGGATTTTTACCCGAACATACAGTAAAGTGTCCGTGTCCGTGTTCGGGTACAAAAAATCCAATTATTCGGTACGAACACGAATAATACAGTCCGTGTTCGCTCAACACTACTCCTTATATAAGGTGGCACCTGAACATACACTATTCCAGCAGATCTGGACACTGCTGAGTTGTATATACTGTAGTTGTCAGTTTACTTGTACTTTTCGATTCCACAGAACTCACTTACTATTTTTGGTTTCAATGATTTTTATTGAAAGTTTTCACAAAAATAGTGCAAGATATACACACATAATAAAAAATCAGTGCATAATAAACGTAAACAGTGGTATAACCATAGCAAACATTAGATAATACTTCTATAAAAGGTCGAAACTATAACGTGGCAAGGGCTAGCACCTCAAAACACAAAAAACAGGAGCCTCAAGGTATCTAGAGGGACCTTCACCGAGGGTAAACAGGGCCAACCACCCCGAGCATTTAATCACACTGTGCGTACTACACAGGATAAGTGGCTAGATCGTGATCCCACAGAACCTTGCCCCAGCCTGGGCTGGGGACATGGGGTACCAAGCCCTTAGAATACAGTACCACTGTTAACCCCATATCGTAAACTGAGACAAATCGTAGAAAGAGAGAAAGAGAAAGGACAATAGAGCCACAAGAAAAGAAGAGAAAAGGGAAAAGAGAGAAGAGAAAAGATTTGTAAGATTGGACCCGACCCCGCCCCCGCACCCCACCCCCAGACCTTCCCGAGTCCATCAGGTACCCCCAGTGAGGTAGTTAATCCACGATCCCCATACCTTGTCAAACACACGCAATTTGTCCTCCAGTTGAGCCGTCAGGCGCTCATTAACCATAATCCAATTCAGTTTGTGCCTAAGCAGCTCAAATGGTATCGTAGGAGACTTCCAGGATCTCGCTATTGTTATTTTTGCTGCAGTAAATATGAACGTTATGAGCCGCCTCTGCGCTCTATTGGCTGTATCCACCTTTTTGCCCAATAGTGCCTGCTGAGGAGACTTGAGTAGGTTTATTTGCGTGAGGGTGTAGATGAAATTGTACACTCTAATCCAAAAGCGTCGGGCCTTCGGGCATTGCCACCAAACACTTACTATTTTTACTATGATCGCATTCACATGCACAAACTATGCAAAGGTGTCCTGATATCCTGTAGTACAGTATATAGTAGTGATCGACCATTATGGTTTTTTTTTTAGTGCCGATACCGATATTTTGGTCATCGGATATTGGTATTTTTTGTTTTTTTCACAGGTACAGATGTGGAGGGATTTGGGGGTCTAAAAGACCCCAAACCCCTCCTCTGCACTTAAAAGCATTCAAAACAGCCAAGTCTTTTTGAATCTGGCACCGAATACCCAGCAGTGATGTCATGACATCACTTCCGGGTTTTTACATGGAGACCGGATCAGAGCCGAATGTGGCTTTGATCGGGTCTTCTCTTCGGCGGCCGTGGAGGTAGGATGCCTGGGTCTCCCGGTGGGACGGGGGAGACCCGGGCAAGCAGCGGAAGGCGGCGGGAGGGGGGAGACCTCCTCTCCCGCTCCTTGTAATGACAGCCGAGCGGCTTCTCAGCCGCATCGGTTGTCATTACAATACAGCCGACCATCGGCTATGGACGCTGGAACCGGGATGATGCCTCTAGCTGCAGGCATCACTCCGGTACAGCACTTTCCTGGAATATCGACAATATCGGTAACCTCAGGGGCCGATTCTGATATATCAGGGAAAGTGCATATCGGCCCTCGATATATCAGCATTGCCGATAATCGGTCAATCCCTAGTGTTTAGTAGTAGTGTTTGAACCAATAGGGTGTGTAGTCCAAGTGGTACATCTGCAAGATCAAAGGGTACATATGCCTGTTGAAGTTAGATAGTAATCCCATTTTGAAGTTTTAAGAAATAATGAATTCTATTTAAAACCAGAGTAATATATATATATGTATATATATATATTTTTTAAAGCAAAATGAGCTTAAATTCATACACGGGGGAACTAGACACCAAAAAAATGCGCCCCTTGCCAGGTTTTATTCGATGTGTGCTAAGCCCACAATAGGAGTACTAGGCAAATATTGCACTTTGTCAGATGCATAAATTAGTAAAATTTCCTGTGTTCTGTTGTGATGTTAGGCTGGCAGAAAGAAACTAGCAAGCTGCATGGGGCCAAGGAGATTGACACTCGCGGAAGTGTCGTTTCCCAGCAATAGGTGCATATGGAACAAGCCCAAAGGTTTGTCTAGTGCCGCAGAGCCATCCGTGGATAAAAGACCAGAGTGAAAGAGGAGTTCATTCTGCTTAAACTGTCAAGTCACCGGGTTTGGAGCAGACCTATAAAGGCCCGTACACACGAGTGGAAATTTGGCCGGGAATTTTCGTCCGGCGACCGATCTGCCGATTTTCGGCTTGTTAGTATGATGCTTCCGACAACCGACTCCGACTTTTCGGCCGAAAAAATCCTGGTGTGCAGGCTATAAGATTTTTGTCGACCATCAAAACACGGCTGATTTTTGTCTCATTAGTACAGATTTCGATGGGGAAAAATCTTATGAGCAAGACTAGGCATGCTCAGAGATGAAAGAACACAAAGAAAGCAATCCAACACATGACATCACTTCTAAAATAGAATTCTGTCGTCCGGGAAAAGCCTCGTACACAAGCAAAGAAATTTCCGCCGACCGTTCGTCCATCTTTTGTCCAGAGTGGTGTCTGTTGGTTGGAATGTGCTCTAGACTGCACATGAATTTTCCCGCACGACAAAATTCTACTTCAGAAGTGATGTCATGTGTTGGTTTGCTTTCTTTGTGTGCTTTCTTCTCTGAGCATGCCCAGTCTTGCTCATAAGATTTTTCCCTGTCGAAATCTGTACTGACTGCATGAAAATCGGCCGTGTTTTGACGGAGGACAAAAATTTTATAGCCTGCACACCAGATTTTTTTTGGCCGAAAAGTCGGAGTCGGTTGTCGGAAGCATCATACTAACAAGCCGAAAATAAAAGGCGGGTTCGTCGGACGAAAATTCCCGGCCGAATTTCGACGCGTGTGTACAAGGCTTTAGTGTTACCTGCAGCAGAGAAAAATCTTGTCTCCTGATCTTCCAGACCAGACAGGGCTGTAATGGGTGGCAGAGCTATGAAAATCACAGGACTGGATGGACAGGAATAAAAATTCTTTGGCAGGTAAAACTCCCTAATATTATATGTGTGTTTAGCTTTTTGCCTAGAGTTCACCTTTTAATTAAAAAAAAAAATTAAAAAAAAAAGCTACATAGTCAAATAGCCGTTTAATTTTCTTAATACTCATCTTTTTATTTTGCCTGGAGTTACCCAATAATAAGAAAACACTTTTTCACACAGGATTCATACAACGTTAACCCAGGATTTACACATTTTCTAATTTAATCCTTTCAAAAAAATGTGTGAATCTTGTGCAAAATCATTTCTAAATAGACCTCTTATGAACTGAAGTTAGTGATCCACTTGGGAAAACTGCCCAAGCAGAAGGACATGATTTTATTTAGTGTAATAGGAACTCTATGGAGAAGTCCTAGACATGGTGCATGGCTCCAGAATGTTTTTGTCATTTTCACAGCTATTAAATCCTCCCTCAGGATTACATGATCCATCCTAATCCTCTCAGATAAGTATAGGAAGTGGAGAAGTCCGTCACCAGCACAGAGCATACACATCTCCATATACAGCCTCTGGCTAGACTTTGTGTGAAGATAAAGATATGTTTTCTGCTAGGCCTGTCAATATTTATCCCATTCTTCCAATTGGACAAAAGTGAGGGAAGTGGGTAATAATATCATATAAAATTCCACTCAATGCTGGAAATATACTTTTAGGTGCAACAATAGAGCTAAGGGTGCATTACAAAAAAACGGTTATCCTAAAAGTAGATCTAAAGTCAAAACTTTTTTTTGGAATGCAATAATAATAGTTAATAATGTGAGTAACCATAATAAAAGTATTAGAAAAAATACATTATATAAAAGTAAATACTAATAGAAAAAGCAATGGAACTATATAAAACCAACTAATGCAAAATAAATAAATAAAGTTAAAGAAAATCAGTAGAATAATAAAAAATGAAAGCAGAGTATTTATTTTAAAGAATGCCGTTTTTTTTACTTAGATTATTTTTTTTTCTTTGATTTGTTTGATATAATGGCATTACTTTTTCTAGCATTATTTACTATGATCTATTACTGTTTATTATTACTACTATTATCAACTGATGCTAATCTAGGCTACTACCATACTTGATTAACTTTTAACAATCGTTCCTGCTTATTTACCATTTATTTCTAGTTTGAGAGAATTGATTACTATCACTCATCGATAATTTTATTATCTTTTATTTGCCATATTTTAGCTGTTTTGAAATTTGTGTTACACACCATTTACTGGAGGATGTAACATTCTGTCATTAAATGCGTCATATCACTGATGTTATCAGTAAAACTATCTCCATTGTGACTCCTTTGGTAAATTTTTTTTTTTTTTGCGGTTTGCAATTTTGCAACACTGTGACTTGACAGTAAAAGCAGAATAAAATCATCTTTCACTCTGCTTTTTTTTCCTATCAGCCTGCTCTTTGCGCCATAGTACAACTGATTGGCTCTTTGTGCTGCTTCTCCCTCCCCCAGTCTGAGCTCTGTTGTACAGGGATCTTGTAAAGCTAATAAAAGTGAAATTCAGTAGTTACACTACTTTGCATTTTAATAAATAAATAAATAAATATAAGGATGCATAAATGAATACAGAGCACATTATTTTGTGTATTTTACAGTTTGCTTTAACCACTTCCGGACCTCCCACTGCATATATACTGCGGCAGGGTGGCCGGGTTGTACAAAATCACGCACATGTACGTGTGTACGTACATGTGTCACTGGTCCCCAAAAAGTGTCACTTAGTGTCAGATTTGTCCGCCGCAATATCACAGTCCCACTAAAAAATTGCTGATCTCCGCCATTACTAGTAAAAACAATAAAAAAAGAAAGTAAATAAATGTATCCCATAGTTTGTAAACGCAATAATCTTTGAGCAAACCAACCAATATATACTTATTAGGATTTTTTTTAACCAAAAATATGTAGCAGAATACATATTGGAATAAATTCATGAAAAATTTTGATTTTTTTAAATTTTTATTGTTAATGTTTTATAGCAGAAAGTAAAAAATAGTATTTTTTTTTTCAAAATTGTGGTTCATTTTTTTGTTTTATAGTGCAAAAAATAAAAACCACTTAAGTGATCAAATATGACCAAAAGAAAGCTCTATTTGTAGGGAAAAAAGACATATACTTTTTTTGGTACAGCGTAGCACGACCGCGCAATTGTCAGTTAAAACATCGCAGTGCCGTATCCCAAAAATTGTCTGCTCATTAAGGGGGTAAAACCTTCCGTAGCTGAAGTGGTTAAAAGAGAAGTATGTCTTTTTTTAAGAATCATATTTCGCCACCATAGACATCTACACACTCTCTTACCACTCACATTGCTATGCTATAATGGTATAGAGAAGAAGCAGTGCGCAGGTACTACTGGCAATCGCCTTTAAACAGTTTAAATGGGATGCCATAACTTTGTAAATGGTAACAAGTTTTATTTATTCACTTTTGGTCGGTTAAAGTAGTATATTTAACAGACCGGTCAAAAATAAGTTCTATAAGTTAAAAAAAAAAAAAAAAAAAAAAACATTGATCCTGCCAGAAACCTTGTGAGTTGATACCTACCTGTGCTGCACTTTTATCAGTCACATTGTTCCTAGAGAGCCCATCTTCTCTACATTATTATGGGGTAGAAGAGGTTTTCTGCATCAATAGATACAGTACAGTAAGTGAGTGTTGTCCCCATAGGACAGAATACATGCTTGGTACAGGTCAGCGATTTGCTAGGTGGTGAAGTCAGGATCAGGATGATGGCCCCAAACCTGTACTTACAAACAATTCCGCAATGGCAGCTTCCACATTTCTGTTATCACAGATTCCCTTTACACTGACTGGAGATGTCTTCAGAATTGTCTCCCCAAGAATGAAGACATCTGCCTAACGTCACACAGTTAAAGTTAATATCTTTTTTCACTATAGAAAATAGTTTTCGTCAGGTCACATTGATATTTTTTATCAATTTGAACATTCTCTGTTATTGATATAACATTACAATTGGTAGGAAATGCTTTTTATCTCTTGAGAGTGATAGAAGTGTCTGACCATCTGGATATCATGACAATTAGTTTCCTACCATATACTGTATACTGCAAGTCCAGACAGTCTAGTGAATCAGCCTGAAGATGTGCAAATATCACTGATCATTCTTGAGGAAAAATTTGCCAGTTTATGGTCACTGCCTGACTTTTCTCAGCTACCAGGGCCATCTTACCAAATGGGCATTCTGGGCAGTTGCTCATGGGCCCCACTTGCCCGGGGGGCCCCACCTGCCCAGCGACCCGGCCCCAGCCAAGCATTAGTCTAGATTCCCATGTGCATCCTGCCGCCGAACATAGCAGGTGGCAAGCGCCTGTGGATCCTGCGCTGCTGTCAGGCTACTTGGGCCATGGAGGGAGAGCCCACAACTGCAGGAATGTCTGTCCGCCTCCACAGGAACAGGCACACACACAGGACAGTCGAGTCTGATTTCCGTTGGTGTGTGTGTTCCCCAGACCCAGCCGCCGAACTTGGAAGCTGTCATTAGCCTGGCACTGCTGTGCCAATAAATATAGCCTTATCGATAATTTGCATTTTTATTCTCGTGTGTGATTGTGTAGGCAGGGCCCCAGTGTAGTGCATTGCCTGGGGCCCTTTAATGCTCTTAAAATGGCACTGTCAGCTACCCATGTCTGCATCTAAAACACATCAGGCAATCCATGTTCTCTCTGTAGCATGGGGTTATTGCCCCTTTAGTATGCCCTGCTTTTTTGGGTGTAAGGCCCTGCCTTTTCTAGGGAGGGTCAGTCCATCCACTGTGCAGTGATCCAACAGCTTCTGCATCCACCGCCACCCTACCTCCTTCAGAAGAATATAGGGTGAGAAAATTGCAAGGGGTAGCTGTAGAGGTAGAGTGCAAGCCTGGAGTCCCTGGAATAGCTCTATAGGTAGGATGCAAGTCTGTAATCGCTGAAGGCTAGGGGTCGAGGCATCCTTGGCCAAGCTGGACCTTGTGGGGGACTATTGCTGCAAGGGGGCTATGTCTACAATGTCAGAATTGAAAGAGACTCTTTTTACCTGGGAGGGAATCTGTTCAAGAGAGGACGTGACTGGAGTAGAGATGAGCCGAACGACCCCTGTTTGGTTCGCACCAGAATTTTCGAACATCGCAAAAGTTCGGAACCGAATTACGAACCCCATTGAAGTCTATGGGACTTAAATAATAATAAAAATCAAAAGTGCCCATTTGGAAGGCTTTTTTTTTGCAAGTAATTGTGCATACAGTGGTTTTGAGGGTCTGGGTATTGCCCTGGGGGTCATGTATCAATGAAAAAGAAGTTTGTAAAAAACATAATTTTAAAATGAGCCGTGATTTACTAATGCTTAAAGTGAAAGCATCAAAATGGAAAAAAACGAAATAGAAAAAAATAAATAAAAATTAAAAACTCCTTTCACTTTAGTGCCTGGGGGGTTCCCTTAGTCTACCTGTAAAGTGGCACATCTGTAATGTGTAAAGAAGCTGCTCCAGAAATAATTATATTTATAAAGCCAACAAAATTACATTTTCCCTGCAACCTTTCTTTTTGTTTTTGTAAACAACAGCCTGGGGAGCCAGTCTGTATGATGAGGCCACAACGCAGTGCACTGGGAACAATATTAGTGATTTTTTTTTTATAAATTCTTGGGTCTCTTCCGCAGACTTTGGATAGAAGTAACAGGTGCGGAAAAATTGGTCTTTGAGTGTTGAAGCTGCCTTCACACCGTAACTCTAAAGAGGTACTCTTGATAAAAGCAAGAATTGCATTGCTGTCAAAAATATTAATTATATGCACCAGTCAAACAGGCGCAGAAAAAATTGGTCTTTGGGCGTTAATTGTGCCCATGAAACCTACACCAAAAAATTCTTCCAGATGAAATCAACACCGACACTAGGCAACCTAGAAGTCTTGCAGAGATTCCACATCCCAAAAACTCTTAATCAGTGACTTTGGCATCAGGGGCTTCATGCTGCTAATCCAGGACTGATTCACTTTGATAAATGTCAGACAGTCCACGGAGTCTGTGGACAGATGCGTTCTATTCTCAGTAACAAAACTTCCAGCAGCACTGAATGCCCATTCAGAAAGCACACTGGATGCAGTGCACCCCAGCAGCTCAATTGCAAACTGGGTAAGTTCTGGCCAGTAGTCTATTCTCATGACCTAGTAACCTGGTGGATCGTCACTGCATAGCTCTTCATCTCTGTTTTTGCCCCTAGATAATCATCCACCATATGATACAAACGCTGCCAATGAGATGTGGAAGCTAAGAGCCCTGGGCGGCGAGGACTAAAAAAAATTGTGAAATGCATCACTTAGGTGGCCCCCTTTTCCACCACTCTCCTCTTGACCTATGTTTTCCACGACACTGTACTCTACCAGAGTCATGAAAAGCATTCGATAAACTCCTCTTTACAGTGTCCTCAAGAGATTTCAGCTTCTGCACCCTCTGTAGGGATGGGATGAGTTCTGAGACTTTCCCCTTGTAACAGTGGTCAATGAGGGTTGCCAACCAACAGTGATCCTTTTCCTTGATGCCATGCATTCTTGGGTCCTTTCTCAGGGTCACTGAGGTTTACAGTATCTGGAATTGCCTCCTCCCAGCCACGTACTGCTCACAAGTGTTCTGGGAATGGAAAACCATCTCTTAAGGTATGACGTACGTCTTCCTCTTCTTCAATGCCTCCAAAACTGCCAGAATCTTCCTCCTTCTCCCTCTCCTCTTGTGCGCTCTGTGGTATAGGAAGAATGGTGTCTGAATAAAGCGAGCCTTGAGAGGAAAGGAAATCCTCCTCTTCCTCCGGCTGCTCTGCCTCGAGTGCCCTGTCCATAATACCATGCAGAGTCTGCTCCAGCAGGAACACAACAGGGATTCTGACACTAATGCATGCATTGTCATGGCTCACCATTCTTGTGGCCTCCTCAAATGGTGACAGTACAGTGCATGCATCCTTTATCAGCAGTCATTGGTGTGGGGAAAAAAAGCTGAGCCAGCCTGAGGCTGTCTTTGTGCCATACTCACACAGGTATCCATAGCTGTATGGAGATGTGGTAGAACAACAAGCTGCAGCACTGAGCCCTGTCCTGCATCCTTCCGAATAGCAAGCAGAGTTACCCAGTGTGCTGTGAATGAAACATAGCGTCCCTGACAATGCTTGCTGGACCATGTGTCAGCAGTAACATGGACTTTGCGGCTGACTGCCTTGCCCAACAATGCCACAACATTGCCTTACACATAAAAGTACAGAGCTGGAATGGCCTTAGGTGAAAAGAAAATAGCGACTGGGAACTTGCCATTGTGCTACAGCACATTCTGCAAATTCACAGAAGGGGCAGAATCCACCAGACAGAAAGGCAGAAGTTGTAAAGCCAGCAGCTTTGACAAGCTTGCATTTAGACACTGGGAATGGGGGTGGCAGTGACTGTATTTTTTTTGCTGCAGCAGATGGGGTACAGAAATTTGCTGGCTATAGTCTACAGCTGGTGGTGTGCTACTGGCAGATGTGCTGCAAGGACCTGGGACACCCTGCGCTATACCATCAGCCCTGTCATTGGAGACTGCTGAGAGGTCATGAGGTATAGCGGGGTAGACTGAGGTGAGTAAGAACAAAATTGCGTCTCTTTTGTGTGGCTTTCAGGTGCTCTTGTCAACAGGCTGAGTGGTAGGAAGTTAAATGTCTTGTCAAGCATGAGGTACTCAAATGGCTGCTGTTTTTGCTTGATGTTCTTGGGACAAAGTTTGCAAATTGCAACAGTGCGATCGGCTGCACATGTGCTAAAAAAGGCCCAGACAGCTGAGCTGTGGGAAGGGTGCTGGGGAATAACAGCTCCACAATGAGATGGAATAGGGTGGCTGCTCTCTCATGTTCCATGATGGCTGCCTCATTGGGGTTGTGCCTCACCCTCACTTTCCTCCTCTTCTCTATCCGGCACCCAAGTCACGTCAATGACCTCATCATCATCATCATCTCCTCCATCCTAATTACCACTGGAGACCTGCGGCTGGGAGAACATGACTGACAATTTGTTTACCAGTGTTTTCCCCTCTCTGTATGCTCATATCTCTACCTTTCTAAACTTCAGAACCAACATCTGAATCAAGTAATGGCTGTGCTTTGTCAAGGAGCAAGTGGGTGACGCTGTGTTCAAATAACTCAGCTGACTCTTCCATGTATGATGCTGGGGCTATGGCAGGAATAGCTGTGGACAAGGAGGCAGATTTAGCCAATCTGGCAGCTTCAGTGGACTGGGCACTAGTCTCTGTTTGGGTGATGGAGGATGGTTTAGTAAGCCAGTTCACCACCTCCTCTGCCTGCTGTGGCTGGATAGCACGGGCAGCATCACTAAACAGAGGAAATAATGCCCTGCCTGGGAAGTGAACATGTCCACCTTTGCCTGTGGACACAAACACTGCTGGCCCCCTCACAGTGCCATGGAAACGTCTGTCTCTCCTTGTTGGCCTCCCAGACATGATGGGAAGGTGCTCATTAATAAAATGTAATAAAGGTGTTTAAATGTGTAGGGGGGTGCACTTTAATCAATGGAAAGTGGTGTTTGGTGCACTTTACCCGAGTACTCGCTACACTGACACACTACACCGACACACTACAATATACTGCAGTAAAACTGCACTAACGCACAGAAATATACTGCGTTGAATGTGCACTAACGCTCTGAACTATAATGCAACAAACCTGCCCTGACAAAATAAACTGGCACTAAAGTAAAAATGAATGGTCACTACACTCACACTAACTGTACTATCACTAGATTCTCACTAAACTGATATTCTACCTTGACAATAGAATCAGAATAGCACACTATGTCTAGTAGCACTGAACAGAGCCCTGTTCTAGCTCTCTCTATGCCGATATCACACTAGAAATGGCTACTATTGAAAGAATATTTTTATAGTGTGGGGCAAGACAAAGAGCAATGAGCCATGATTGGATAGAGTCACCATTACTTTCTCCAATCATGGCTCTGACAATGCTCTGTGCCTTTCATTGCTTCAGCCAATCAGGGCTTCCAATGCATTGTGCAGCAGCGCAGTGCATTGAGGTCATTCGGCGGGCCAAGCAAACGGTCGAACGTCATGATAGTTTGGGTGTTTGTTCGAACGGGCGAACAGCCAATGTCCGGCCTGAATTAATGCTCGGACCCCATCCCTAGTCTGGAGTGGTAGCCACATGTTTGAAGAAAGTGATACAAGAGGAAGATGCTGAACAACTAAAGAGTATTCAGTATTTGCCCTTGCACTGGAAGAGACTGTAGATCAGGGGTGGGGAACCTGCGGCCTGCTGGCCGCATGCGGCCCGCACGATCGTTACGTCCGGCCCGCACGATCGTTACGTCCTCCCCGTGCCGCTGTGTCAGAAGGAGCCGATGGCTCCGTCCTGACACTGTGAGTCTCCGAAAAGGGTGGACCCGAGGTGCAGAGCAGTGCGCCTCGAGCCCGCCCATTTGTGTGACAATAGTGAATTAAAATTCGCTATTGTCTCACGGATCCTCCTCCTCCTTTGCCAATGCCATAGGCCGAGGAGGAGGCGGGACGCGGGAGGCCTCGAAGAGACGTGGGGACTGAAGAGAGGAAGCCGCCGCTACAACAGGTAAGTCAAGTGCACTGGTCTGGGGGGCTTGGCACGCTGTTCACTCTGCATTGTAAGGAGGTACAATGATCTCTGCATTGTGGTCAGTCTGCATTGAAGGGGGCATGCTTTGGTCAGTCTGCGTTGTAAGAGGGCATGCTGTGGTCTGTCTGCATTGAAAGGGGGCACGCTGTGGTCAGTCTGCATTGAAAGGGGGCACGCTGTGGTCAGTCTGCATTGAAAGGGGGCACGCTGTGGTCAGTCTGCATTGTAAGGGGGCACGCTGTGGTCAGTCTGCATTCTAAGGGGGCACGCTGTGGTCAGTCTGCATTGAAAGGGGGCACGCTGTGGTCAGTCTGCATTGAAAGGGGGCACACTGTGGTCAGTCTGCAATGAAAGGGGGCACGCTGTGGTCACTCTGCATTGTAAGGGGGCACGCTGTGGTCAGTCTGCATTGTAAGGGGGCACGCTGTGGTCAGTCTGCATTGTAAGGGGGCACGCTGTGGTCAGTCTGCATTGTAAGGGGGCACACTGTGGTCAGTCTGCATTGAAAGGGGGCACGCTGTGGTCTCTCTGCATTGAAAGGGGGCACACTGTGGTCAATCTGCATTGAAAGGGGGCACGCTGTGGTCCCTCTGCATTGAAAGGGGGCACGCTGTGGTCAAATATAACAGGCTAAATTTTAAGTTGATCATTTTGTACGGCCCCCGAGTGATGTTACAAAAATACAAATGGCCCTTGGCAGAAAAAAGGTTCCCCACCCCTGCTGTAGATGTAAATAAAACAGTGTGGGAGTACTGCACCCATGTTGAGTTAAGCCCCGTACACACGTAGCGATTGTCGTCCGTAAATATTCGTCCGATCGGCCGATTGTCGGCTTGTTAGTATGATGCTTCCGACAACCGACAGCGAATTTTCGGCCGAACAGAATCTGGCGTGCAGACTTTAAAATTTTTGTTGGCCGTCACCAGAACGGCCAATTGTTCGCCAGTCAGTTCAGAATTCGGCCGACAAACAGCAGATTAGCAAGACTGGGCATGCTCAGAAAAGAAAAAATACACGGAAGGTTAACCATCACATGACATCACTTCTGCAGTCGGCTGTTGTTGGCTGACAAATTTCGTGTGCAGTCTTTTGCACTTTTCAGCCGACAGGACAGCACCGGACAAAAGGCGGCCGTTCGTTCGGCCGACAATCGCTACGTGTGTACGGGGCTTTAGTCTCTGGACCACAAGCTAGGATGCCCTTCAATAGAAACAACCAGCCACAGACTGGCTGCTACTTTCCCCGATGTAAGGTGGACTATGCTCCTGTGTTTCCTATCCCATGGGCCGGGGCTGCCTATCTCTCATTAGTGCAAAGGCAAGGTCAAAACCTTACCTGGTTGCTATTTTTATGTTAGTGTTATTTATTATTTTTTTTATTGTGTTCTTATTAGGTTTTACTTGCACTGTGTTGCCAAAGTGTATGCAGTGCACTTTAAAGGGTAACTCCACTTTCGTGGGGGGAAAAAAATATCAAATAAAGAAAAAATAATATAGCGTATACAATTGCAGCACAAGTTATATTGTAATTGAATGTTATTAAAAATTACCTTTCCTTTTCAATCTGCACCTCTGGAATTTTCTTAAATGCAATGCAATATGGCTACCTGGAAATGTTCTGTACACAGAATGTGTACTGACCACACCCCAAAAATATAATTTCCTGCTTGTGTGATTGGCTCACCAATTTTTCCAGAAGTCTGCTGAAGATTCAAGTCAAAAATTAGGAATGCCCTGCAACAAAATGTCATTTTTGGTGAGATACTTCCATTTGAGCCCTGCAAGTGCACAGCTGGTTGATAATTATGAAACCACTCCTATTAGACTCACTTTCCCACATGGATACAAACACACAGTGATTTTTTCAGAATAACAAAAGGTAGGAATCTGCAACAAAGTTAGTTAAAATTATTGTAATGTACAGAGATCACGCAGAGGGCAATCTTTTTTTTTTCTAAACAAAAGTGGAGTTATGCTTTAACTGTAGGACACATTTATGCTCACAAATGGTACAAGGGTGTGCCATGTTTAAGGTGGGGAGACAAAAGGGGGCTCCAGCTCTGTTAGTGTGTCCCACCCTTTTTGGATGTTGACTCCCCTGCCTTTTTAGGGAGGGGCTGGACACTTTCTATATAGCGTGTAAGGTGAACAAAAGGAGGGGGTTAGTAAGAGAGATGCCCCAGTAAACGCATGCACTTCGGATTAAGAAGATAGCCCTTAGGGTCAAGGTGTGAGAAAGAAGTGAAAAAAACCTGACAGTACATCATGAGCACAGTAGCATCCCTCCTATGATACTGCACAATGTACAACATGTATGTATTTTCTTTTTTTTTAAATTTCCATCATATTTTTCGGACTTATTTATTCCATGTTTTTGGAATGCAATCAGTAAGGCCTACTTACCCTCTCTCCAGATTGACAATGCAGCTGTCCAAGGGTGTCTACATTGTGCCCCCATCCAAAGTAGAGACACCCTAAGAAAAGAAGCATAGGTGTGCGCATCTAATTGCATAAGAATGTGCACCTTAAAGCTCAAACCACGTGTGTGTGTGTGTGTGTGTGTGTGTGTGTGTATGTATATAATATATATATAAATATAGCTTTTTTTTTACTCATAGAATAGATGCAGGAACGCAACCACACACAGGGCAGGGGAGCAGGAGAGTGTGCTGCAGCAACTGGTGGGTTTGGCCAAATGAACTAAGAGTGGGAGAGTCTTAAAGGGGCATTAAATACCAGGAGTATGCTACATACTGAATGCAGAGTTCAGGAGTGTGCTACTTACAGAGTGCAAGAACGCGTTTTGTACAGAGAGCAGGGTTCAGGAGTGCGCTACATACAGAGTGCAGGGTTCAGGAGTGCGCTATGTGCAGGGTTCAGGGGTGTGCTACATGCAGGGTTAAGGGGTGTCCTACAGACAGGGTGCAGGGTCTAGGAGTGTGCTACATACAAAATGATGGGTTCAGGAAAATGTCTTTATGCAGAATTCAGGAGTGTGCTACATACAGAGTGCAGGGTTCAGGAGTGCGCTATGTGCAGGGTTCAGGAGTGTGCTATGTGCAGAGTGCAGGGTTAAGGGGTGTCCTACAGACAGGGTGCAGGGTCTAGGAATGTGCTACATACAAAATGATGAGTTCAGGAATGTGCTTTATGCAGAATTCAGGAGTGCGCTACATTGCTACACTGCAATTTTTAGATCAAGGAAACAGAATAATATTGCTAGAGTTTGAATCTTTCAAGCTTTGCACCTCCAAGTCCTCTTTTAGTTTTCCTCAGCACTGCACTTACTCTCTTAACATCCTTGTCTCCTAGCAAATAAGGCTGCCCATACATTATACAATTTTCTTGTAGATTTACCAAAACCATATAATATGAGTTCAGACCTAAAAACATTCAATTTGTTTGCAATCAGGCAGGCCTATGCACTACATAGTTGAAGGTAAATCTAAAGAAAATTGAAAAATAAAATTGTATAATGTATGGCCAGCATAAGCATGAGCACAGGTTTCGTTTGAACTTTGACTGATGGCCATATTTGGACAATGAAGGAAACAAATAATATTGGGGATATATACTACCGTGGGGTGGTACCAATGAGTATATATAGGTAAATCTGTAAAAACTATGTGCCACATCCCATATAATGAATTGAAAATGAAAACGGAGACAAAATGGACTTTACAGGCACAGGTAAGACATAAAGCTAAAAGAAAAATTTGTTAATGATCATCTATATCAAAAATCTACAATAATATAGTACAATACATACAACAGCATTAAAAACACTAGAATTTACAGTTATCCAAACCTAAGCATAGGTTTCCAATTGTGTGAGGGACCCACTACGGTAATCACTGAAGGTATGGATAACCGAATATACAGGCTAGAGTGCAAACTCTACATGTTTCGTGATCTCAAAGCTTCTTCAGGGGCTCTTCTAGTTATTCTGTACATAATAAAATAAAAGAACATAGAATAAACATATACATAATGCAATTTAAGTTAAAGTACGTGGTATATAACCATCCCCAAAGTGTTTGTCTTCACTGCCCCAGAAACCCCAAGGTGCACCAACATTCCTGTGAGGGATATACGAGTGTGGGGACACACTCTATTATTATCTCTATACCAAAAGGGGAAGAAACAGGTTTGTGTCCAGATGCCCCTACAAATGGTAGATAGTCTGCATTGTAATGATAGTGTAAGTAGGGGTTCCTGTACAAAGGGCGCCTGTGTCTGGCTCCCTTATAAATGCATACCAAGCAGGGCGCCACCGCCAGCCGGCAGATTGGTTCTCTCTGAACCGAATTTGGCTCTTTTTGTATTTATATACATTTCCAAATAACCCATTGGGGACTTGGCTTCCCTTATACAGGTATCTGTGTTGAACATTTTTTAGCGTAGGTGTTTTCTCTATCCTCAGATATACCCTCACCTTTGACTCTCTATCTGTATTTATATATGGCCTACCTGGTGTGATATATTTTGTACACTTTTGTGGGGCATCCAGATACAAACCTGTTTCTTCCCCTTTTGATATAGATAATAATAGAGTGTGTGCCCACATTCGTTGTGGGGACATTCGTGTGCCCCCACATTCATATCCCTCACAGGCATGTTGGTGCACCTTGGGGTTTCTGGGGCAGCGAGGTCAAACACTTTGGGGATGGTTATATACCACGTAATTTAACTTAAATTGGATTATGTATATGTTTATTGTATGATCTTTTATTTTATTATGTACAGAATAACTAGAAGAAGTATTATGATCGCAAAACATGCAGAGCTTGCACTCTAGCCTGTATATTCGGTTATCCATACCTTCAGTGGTTACCATAGTGGATCCCTTACACAATTAGACACCTATGGTTAGGTTTGGATAACTGTACATTCTAGTGTTATTAATGTTGTTGTATGCATTGTACTATATTATTGCAGATTTTTGATATAGTTGATCATTAATACATTTTTCTTTTAACTATATGTCTTACCTATGCCTGAAGTCCATTTTGTCTCAGTTTTCATTTCCATATTTGGACAATGTCTTTGCTAAAATATGACCATGTAGCCATAATAACTCAATGTCATAAATATTCCTTCCCCTTGGTTACATGCAGCTGCAGGGTAGGGAATGCACAGGCAACAGTTGATTAGGCACTGATTTGACAACTAGGCTAACTTCCTTCAGGGTGCAGAGCTCTATCACCTCCAGCCAGGACATTGCCTGCTCCACTGGCGCACGTAACAAAAGGGTGGGGGTGCTCATGGCATTGACCTAATATGGCCATATGGATAATGTATATAAGAGCAGTTCCCCTTGCTCTTCTTCCCCCGCATTAAGGGCCCATGATGACTTTTAGAGTTGGCTGAACACCCCCAGGTTCGGTTTGCACCAGAACTCTCGAACCCTATTAATGTCTATGGGACCCAAACTTGAAAAATAAAACATGCCCATTTTGAAGGCTTAACAGCAAGTTATTGGCCATTAAAAGGGTATGGGGGCCCAGGAACATCCCTGGGGGCATGTATCAATGCAAACCTTTTTTTTTTTTTTTTTTATTGTTTTTTTACAGGAGCAGTGATCTTAATGATGCTTAAATTGAAATGATAAAAATGAAAAATGAATTTAACTATAGTGCCTGAGGGGGGGGGGGGGGGTTTCCTTTAGTCTGCTTGTAAAGAGGCGCATCTGTAGAACTTGCTGCAGCAAAACTGCAAAGAAAAAAAAAGTAATTAAAAATTGCCAGCAATACAAAAATGTAAAAAAAAAAAACGTGTGAAGGTCCCCCCCCCCCAATCCATACCAGGCCCTTTGGGTCTGGTATGGGTTTTAAGGGGAACCCCACGCCAAAATTAAAAAAAAAACAGAATGAGGTCCCCCCCAAAATCCATACCAGACCCTTATCCAAAGGAGCGCCCCCTCCTGAACTGTTCCAGGCCACATGCCCTCAATATGGGGGGGGGGGGGGTGTGCGGGACCCTTGTTGTTTTTCAATTTTCGGGTCAGTGGTGGCATATGGGCGGCGTGATTGGCCATGGATCTAAATCGAGGAACAATGTTTTCTATTTCTGTTTTTTAAAGGATTTTTCAAAAACTGCCTGTCATTTTTTACACTACACCTTTTTTGGGGTGAATGAGTAGGTAGTAGTACCCTATACTCGTTCACATGGGGGGAGCAGGATCTGGGGGCTCCCTTGTCAAAGGGGGGCTTCCAGATTCTGAATAAGTCCTCCGTTCGCAGACCCCCATAACCCTACCATTCACCAAAAAAGTGTCAAAAAGAAATAGAAAACCACACAGTTTTTGACAAATCATTTAATAAAAA
Organism: Pelophylax lessonae; assembly: GCF_965119305.1. Lineage (NCBI taxonomy): Eukaryota > Metazoa > Chordata > Amphibia > Anura > Ranidae > Pelophylax > Pelophylax lessonae. The sequence continues at coordinate 445,634,866 of NC_138772.1, read as the reverse complement.
TAAAAAAAAACAGTGTCCCCCCATATAGATCCATCATCAATCACAAAGCCTACCACCACCCCTGGACCCAAAAAAAAGGAAAAAAAAAAACCGAAGGCTAACCACCGACTACCTGCACCACTGTTTGACAGTTCTTATATAGGTAAAGGGGAGGGCCACCAGGCGACGACACCGGTGCATGCTGGGTCAGGATGTGACAAGGGGGTGGTGCCACTAGGTGATGTCGCCAGGTGGCCCCGCCCCTTACCTGTGTAGGAACTGTCACACGGCAGAACAAGTATTTGTGGGTTAACCTTTGTCGCAGGCAGAGCTTCTTTTTTTTTCTTGGGTCCGGCGGTGCAGCAGCCATCATGATTGAGGATGGATCTACATTAGGAACATTGTTTTTTATTTATTTTTAATATAGGAAGTGTCTCCTTTTTGACAATTTTTTTTTTTTTTGGTGAATGAGTAGGGGGGCAATGTACCCCATAATCACATAGGGGAGGGCTGTTTCCGATTAGATTCTGATAAGCCCCCTGCCTGCAGACCCCCACAAACACAGCCCAGGGTTGTGGGGAAGAAGCCCTTATCCCCATCAACATGGGGACAAGGTGTGGCCCACCCCATACCCACCCCCCCCCCACCTATGTTGAAGCCATGTGGCCTGGTATAGTTCAAATTTGCCCAATCAGGTCTTAGAATGCAGTGTGCAGGGCATTCTGGGGCACTCGGTGGGCAAACATCCCCCAGAGTGGCCTGCAAATTTGGCTTTTTGCCGAACAGGCAAACAGGTGGTGTTCGGCCCGAACTCTTGCTAGGCTTGAATTGTTCGCTCAACTTTAATGACTTTGATGTAAACTCACACACACACACACAATGCTGTCCGCTCCCATTCCCCTGCAACTATCGCCTAATATATAACAAAGCAGGGGTATCACTGAGAGCAGTCCACAAACTGTGCACAATGTCCTGATGGATCCAAAGAGCAGGAAAGCCTCTGCTAGAGCATTTTCTGATATCCACTCACTTCTGCTCCCTACATGTTCATTGACCTCTGCAGCCCAACATTAGACAATAATTGGTGTCCCATGGCCTAGCCCCAAACACATTTACATTGTCAACACTCTGATTCCCGGGACACAGCTTGGGATGTGGACTTCACGGGACAAACAACTTAAAATTGTGACTATCCTGGCCAATCCGGGACAATTGGCAAGTATGCAATTTTGATGCAACCTATACATTTTTCCTTCTGTTCCATAATTTCCTCATGGTATTTCATACATAGATTTCAACAATGTATTCAATGTCCTTGCAGAATAATTACTGGGACAGGATAAACCCCAGAAACAGTCTGTTTTTGTTAAGGGTAGTCCAATAGCACCTGAAAGGCAGAGATAAATCACTGTACTGATGCTGTTGGCTTTGTACCCATAGAGAATGCAATCCCTGAACATTTCTGGCCAATTGTTTAAATAAAATACTATACATGGTAGGGTCCTTCTGTGCTGGGCACACTGAACATGCAAATAATGCTACTTCTGTGTCTTCTGTTCTAATAATGTGCACTGAGATATAAATAAGAACAGCTCACTAAGCAATAAAGTGTAAGCACTAAAAAGGTGGCATATGTATGGGTATTTATCACTGTATTCCTGCTCAGAGGAAGCAGCCTATGAAATCATGTACTCACACATGGCATGGCCACAACAGCTGGATGTAAAAATGTGCACTGTGATACCTCAATACAGCAGGCACTATGGGTTTTGTTAAAGTCAACATGCATGGATAAACATTAGACATTAGTAAATTTTGCCCATCTACATTCATTGTAAGGGAAGAACAGTAAAGCACAATCACTAAGCAGCACCCCTAATCAGGAAGAATAGCTTGTATACACAGTGAGGAAATGTCTGTCCTTATATATATATATATATATATATATATATATATATATATATATATATATATATATATATATATATATATATATATATAAAATCACAAACTATAGGAAACAAGTGATTACAGTGTTCATATCGAGATGGCTATATCCACAGGATATACATTTTAAATAAAAAATATTGAAAGCTCTTGTGTTTTTGTAGAACTTCAAGTACCTTTTATACACTACTGGGCAAATACCATTCATATTACCATTCAGAGAAGCTGACTTGCCCCAAATAAGTGTTCTGTGTTAGGTCTTTGTATAATTCCAGCCCTGTTCCCCTGTCCTGCGTATGTTAATACTCTGATGAGTAGAGTTATAATGGTCAGAGCTCTGATCAGCTGTTCTTTGTGTATAGTAATGGGGCACTTACCACTGTGATATAAGGTTTATGACGTGTGCATGGTCCTTCCCTCCTTCCTTTATTATGTTAATGCTTGGATTGTTGGAGTGCTGCCCTGATCAGCTGTTCTCTGTGTACAGTAATCAGACAGCCTTGTCATTGCAGTGTTTGCTATGGGTCAGCGCTGCACCCTGCTGATCAGGGATACTCAAAGCAGGGTGGGGATCTACCTGCAGCTCTCTGTTTATAAACATACAATGGTCATTTGTGGAATCTGGGGCTCTTCACGTCCATTCTCATGATTAGTGACCTGCAGAGTTCTACCCCTCTCTCTCTACACACCATGTAGCAAATGCAATGAGAACCCTGCACCAAATACTACAGCATACAACAATAATACAACATCAACATGTAACAAGTGAGATCTCTGCACCAAATAATACAGCATACAACAATAATACAACATCAACATGTAACAAGTGAGATCTCTGCAAAAAATAATACAGCATACAACAATAATACAACATCAACATGTAACAAGTGAGATCTCTGCACCAAAAATACAGCATACAACAATAATACAATATCAACATGTAACAAGTGAGAACCCTACCCCAAATAATACAGCAGACAACAATAATACAAAACATGTAACAAGTGAGATCTCTGCACCAAAAATACAGCATACAACAATAATACAAAACATGTAACAAGTGAGATCTCTGCACCAAAAATACAGCATACAACAATAATACAATATCAACATGTAACAAGTGAGAACCCTACCCTAAATAATACAGCATACAACAATAATATAAAACATGTAACAAGTGAGATCTCTGCACCAAATAATACAGCATACAACAATAATACAAAACACACGTGAGAACCCTACCCCAAATAATACAGCATACAACAATAATACAAAACATGTAACAAGTGAGATCTATACACCAAATAATACAGCATACAACAATAATACAAAACATGTAACAAGTGAGAACCCTGCACCAAATAATACAGCATACAACAATAATACAACAGAATCCTGCATCAAATAATATAACACAAACATGTAATCATTTACTGCACCAGCAATACAGCACAAACGTGTAATAAGTGTAGTGGGAACCCTGCACCTAATAATACATCATAGACAAGTAAAATAAGAACCTAGCATTATACAGCACAAACTTGTAATAATTATAGCGAGAACCCGGCACCTAATAATACAACATAAACTTATAGTATGTCAGTAATACAACACAAACCTGTATAGTCAGAACCTTTAACCAGATAACACCATACAAAAACATCATAACAGACAAGTATAATTTACTAATAATTTCACTTTCACCCTGAAGAGTTAAATGTATGTAGTAGTAAGGTATTTTAATAAATATATTTTGTAGTGATTATTGATATAATAACATACACCCTTTTCATTTGACCATGGAACTTGTGGATGATATATAGAACATTAATATCGTCTGATATATGTCAAGATCTGGCAGTCTTTGGGTTTACTAGATTACCGAAATTCGTTCAATTTTGGGTCATTGTTAATGCCTTCCTTACCTTTTTAAATCTTTTTATCTGTTCTCTTAATGATTTTACATACACACTATATATATATATATATATATATATATATATATATATATATATATATATATATAAAATTTGTTCTTCATTTTTGTATTTTTGTATATAGCTAATAGTGATTTCATTGTTTTATATTGTATTTGTACTGTTAAAAATATCTAGACAATTATATAAAAGGCACCTACCTAATCTACCTACCGGTTGTCCAATAACAACTGTAATTTGTCTATGTATACGACTTTAAAGAATTTGTGTTGTGCTCTCTATATATAATTCAAAATTCTACAATTTTGGGGACATATATATTTTGATGTGCTTTCATATCGGATCCCTCTTGAATGTGTACCATATGTAAAAGTGTTATTATAATATATTTTCCATGCTTATTTATTGATTCCATACAATATTTCATTGGTAAGAAACTGAGCACAAATATAGGGATCTGATAGGAGAACAAGGAACTTCTACAGATTATGGCAGGAAAAAAAAGTTGGAATTAATATTCAATGGCTCTATAGATGCAATGACAGCTGTGAATCAAGCGTTGGGTGTAAATATTATCGAATCTTGTCCTTAATTTAACTAATCAGCACGAAAATCAATAGATTTTAATTGCGGATCTTTCGATGCAATAGGCTTAAAGGTGCTGTATCCATGTGATCACTATTCAGCACCCCCAACAGCGACAGCAAAGATGGAAGTATACATGCACACCGCGTAAGATATATATATATATATATATATATATATATATATATATATATATATATATATATATATATATATATATATATGTGTGTGTGTGTGTGTGTAAATATACTGTAATGTAATATTAAACATTTAATACATTTGTGTATATGGAAAAACGATGATTGATATGTCTTAGAGGCAGATAATTTATTGTATATCGGTCAGTGGACTCTCCAGGGGCCACACTTCAAATAAAACCTGATTGGCCAGTAGCTGGCAGCTAGGTGGGTGGGAGGGGACAGATGCTGCTAGGATTGAGGATGGACTTCTGGTCCACTGTAGTCCCCTCTCACCTCCTCCCTTCTTCTACTTTGACTTCCCTTTTAACCCATCTGCCTTGTTTTGCCTTCAAACAGAAGCCAGAACCCACACAGCCACTATTATACTCCCCACCACCATCATCATCATCATCATCATCACCTCCTTATCTCAGACCTGAAGATGGGACAACATCAGCCGTAAAATGTGATTAAATTCACTCAAGCTAGGACTGAAGTGGGATTTGAGGACTGCACTCCCTGTAAAGCTTATCTGGAAATCTGGAGGATTTCTAACACAGTAAGTAGCACATACCTATAGATCTAACCTAGAGATCCATGCTGATCTAATAAAGTTTTCGAGTTTCTGCTTATCCTGAGTGTCCAGTGACCAGCAGAGCCCCCTCAGCTCAGGGGTGTCAATGCTTTCTTTTTAATGTGGAGAGATGTGTTCATTATTTGTGACCTTTCTTCTGACCTCATGTTCTGCCATGTGTGTGTCACGACCCCGTTTTGTTTCTTGTATTAGCTGCCATTGATCAGGGCCATTAGATGAAATTCATGAAGGCTTCCTCCTCTCCTGTGCTGCACATTCTCTATTGATCATTAGAAAAAGGTTATTTTAAGCGGAAACACACAGAGTGGTTAAGCTGGCTGTTTACAAATATTTGTCTGTATGGATTGTCTGACTTCCCTTTAAATTCTCCTGACATTGTAGAAAAAAAAAAAAAAAAAAAAATCAGATGTAGGTTAGATCAAAAGATCTTCTAAAATCAGGTTTATGGTGGTGATCTAATGTCTAAAAAAAAAAAGAAAAGAAATCGGCATCCTAATTCTATAATGTGCTTTACATGCTGTTTATGTTTTATATTTTCTATATCAAGTAAATAGATGATTAGAGTTCCTATTTAGTCAGACTTCTTTTTAGTAATGCAGTGTTCATCTATCATGTGTGTTTGTTGAAATCTATATTACATGGTATAACTGATTCCTGGCAATTAATTAGTAAAATCAGTAAACTTTCTGGCTTGTACAGTTATGTTTGTTATAGATACATAAAAAATAAGATAAGAAAAAAACAAACAACAAAAAAGAAAATACACTAATGAAATAATGTAATTCGTTGTAACTAACAGAAAAAAAAACATTGTATCTGATCTAAACTGACACAAATATAACTAGTCTAGAATATAAACAGTATACAGACAGTGGAATGTTGCTTGCTGTTTAATGTCAATTTTGTTTATATCAATTGTATTCGTATAAAATTAATTAAAAATTAACTAAAAAAACTAAAAAATAGGAAGTCAATATAAATGTTAAGTTCCATAAGTAAATGTCCAATTGTCCTCCCAGTTCGATAATAATAATAGTCTGTTTATGCTTCCCATGTTTCTTATTCATTTTCGAAATGTATATAAGTAAAGTCCTTGGAAATCTTCCATCCAATGTAGACTAATAATTTCTCACCATCATTAGAGTACTTGCAGTTTTTAGAAATAATTCATAAATTCTTTAACAAAACTTACCTGTCCTTATAAGACAGGACAGGAGCAAAATAGGTTTGCTTGTTAAAGGAACATATTTTATTTAAACATTTTTTCTTTTAACATTTTTTTTTTAAAACTTAATGTAATGTAAACAAGTAATCACCAGTGCCCAAACTAAACTAACTCTGCTATAAGAATGGATTATCCACTGAGAGACCAGGCGAATTTCTGAGCAGAAATTAAAAAAAAAAAAAAAAATTAAAATGACATCATTACCCTAAAGAATGTCAGAGGAAAAGTTCTGACCGTGTAGGTTTCCCTATTACTGCTGTCAGAACCCCAATACACACACTGCAATGCCAATGATCGGGCGACCTCAGAGTCCTTATTTTTTTGTCTATGATGTACATTTTCTACTTGTAATAAATCGAAGAATGTCGCAACTTTTTCAGATTTCATATATTTTGGTTGTACAAAAATGGGCTGCCAAAACGAAAATAAATAAATAAATGTTACCCCCCCCCACCCCCATAATACAATATTATGCCTGTGCGTTTGCGTTTTCTTTTGCAATATAAAAATATAAATAAATATTTGAAATATAATTTACTGCGAATCTAAATGTTTTTTGTTTTTGGCTTATAGTTGTCAGGGCTTTGTATACTGGTGGATGTAATGTACCAACGCCATAGTGGATATATGCTATTTTACATTTTTCTATTTTTAATTTTTTAGTGTACTGTATATTCACATATACAAATGTTGAAAGCAATTTAGGTAGTAGGTAAAATGTCGTTTTTCACTGCTGATCACCCATATTTGTCACTTTCAGGGAGGACCAGATCTTGGCAGAATGGCATTGTCTATACCCAGCACCATGACAAACCCGGTGGATAGAAGCTTTCCCATTGACAGGCTTCCTATAAGCCCCCCCACCATAGGCTCTTATTTCCCCTCAATGTTGGCCCATGGTCACTACCTGGGCATCCTGGCAAACCCTCATGACATGTTTAATCCTCTGAAGTCCCTGGGCAGACTGGTGAACAAATCTTCACCATTAGGAGCCCTCAATTTCAGAGAGTTTCCCCCAGTTTTCACCCAAAGCTCTCCCCACAGCCAGAACATGTTCAGCTCACTGCCCACTTCATACCCCATCTTCAGTAAAGTGCAGCCTGGACTGTGCAATAAGGAGGATCCCCAAACTAATGGACAAGCAGGGGCACCCCGAATTCCCTCCGCCCCCCCAGAGAGCCCCAGAGCCAACAAGAAATGTAAGGGGGTCTCTCTGAGTATGGCCAGTTTTGAGGGACCACCAAGCAGGATCTATCAGTTCACAGAGGATGATCTGCACAACGTGCTCTATGGGTACACCTGTGGCACCGAGACCAAACGTGCCCAGAATAGCGCCACACATGCCATCTCTGGACTGAGGATACCAGCCATCTCTGCAGGTCAGTACCGCTACCTAACGTAGGTGAACGCCCTCCCAGTTCTACAGATTCCATTCTCCAATGTGAACCATACCTTCTGCATGAAACCTGACCATACACCTTACAATCTCTACAATCTCCACCTATCAAGTACCAGGACTGCAAGTTCGGATACTTATTGAATTATTTTTTTAGGTAGGATTTTACATGGCATAAATAAAGGACATTTTACAGAAATTGTGCAATAAAATTGTAAGGTGTATGACCAAGTATCTATCCCATTCTTCCTCAACATGACAGTTCCATTTATACCACGTCTCTTGGGGGAAAAATATTATCTAATTACTAAAATTAGTCATATATATCTAATTTGTGTGTATGTCTATATATATATATATATATATATATATATATATATATATATATATTTATTGTAATACATTTTTAATTGATATTGTATCAGGTAACAATTAGCCTATAGTGACTATAATATAAATATTCCGGATTTACTTTGGGGCATTTAAAAGTCTTTCTATGAAGATTTTTTTTTAAGTGTTTGCATCCAATGTTTTTTTTTTTTTTTTTTTCTAAATAAAGTCATGTATTTGTTCATTGTGCAGGGTTGGACTCACAGATATTGGACAGAGAGGCGCTACAACTCCCAGAAGGTAGATACAAGTTCATATTATATTATTTATAATAACTGAGGGCCATCTGTCTATTTGGAGATCCTGTATTTTTTCTTTATGAAATATGTATTTTTTTTTCTCAGGTTTGGCCATCATGAGGACCAAGTATGGAGATATTCCCAAATCAGGGGTGTTTAGCACAAACATCATCCCTAAAGGGCTGAAATTCGGTCCGTTTCAGGGGAAAGTTGTCAATACAAGTGAAATAAAAACCTATGATGATAACTCACTGATGTGGGAGGTGAGAATAAAGCCAATTCATAATTCAAGGGAAAAAATATTTATTAAAAAAATAAAAATAGAATACAGAAAATACATTAAAATTACCTATAATAACGTTGATTCGATGTGAGTAGAAAGCATTGTATCTAATCTAAACAGCAACAAATATAACTAGAATATAAATACTAAAACACAGACAGTGAAATATTGTGTTGCCTTTTGTGTTGTCTGGATTGATAGTTCCTATGATGCTACATCCTGGCCAGGTGATCATGAATAAAAAAAAAAAAATACCCAAGATTTCCAGATTTCCCTACTTCAATAAAAAAACAAAACAAAAAAACAAAAAACGAATTGATCCTAAAATTGGGTTAATATAGTAATATATATATATATATATACTACAATAACTAATAATAGAAACAAGAGCAAAAAAAGAAAAAGTTTAATTTTGCTGCTTTTAATAATTTAGTTGTTAGTATTATTTTTGATTATTTGTAATATGATGATTATATTGTTATAAGATTATGTTAATCTAGGTAATAAAAGGAATAAAAACTGGCACATTTAAGTAAATTAATACAATTAGGTACATTTCCTAAATTAGGATTGGCATAGAATAGAGCTGCATGTCCAATTCTTTTCATGGAATTGGTGAATCTGGTGCCAGTACGCAGTCATTACGAAATCTGGGAAAAGATGGGTGATGATGATACTACAAAACTAGTATTTCTAGTAATGAATAATTCTAGTAGTGGTATTAGTAGCAACCTATATTATAACTATTACTAAAAATAATTTAACTATTTTGATAGGAATAAATTATTATACAGAAACCGAAAATTAATTGTTAGCTCTTTAGTTGATAATTTATTGTCCTGAAATGCTGAGAGTCCATCACTTCTTGCTTAGATGCATATATAGAAAAGGCCATAAGTAATGATCTAAAATAACACAAATTATGGTATAACATTGATTTCTGAGGTTATTTAGCTTTAATGCATATATTTTCAGTCTCAAGTAAGACGTAATAATACGTTTGGTTTCACTTGTCAGATTTTTGAAGACGGAAGACTCAGTCACTTCATAGACGGGAAGGGGGCATGTGGGCACTGGATGGCACTGGTGAACTGTGCCCGCTTCCCTGAGGAGCAGAACCTGATCGCAGTGCAGAGTGAGGGGGAGATCTACTATGAGACCTGTAAGGAGATCCTGCCCAACCAGGAGCTGCTGGTCTGGTATGGCGATTGCTACCTCCAATTCCTGGGCATCCCTGTCAGTCTGAAGGGCACAGATGATGGCAGAGCCCCTTTCCAGCACACAGAAGGTAAGCTCCCTCTTCCAGGGAAATGGCGCATGCAGAAGCTGCAGCGTTCTGCTATTGATCAGGAGTTCAGAAGTCTTTATTTAAACCTCTGTAGCTTTAATCTGCAGAAGGAAAATATAACGGTTAGCTGCTCAGTAAAGTCCATCCAAACAAGCCCGTGTAATTGTTATTGACAAGAGCAGAATCAGATCAGGATTATCTGCTAAGTAATTATCTTGCAATGATTTAAGCTAATAGTTATCGGAATATACAAGCCACTGTTATCCTTCAATTTATGGATTTACCTGTGGGGCGTGCTTTGTCCTTTCTGAGCGCTTACCAGAATAAATACCTATATAAATTAGCCACACTAAAGAAAACATGAGAAAAAATGAAGCCATTCACTGCCTAAGGCTGACCATACACTAGGCAATTTGATTGTACAATCCCCTTTAGATCTCTGTAGGGCAGGAGCTTATCTGATTTGGTACTAAAAATATTGATTGCTTAAGTGTGCCTTATATAAAATTGTTTTGTTAGCTTCAAATGGAACCAAAGTGATTGTACAATTTTGATTGTATAGTGCATGTCCAGCCTTGAGCAAGGATAATAATCACAAATCTAAGATATACAGAACACTTTTTTTTGCAATGGTGATTACCTTTTCCCACCATGTACAACTCTCTCTCTCTCTTTTTTTAAATGTACAAGTTCAGGTTTTATACATTGCAGGAACTATGCCTTGCACTGATAAGTGCTAATAAGTTTGAAACAATTGCATGCTAGTTGGATACAATGTTTAGCCTATATATTTGCTATTTACAAATGGTCCTGTATATATAAATGCATAAATGATTCACTGGCACATGTTTTCCCAGTATCTGATGCTTTCCCAGTCCTGTGTTTTATGCGCGATGTAATAAAATGCATAATGTTATTACTATTTTCTCAGTTTTATACTGCACTACGCTTTCTATTGTAATGTGTTGAGTTTACAGAAAATTTTTAGCTGCCTTTTAGGCTTTTGCGTTCTGGTGATGCACAGAAAACGCGTTTCTGCTCATCTTTCCGAAAATGTGCCAAAGCGTGCATTGTGCTTGCAGTGCGATTATTTCTTAATGACACATCAAACATGGCTACCAGATATGCATTTTGTCGCACAACAAAACGCCTGAAAAAAGCTTCACATTACAAAAATGTGCAAAAAAACAGTGCAAGATCCACTTTGGCGCACATAGGGCAGCTTAAACATAGTTACATAGTTACATAGTTTGTGAGGTTGAAAAAAGACACCAGTCCATCCAGTTCAACCTATGATGTGTGTGTTTGATGTTAACCGTACATTGTATACCCCTTTATGTTGTGGTCTTTAGGTGCCCATCGAATAGTTTTTTGAAGCTATCAATGCTCCCTGCTGATACCACTGCTTGTGGAAGAGAATTCCACATCCTTACTGCTCTGACAGTAAAGAACCCCTTATGTATTTTAAGGTTAAACCCTTTTTCCTCTAGTTTTAGTGAGTGGCCACGTGTCTTATTGTATTCCCTTTCTCTGAAAACTTATGCTAGGGAACAAGTGAATGAGATGCCCTATGCTGTCACTTGGCAAACCTGCATAAAAAGTGTGAAATAAAAACGTGCATGTGTCAGTGGGGCCCTAGAGGAATAGGGGACTCTTACATATGCCACAGCTGTCAAAATGATTGCTAGTAATAATCTCCCCAGCAGTACCCCATTGGACACAGAGGAGGGTGTTGGGGTTACATTATAATGTTGCTCTGAGTCTGAATAAACTTTATTCTGATTGTGTCTTGCAGAATCTGGAGAGGGATACAAGTGTGAGCGGTGCGGCAAAGTGTTTGCCTATAGGTATTACCGTGACAAGCACCTGAAATACACCCGCTGTGTGGACCAGGGGGATAGAAAGTTTCCTTGCCATCTGTGTCAGAGGTCATTTGAGAAGAGGGACAGACTGAGGATTCACATTTTACATGTTCATGAGAAGCACAGACCTCACAAGGTAAGTTCAATCTTCTAATATATTTTCGTCTGTATGTACTAATTATTGCCTATTTACTATACACATAGAGATGCAGCTGATATTTAGTTAATAAATCCACAAGCTGCCTAGCACAACCTATTCTGATATAGAGGGCTCAAGGGGTGGTAAAAGGGTTGGATTTATGACTAGGCTCAGTAGGCCTGAACTATAAAACAGCAAAGGAAAAGGGATGGCTTTACCTTGAATAGTCATTGGCTGAATTTTTTTCTTCCATAAATAATAAAGGCGGTATCTCATTAAAGATTATTAACACACTGTTACACTATGCTAAACCAGGTTAGGACCAATAAAATAAGAGAACACTTTGTAAAAGAGGCGATCCTATCAGAAGGGTGTTTCTTTGGGTGCCAAAGCTAGAGTTCCTATGGGCTCCTCTGATGGCAACCTGGCTCTAGGTGTTCATGTCAGTGGATTACGGGTGGGTCTGTGTCCGAACCCTCCATTGTTGTCCAATGGACTATGGCACTCAAAAGAATATCCTCCATAGATTACACATTAGGGTCTACACTAGAGTGGTAAGTGGCATTGGTGATGTCACAGAGAGTGATTTGCTCAACGATACTAATGTAGCAAGTGTTTTAAAAGCAACAATGAGGGCATAAATGACAGGATCTGTCATAACACATAGACAAAAGTAGAAGCAAGAGAGCTGGCTGGAATGAGGTTACCCACACACTCTACATTCCATTCTGTCTTTTCCAGGAAACGGTCATAATTTAGAACCTCTGCCACCAGGTCAGATCCTTCACAATCCAGCATCTAGTTTAGGTGGTTTGCTACTTTCAGCAATTAAGCTGAAAAAAAATATTGGTTTATGGGCAGATTAAGATATATTACTGAACATGAGATTTCAGAATATGGTCCTTCACCACTTGGAGATAATCATCATCTTACCTCTGTGGACATTTTCCACTCTTGAATATATTTTTAGTAATTAGGTTGTATATGACTCTTGATTCAGCTTTAAAAATGAGTTATTAGCAAGTAATTTGCCTGGACCCCTGTCTTTGGTGTGCAGGGTATTGTGATGACTGTGGTGAAAGAGTTAAGCCAAGTCACGGGTGGCTGCCATTATCTCAGCAGGGTTTGGCTGCAGGCCCCATATTTAGACCTGAAAGGCTTGTAAACTGAAATAGATCCAGGTCTGGCTCAATGAGACACACTTTCATTTCACGGGCCAGCTTACATTATTTAACAGTTCAGTTGGCTGAGAAGATTTTCTTGAGTGTTCTACACATATTTGGGGCTAATGCATTGTGTGTAATATTAGAGATGTGTCTAGGATCAATACACGTTTCTCTTCATTGTCATACACTAAGCCAAGGTTTCTCAACCAGGGTTCCATGCAACCCTAGGGTTCCTTCAGAGGTTCTTTAAATAATAAGCAATTTCTGTCCGTCAGATAAGTTCCCACTGACACCGTTGATCTTTTTAGCTATCTGTATGAGGGTAATTCTTCCCAATGACCACAAGTGTAAAGGGCCGTACACACTTGACGAAAATCGGACGAAATATCCTACGATTTTTCTCTGTCTTCTCAGCGTTCATTACCGTTTTTAATTGACAGTGCATAAATGTTCACGAAATTTCTCGTCCGATTTTTTTTTTTTTTTGGCACATTTGTTCCTAGACTTCCGGGTTGTCAGCAACTTCAGATCATGCGCGGTCTTTCGTATCCGATTTTTCACGGACGTACTGCATACACATTAAACGAAAATCAGTCGTCTGGGGACAGACGAAAAAAAATTTGTGTTTGTCCCTCCGTTTTTTTTCGTTGAAAATGTCGGCATCGGCTGCTGAAAGTTGTGTACACACTAGGTGAAAATCGGACGATTTTACCTCGGTCGGGAATTTTCGGCAGATTTTCTACTAGTGTGTACCCCACTTTAGGAACATTCTTAGAACTGGTCATCACACTAACGTATCATGCGCTGTAGATATAGTATTTTTAGCAGGGGTTCCCTGAGACCAGAAATGTATTTCAAGAGTTCCTCTGTATTGAAAAAGTTGAGAAAGGCTGCACTAAGCCATCGAGAATACTACTGGTACCTGGGAACCCATTCCATCACCAGGCAGGCAACACAAACCCCAACACTGACTTCTTTCCATTTCATTTATTTGGTATCCTGTGCTGGACAATGTTGAAATCCTTATGTGTACAGTAAACCCCCCTCCATTGCGGGGGTTACGTTCCGGACCCAGCCGCGAAAAGTCAAAATCTGCGAAATAGAAAAACCTTATTAAAATGCATTGTAGGCATGCATTTTTTACTGTCACTGTACGTGTAAAAGCATTTTAAGGTCTTTAAACACACTTTTAAAACAATAGAAACTCATTTAAACACATAAAAGATACTGAGAGACATAGCAAGAGCTATGGAAAACACAAAAATATTTCATTTTTAATGATTTATATAGTAAAATAACATTACAAAAAAAAAACGCAATATACCAGGACCGCAAAAACGGAACCGCGATGGAGCGGGGGTTTACTGTAATATTAGTGACCATCTCCATTTTCACTATGCCACTTCTGTGAGTTTTATCATGTACTGTATGTAGATGGTGTGTATGTTCTAAAATCTGTAACAGGTAGATTTCTATACTTAAATATTACCCCACCTATTGATACTGAACATTGGAGTCAGTGCCCATTCACATTTTCAGGTAGAAATCTGTTTATTCCCATGTAACTCGTCCACTTGCTCATTTAATTGATAGAACATGTTGCATATTACTTGCATTAAGCAGGCCTATTCTAATAGATTGTAAAATATCACAAATTGTTCATACCATGCAGTTTAGAATGTTCAATTATAAAGTATAGTTTAATTTTAAAAAATAATTTTGTTTGCACATTATTTTACTCCTTCTGTAAATCGGCCCTTAGTCTTAGAAATTCTTCTAGCCAGCATTCATTCTCTATAATATGCAATGTCAAAACAAATTCAAATGGAGACAATAAACACAGCTATTGAAAAACAATCATCCTCAATCAATGTTGCTGTAGCCACAAGCGTCTCCATATGGTAACACAGCCCTGGTATATAATGCTTGTAAGATCCTAAAGTGGTAATCATGATGACATCTGGGTCATGTTCAATATTGGTCAGTTTCTTGTCTGTTTGATCTGATTTCAGTGCACAGTGTGTGGGAAAAGTTTCTCTCAGTCCTCCAGCCTGAACAAACACATGAGAGTCCATTCCGGGGAGAGACCTTATAAATGTGTCTACTGCAACAAGGTACAGTTACTGGCCACCTCCCTCATTGCCATTGTTCTCCATTCCTTCTATCTGTCAGAGGACAACTACAAACTATTTTTATTAAGGATTGGTAGTATTGTGTACTATAGATATTCAGCAATGGAAACCATGCTATAAGACATGGTTTATTCTAGATCTTTCTATGCCTATCGTGTACATACTGGGGTTGATTTACTCACACTAGAGAGTGCAAAATTTGGTGCAGCTCTGCATGGTAGCCAATCAGCTTCTAACTTCCGCTTGTTCAATAAAGCTTTGACAAAAAAAAAAAATGGAAGCTGATTGGTTTCTATGCAGAGCTGCACCAGAGTTTTAGTAAATCAAGCCCATAGAGGATAACAATTCTATACAACATGCTAAGGAAGGGTTTAAAAGTCTGCATTCTGGACAACCACAATTAGGAGGTGTTGGGAGCCATAGGTCTGTGAGCTCTGGAGCCAAGGGTAAAGCTGGCCACATGTTCTACATTCTGATTTTACAGAGTTTGTTAGATGTATCAACAACTATGTATCTCTTACCTAATTCTATCAAAATGTAATGGATTGTTTAGGAAGGTTCTTGCTACATGGTAATTGATTTATTGATAAATCCAGAAGAGATTGCCAGAGATTGTTTAATGAAATTGGAGGCCAACCTTTCCAACATTTGGAGCTTTTAGAGAAAAGGTGTGTTCACACTTGTTCAGTACATTCAGTGCATATACTTCAAGCAGGGCTGCCATCAGGGGGGGGGGGGGGGGGGGGACAGCCCATACACATGTAGGGGGCCCGGGGACTCTGAGGGGCCCGGCCGGCCAGGCCCCAACCAACAAGATTGAGTTGTTGCTGTTGTAGTAACTATCAATTGCTAAAGCATGGAGGCCACAGAGTAAGCCGATGCAGCCGAAGGGATGTCTCTTTACTGGATTGGGATGTCTCTTTGCTGAATATTTGGGGTTGTATCTTTGCTGGTTTGTATTCATTTTCATATTCTAAGTTGTAAGAGTGTTAAAATAAAAGTGTGTGCACTGAAGGACCCGGTGGGACAGCCAGAGGACGGGCCCTGGGGAATATTGGTTGTGAGGCCAGGAGGGACCCAGGCCTAAAGCTGTGTAAGGGGCCCCAAAATTTCTGATGGCTGCCCTGACTTCAAGTAGAAATTCCATTCTTTCCAATATGAGATGCAGCTTAGAGCATTCTTGAAGCGTAACTAAACTCTTTCAGGCTGGGTTCACACATATGCGATGCGAAAATCAGCACGATGCCTGTGCGGATTCCCACATTGCATATCTCTTGCAGGCAGGTCACACTGCCTTATGCCAACCGCTGTGGGTGTCAATTTAAAGGTAATGACACCCCCAGAACGGTTTGCAGATCGCAATACCATCTGTCAAATGGTGCAGGAATTGGATCGCATAGGTGCTATTACCCATATAATCCAATTCCAGTGTGGACCAAAAAAAAGGGTCCTGCACCATTTTGGTGTGAATGCGATGCGATTTTAGCCATACAGTTTGTATGGCTGAATTTGCATCCACAGACATCACATGTGTTCTGCACAGCAATGAGGTGTGAATCGCATGCGATGTCTGTGATTGCACAAGTGTGAACCCAGCCTCAATCTACAGTACATGAACTAGTTTGAATCCTTATGCTGCTGGCATTAGTACATAGATAGGTAGGTATAATATAATAACTTCTTTTAAACTTATTTTTTACATTTCTTGCCTCTGGTTTCTGGCCTAGGCCACAATGATGTCATACATCCCAGGAGTCCTCGAAGGCATTTTTTCTTTCATCTGGAGGAGAGGCTTTCTCAGTTTAAGCATGTCCTCCTGCCCGCATGCCTGAGCTAAGGGCAGATTGATTCCAGAAAATAAAAGCTACATGAATCATCTGCTCTTACTCAAAATGGCTGCGGCTGCGGCCAACAAACTGGGTGTTTTTCAAAGTGATTTCTCAACAAAATAAAGCATGGAGACCTGGATAGATGGGTGAGTTTTCTTTGAATATTAAGAATGAATTAATGGTGGTTTCAGTTTTTGGTACACAGATACAGTTTAGATCTGCTTTAAATATTATTATGCTATATTTGTGTGTTTTATGTGCAGGGCCACTGATATTAATGGCAAAAGCTCAAACTGAAATTCTGAATGTGTCTTCTTTACTTTGTATAATGAAGAACAAAAGTTTATTCAATGTACCAGTAAGTGCATACGTATATAAAACACACATAAATGGGCATAAATGCAATACCGTTAGATAGGTACAAAATGTGGGGTTGATTTACTGAAACTGGAGAGTACAAAATCTGGTGCAGCTCTGCAGTGCCGGGACAAAGTCATACAGCGCCCAGGGCAAAGATGCCAAGCTGCACTCTGCCTTCCCATTAGGTTACAGTCAGGGTGCCCCATCCCTGCAATAAACCAATGCGCCCAGGGCAGCTGTCCCTCCTGCCCACCCCTTGTCCCAGTCCTGCAGCTCTGCATAGAAACCAATCGGTTTCCAGGATTCTTCGTCAAAGTTTTTAAATGGGCAACCTGAATTAAGAAGCTGATTGGCTACCATGCACAGCTGCACCGGATTTTTCACTCTCCAGTTTTATTAAATTAACCCCAGTGTGTCACTGCATATACAGAAGTGGGAGGTCTCTACAGATCTGAGAAGATCTGTTGTAAGAAATACCACTACAGTCTTGAGTTCAAGAACAACTATTACCAGCAAGCTGTTTTATCTTCCAGGAAAACCTAAATCTGCCAAAATACATGGGAATATGAGCAATGGCATACAGTTAGACCCTGCACTAAATGTGGTTGATTTACTAAAGGAGTAGATTCTATTTACATAGCTTTGTAAATAAGGTTCAGGTACGTTTTCTTTAGTGCCAGTTCACATTTGTGTGATCACATAGATCGCATGTAATTCGGAGCGCACTGCTCCTAAAATGACATGCGATCTCTGTGTGGTGCAAATTCAGCCATACAGTTTGTATGGCTGAATTCGCACCGCAATCGCACCTAACACACACAGGACCCTTTTTTTGGTCAGAATCGGATTGCATGGTGGTTCACACTAGTGTGATCCGATTCTGTGCGAACTTTCAGATTGCACTGCGATATGCGATCTGATCTGGGGGTGTCGTTAACTTTTAATTGACACCCCCAGCGTATCGCATATGGCAGTGTGAACTGCCAGGGGTGCGGATGCGATGCGGGAACACGCTGTATATTCGTATGTGAACCGGCACTCAAATACCCAAATCATGTGCAAGAAAAACAAAAAAGAAACAGGATTTTTGCTTAAATGTGATTGAATGATTGAAGTGAACACATCCTTACCTCTTTTACTAAGCTAAGTGAACACTCTACAAAATGAACATGGTCTCTTCCTTCAACCTCACTGCATGCTGGACAATGTTCTCATGTTCCAGTTCTAAATCATTATGAAATCTTTGGAAAAAGATGGCACAACAGGTGATCCTGTACCTACGGCAAGCTTCAGTTATACAAGTCTTTTCTAGAAAATGCTAATGATGGCTGGAAGCTATACCATTAAAATGCATACGCTCCAAGGTGGATCCAGAGTTTGTCCAGCCCCAGGCTATTGTCATTAAATGATCCTGAAATGACCTATTATACACCTAGCACACCATACTGTTTACCACTCCATGGCTTTGACCAAACTGTGTCTGCTAATCAGCAATTCCCCGCCCGCACACAATGCAGCATGCTTCCACACTCTTCTATGCTAATTACCCAACACATCCATGATCCTCATCTGATGGCCTACTAAAAGAATTTCCTTTATTTCCTTCATTACATATCGCAGAAATATATTGCTAGAGCAAGAAAAATTCAGGCCTAAATCTAAACAGCAGTTGTTCCTAGACATAGGCGTGCGCAGCCTATTGCATTAGGGTGTGCACCCCAAAGCTCAAACACGCATGCGTGTATGTGTATGTGTATATATATATATATATATATACACTTTGTACACGTACACACACACTATATATATATATATATATATATATATATATATATATGTACACACTTACTTGTCAAAAGTATTGGGATGCCTGCCTTTACACACGCATAAACTTTAATGGCTTCCCAGTCTTAGTCCATAGGGTTCAATATTGAGTTGGCCCACCCTTTGCAGCTATGCCAGCATCAACTCTTCTGGGAAGTCTGTCCACAAGGTTTAGGAGTGTGTTTATGGGAACGTTTGACCATTCTTCCAGAAATGAATTAGTGACGTCAGGCACAGATGTTGGACGAGAAGGCCTGGCTCATAGTCTTTGCTCTAATTCATCCCAAAGTGGTTCTATCGGGTTGAGGTCAGGACTCTGTGCAGGCCAGTCAGGTTCCTCCACCTCAAACTCGCTCATCCATGTCTTTATGGTCCTTGCTTTGTGCATTGGTCCAAATCATTTGATTGAGGGGGGATTATAGTGTGGGGTGTTTTTCAGGGGTTGGGCTTGGCCCCTTAGACTCTTAGGGCGTCAGCATACTAAGACATTTTGGACAATTTCATGCTCCCAAATTTGTGGGATGGCCCCTTCCTGTTCCAACATGACTGCACACCAGTGCACAAAGCAAGGTCCATAAAGACATGGACTTAGCATGGGTGGTGGAAAATTAACTTCAAGTGCAATAATTTACATTATAATAGTAACTAAAACATATAAAATTAAGTGTAACAATCTAAAAAATAAAAATTCCAAAGTGCTCCACTGGTGTGAACCTTCCAACTAAAAAGTTTTTGCACTTAAGTTAAATTCTATGGCAAATATCTGTAGAAGGGTTCCACCATCACTGCTTAGTTTTGAAAAAGATGTATGCCTTATTTTCCTTTTGTTGTGTATTACAGGTGAAATTACATGTGAGGCACTGATATGGACTGATAGGCAGCACTAATAGGCACTTGTTCTCAGCACTGACTGACACTGATGAGGCTGCACTGATGGGCACTGATTGGCAGCACTGAGAGGTGGCACTTATTGGCAGCACTGATGGGTACTGATAGGTGGCACTGATAGGCAGCACTGCTGGGCACTAATAGGCATCACTGATGGCTACTGATAGGCGGCATTGGTGGGCACTGATTGGTGGCACCGATAGGAAGCACTGATAGGCACTGTTAGATGTCACTGATGAGGTGGCACTGATGAGGTGGCACTACTGGGCACTGATAGGTGGCACTACTGGGCACCACTTATGGACACTAACAGGGGAGAGGGGGAGTTTCACATTCAGCAGACAGTGAGACTTGCAAGAGTCGCTCAGTGTGTGTGTGCAGTGGCGTACCTAGAGCATTTGGCACCCGGGGCGGATCCTATATCTGGCTCCCCCCCCCCCCAACTTTAAAATGTAAAAACACCCACAAAAATTTATAATGTTTTCAAGAATATTTACTGCACAAAATTCACAGCCCCCCATCACAGTGCCCCTTGCAGTCTGCCCTCCGTCTCTCTAATCACAGTTCCCCTTTTTGCACTCTCTGCCTCCCCTGCACAGTCCTACCTTCAGCATAAATAGATAGCTAATATTATTAGCAATGTGTTTGAGTAAGAGATTGGTGACTTGCTAAAGGAGATATTCAGAGACTGCAGACGTGATACAGGAGATGGTCAGAGACTGCAGAAATGATACAGTAGAGACTGCAGACATGATACAGGAGATGGTCAGAGACTGAGGACATGATAGGAGATAGAAGAGCATTAGGAGGGCCGGAGAGCACAGGGGAAGCAGAGAGCACTGGAGGAGCTGAAGGGCACGGTTGGGGGGGGGGGGCTGGAGAGAATTAAGAGGGGGTTTGGAAAGCATTGTAGGGGGGTTGAAAGGCGCAGGGGGTGGAGAGCACTGGGGGGGGGGGCGATCAGGGAAAACCAGGGGGGTGGGGAGCACTGGGGGGGACAGGGAGCACTTGGGGGGCGGGCAAGGAAAACCAGGGGGGTGGAGAGCACTGGGGGGGGGGACAGGGAGCATAGGGGGGATGGAGATGAAAAGCACTGTGGGGAGTTGAAGAGCATGGGGGGGGGATTAGGAGTACTGGGGAGCCAGCAAAAGAAGTTGTGTAGGAGGAGGATGGGGCAGCTGCATATAGAGGAATTGATCTTTCCTTATTCTTCCTGCAGGAGGGAGAGGAGGAGAATCAGTTATTCAGCAGCTGCAGAAAAAATAGGGAAAGATGAATCCCTCTATATGCAGCTTCCCCATCCCCCTCCTATCCAGCACACACACTTGGGCAATGGGCACGCACTCACCTTCTTCCTGCCGAAGCTCCGCCCCCTTCGTCCCACCGAGGCTCCACCCATTCTTCCCGATGAGGCTCCGCCCCCTTCTTCCCGCCAATGCTCCGCCCCTTCTTCCCGCTGCGGCTCCACCTCCCGCTAGCAGCACGACTGAAGGAGCTGCCACTGCAGCTGCCTTCACACTCCGATGCGGGATCTCAGAGCACGCCGGCTGACACCCCCCAGTGCTTGGCCCCCCCCCCATTGGTACCCCACTGTGTGTGTGACACTGTCATGTATGTAGCTGCTTTCAGGGAGAAAAAACAGCTGTCAAAACTCAACGGTGATGTCGGGGGTGGGCGGGATCGAGCAGCTGTCAAATACCAGCCAATGATTGGGCTGCTTAAGAAAGGGGCGGAGCCACATACATGAAGTGGCCGCCCAGACCCCATCCCATTGGCTGGTGTTTGATAGCTGTTCGGTCCCGCCCACCCCCGACATCACCCCTGAGTTTTGACAGCTGGTCTTTCCCCGTGCAAGCAGTAACATTACCTGACACTGACAATGTCACACACACTGAGCGGCTCTGGCAAGCCTCACTGTCTGCTGGAGCCAACAGCACAGCCGCCTCTCCACCAAGTATTTCACTACCCTCAGCGCCAAAGATGGAGATCTCGGGAGACAGCCGCCCTACACTAAGAGACACAGGGTGATTAGGGTGTGCCCAGGCACACCCGGCACACCCTGTGCGCACGCCTATGTTCCTAGATATAGTTTTATAGTTTTTAAGTGCAGTTGACCCACATTAGGCCCCTTTCACATGGGCAATCCGATCCAATCCGATCCGCCTGTCAGTTTTTCAAGAAGACCGGATCGGATGCTCCATGCATCCCTATGGGGCAGCGGATGTCAGCAGAGACATGTCCGCTGACACACGCTGCTCTCCGATCCGATCCTGTCCGTGAAATCTGGACAGATGGAAACCCGATTTTCCATCCGTCTGGAGGATCGAATCGGATGAGAATGGACAGACAGTCCGTTCTCATCCGATCTCCCCATAGAGGACAGAGGGGATCTGACAGCTCCGTCTCCGCACACAGCTGTCACCCGCCTGCTCAGTGGGGATCAGCGGATCGATCCCCGTTGAGCAGAACGGACTTCGTCGGGCGCACCGCCCATGTGAAAGAGGCCTTACCCTCCAATTAAAACACATTTTAAAGTATATCCTAAACCCACAAGCAAACCTTTTATTATATGGCAGCTTATCAGTTCTTAGGTGTCAAGGCTGCATAAGTTTTTTTCTTTTTTAGGCTTTCCTTTCATTCCACTGGTGGCCTGGCCAGTAAATCAGTTGTTTTTTAACAGAACAAGCTGTTAGAGGGACGAGACAAATCATTTAACACCAACAGGGGTGCTTACAATGATCAGCTTTTATTCATTTATGTAAAATCTTTATCCCAGAAGGAAAAAATAACTGTTTCTGTAACTGCTTATAAAGTATTATCTGGAGTTTGGCTTCAGTTTGTTAGTGTATCTAAACTGGATCCCCTCGCGCTTGTGGTTTTTGTTTTGGAGTGTATCAGGTTTTTATTGCTAAGTCAGTCTAACCCTTTCAGCACCATACCCTACTCGCCTCTTAGGCCTTTTCACATGAAAATCCAGCACAACGCAAAGGTTCGTTTTAAAGTGCGTAATTGTAAAGTGCAAACTAAAAGTGTAAAAACATACCAGAGAGTGCAAAAAGAGTGCAAAAAAAGATCTATCCACTGACATATTGGGGCCTCAGCGGACAACTTTTTCATGGTGACAGTCTCCTTTCCCAAGGTGAGGCCCCGGAAATAGTGGATAAATATATTTTTTATACTTTCTGCTATTTTTCGGCACTTTTAGTTTGCACTTTACATCTATGCACTTAAAAATGAAAACTTACCTGTGTGGTGTGTAGGCTTTCCATTTTTATTGTTGCCTGTGTTACCACTGGGGAGGTTCACCCCTTTATTTGTTCTGATGGCCACTGTCACTGGGACAGAAAGTGATAGGAAATCCAAAATATTGATCTGCCACCTGTACAGGAATAGAGGGGAATCCTACGACTTCTGGGACTCCTATCTAAGCAGGGGTTTCTTTATTTTGGAGAGATTTCCTCTTACTTTCTGTTGTGTCTCCAAGACAGGAAGTGAAGGTGAATCTCCCCAGTGAGACATAGGCAGCAAAAAAACAAAAAACTTGGTATTTAATTACTTTATCCAAAATTAGAAGAAAAAGTTTTGGCTTTAAATATGCTTTAATCATTCCATCAGGAGATATTCTTTAAATAAAAAGTCAGCAATTTCTGTATCAGCTTTTTCTTTCCATTCACCTTTTCCATTTAGCTGTAATGTTCATGTTTTCTTCTTCTTTTTAGGCATTTACAGCATCCAGCATCCTTCGCACTCATATCCGGCAACATTCGGGCGAGAAGCCTTTTAAGTGCAAACATTGCGGCAAAGCCTTTGCCTCTCACGCAGCCCACGACAGCCATGTGCGCCGCACTCACGTGAAAGATAAGGGATACAGCTGCTCATTGTGTGGACAGAACTTCTTGGAACTGGAGGAATTCCGATATCACATGCAGATCCACTCTGCTCTCTAACCAACCCTTCCGCCTATTGCTGCTACCCGTCTGTCTGTCTGTCTTCTTAGCACTGTGCCAACTATTTCATTTATTCTAATTATTATTTATGCTTATATTATTTCATTGCCAATAATTTATTTAATTTATTGAAACCATTATTTTATTAATGATTTAATTTATTCATTGACAATGTCTTGTACATATGTTATAAATATATGCAGAATTTACAAAGTTTCCAACTCTATGCTTTAAGTAGAAAGAGGGCAGAAAATATGACATTCCTTTAGTAAGCTCAGTCATTTGAATATTGAAATGAAAAACTTTTATGTGTAAGATGCTGTAAATATACAGATACTGATTTTTTTAATGTTTATTCCATTTGTAGGAATGATAATTATTTTAGAGACTAAAATGTGATGACTGTAAAGGTACTTATAGCAGTGAGAAGTTTATTGCCTCCTATGTCATGAGTATGAAAGCCTATAAATATTGGTAGGTGATTGACTTATTGGTTTGGATTTATGTGGTTCATCCATTGATGATCAGGCAGTGGTTTGGATTTATGTGGTTCATCCATTGATGATCAGGCAGTGGTTTGGATTTATATGGTTCATCCATTGATGATCAGGCAGTGGTTTGGATTTATATGGTTCATCCATTGATGATCAGGCAGTGGTTTGGATTTATATGGTTCATCCATTGATGATCAGGCAGTGGTTTGGATTTATATGGTTCATCCATTGATGATCAGGCAGTGGTTTGGATTTATATGGTTCATCCATTGATGATCAGGCAGTGGTTTGGATTTATATGGTTCATCCATTGATGCTCAGGCAGTGGTTTGGATTTATATGGTTCATCCATTGATGATCAGGCAGTGGTTTGGATTTATATGGTTCATCCATTGATGATCAGGTAGTGGTTTGGATTTATATGGTTCATCCATTGATGATCAGGCAGTGGTTTGGATTTATGTGGTTCATCCATTGATGCTCAGGCAGTGGTTTGGATTTATATGGTTCATCCATTGATGATCAGGCAGTGGTTTGGATTTATGTGGTTCATCCATTGATGCTCAGGCAGTGGTTTGGATTTATATTGTTCATCCATTGATGCTCAGGCAATGGTTTGGATTTATATGGTTCATCCATTGATGCTCAGGCAGTGGTTTGGATTTATATGGTTCATCCATTGATGCTCAGGCAGTGGTTTGGATTTATACGGTTCATCCATTGATGCTCAGGCAATGGTTTGGATTTATACGGTTCATCCATTGATGCTCAGGCAGTGGAAGCCTGCATGTTCATGGAGCAGTCACTGTGAATATTTGGGGCCTGGCTGCATCACACAGCCAGGCCAGTAGCATATTCAGAGGAAAGAAGTCTGCAGTGCTGTCCTACATATTTCTCTTTCTCTTGTGACAGGCTTTCTTTAACCACTTCTGGACCGGAAGGATTTGCCCTCTTAATGACCAGGCCATTTTTTGTGATTCGGCACTGCGTTACTTTAACGGAAAATTGCGCGGTCGTGCGACACTGTACCATAATAAAATTGATGTCCTTTTTTTTCCCGCAAATCGAGCTTTCTTTTGGGGGTATTTGATTACCTGTGCGATTTCTTTTTATTTTTTGCGCTATAAACAAAAAAAGAGCGACAGTTCTAAAAAAAAAAAAAAAAAAACAATATTTTTCACATTCTGCTCTATATAACATTCGCAAAAAAAAATAAAAATTAAAAAAATCTACATTTTTGATCCTTTTAGGCCAATTTGTATTCTGCTACAGTTATCGCGTCTACAAACTAGGGGAAAGATTTATGTCATTTTTATTTATTTATTTTTTTACTAGTAATGGCGGCGATCTGCAATTCTTAGTGGGACTGAGACATTGTGGCGGACAGATCAGACCCCCTATGGGTCCTTTCACACGAACAATCCGATCAGATCTGCCTGTCAGTCTTTTAGGCGGACCTGATCGGATCCTCCATGCATCCCTATGAACAGCTGACCGTTCTTCTCTCTCATCGATCGTGGGTGCCCAGCGGCTATTGCGGCTGCCGGTTCTGTTTATCACCATCCCTGCTGCCTAGTGGGGGAGGGAGCTCGCTAGTCCACCAGCACCAAGTGCGACCAACATAGGGCTACGTCCGCTCTCGCAGGAGGGCCAGCCTGCGGCAGTAAATGTGCGTCGGGGGGTCCGGAAGCTGTTAAAGAATGTCAGTCAAAGGAATTGTCCTTTTAGTAATTCTATCTATCTATCTATCTATCTATCTATCTATCTATCTATCTATCTATCTATCTATCTATCTATCTATCTATCTATCTGTCTATCTGTCTATCTGTCTATCTGTCTGTCTGTCTGTCTGTCTGTCTGCCTGTCTGTCTGTCTGTCTGTCTGTCTGTCTGTCTGTCTGTCTGTCTGTCTGTCTATCTATCTATCTATCTATCTATCTATCTATCTATCTATCTATCTATCTATCTATCTATCTATCTATCTATCTATCTATCTATCTATCTATCTATCTATCTATCTATTTGAGCTATGGATGCCATTAGTTGCAAATCTGAATTAGGTGAACTGTCCATAAAAAGTCACATAGTACATTTGCACTTGTATATGTCTGGAAAACTTGACCAATTGTGAAAATCAGCTAACCTAAAGGGATTTGTAAACCCTCAAAGTTTTTCACTTTAATACAGTCTATGCCTAAAGTGAAAAACCTTCTTTACTGCAGCGCCTCCCCCCCCCCCCTCTCTCTCTCTCAGACCCCTCCCTTTTCTTACCTGAGCCCATTTGTTCCAATGCTGTGCATGAGCCCAGTGGAATGGACACAGCAGCAGGACTCGGGAGTGCGCCCGCACGGGTGCCCCCAGGAAAGCGACTTTCCGTGGGGGCACCTGAATAAAAGGGGGAGTCAGGAGCGCCGCCGGGGCACCCGAGAAGAGGAGAATCGGGGCTGCTCTGCGCAGAGGAGCCCTTGCACAGAGCAGGTAAGTATAAAATGTTTGTTATTTTTATTTAAAAAAAATCAGAACCTTTACAACCCCTTTAAAATTTTGAATCCAGATTTTTGGATCTGAACCTATAAAATGTTTGTTGACATCTTCTGTGAATCTGATCACACCAGTATCTGAACTTCATGTGGGAGGGGCTTTCCAAAATATTGGGTCTTCGGGGTAATGAAATCCTTTGTTCATGGAACATGAAAAGATGAAGCTTGGGCTATGGGCCTTCTCAGGGCTTTTTTCTCAGATAATAGGTGCATGAACTCTCCCCCACCAAGTCACCCCTTGTCTCCGCCCCTTTTAGTACAGAAAAAATAACAATTGGCTCTGTATTCTCTATGTAGTTTGTATGGAATTTTCTAATGAAAAGCAGTAAAATAGGTCCCTTGCAGCCAGAAACAATAGACCTCCGAACAATAAAAGATCACCCAGGAACAATAGATCCTCCCAGCAACAATAGACCCCTCCCATCAACAATAGACTCATCCCCAGCAATAATAGAACCCCCCCCCCACAAGAAAATACCTTCAGCAACAACACTGTAGATCTATGCCAACAAAAATAGACCCCCCTGGCAACAATAGATTCCTCCCAGCAACCACAGATCTCACCCAGCAACAATAGATCTCTTCCAGCAACAGTAGATCCCTCCCAGCAATAATAGATCCCTCCCAGCAGCAATAGACCCCCCTCAAGAAAAAACCTTCAGTAACAATACTGTAGATCCATGCCAACAAAAATAGACCCCATGGCAACAATAGATCCCTCCCAGCAACAATAGATCCTACCCAGCAACAATAGACCCCTCCCAGCAACAATACATCTCTTTCAGCAACAATAGATCTCACCCAGCAACAATAGATCCCTCTCAGAAATAATAGATCCCTCCCAGCAGCAATAGCCCCCCCTCACAAGAAAGAACCTTCAGCATCAATACTGTAGATCCATGCCAACAAAAATATCCCCCCCCCCCGGCAAAAAACGACCTCCCCAGCAACAATAGATTCCCCCAGCAACAATAGATCCCTCCCGGAAACTAAAGACCCCTCCCAGCAACAATAGACCCCCACCAGAAAATACTCCCACCAGCAACAATAGATCTCCCAGCAACCATCATCAATAGACTCTTCCCTCAAGGGTAGATCTCTCCCATCAAAAACAGACGACCTCAGCAACATAAAATCTGCCTGAGCAACAACAGATTCCCATAGCAGCCAACATCAATAGATCCTCCAGCACCCCTTGGTATTAAATACATTCTGTGGTGGAGATGCCGAAACTGCATTCCCCTGAAAAAAGCCCTGGGCCTTCTTGACAGTCTTTGGAGTTAACATTTATTTATTACAGGTACTTATATAGCACCTTCAATTTAGGCAGCGCTTTACCTATACATTGTACAATCACATCAGTCCCTGCCCCCTGGAGCTTACGATCTAAGGTCCCTAACTCACATTCATACATACATACACATAGTAGGGCCAAGTTGTACAGAATCCAGTTAACCCACCAGCATGTCTTTGGAGTGTGGGAGGAAACCCACACAGGCAGAACATGCAAACAGGCAGGTGGTCTCATGGTTGGGATTTGAAACCGATGATTCTAGAGCTGCTAGGCGGAAGCGCT